>NW_024609839.1:68460160-68653728 GCF_016920785.2 Ixodes scapularis | reverse complement strand
TCATCCCAGAGCGCGTAGAGGCAAAAACCACTCTTCATGTCCATCGACGAAAAATATCGGGAATGGCGCAGTCGGTCTAACGTATCGTCGATGCGGGGGAGCGGATAGACGTCCTTTTTCGTTACAGCGTTCAGTCGACGATAGTCCACGCAGAACCGGAGGGTTCCGTCCTTTTTCTTTACAAGGACGACTGGGGACGCCCATGGACTTCTTGAGGGTTGAATGATGTCGTCGTCGAGCATCTCCTCGACTTGATCTTGAATCGCTTTCCTCTCCTTTAAGGAGACTCGATACGGCGACTGGTGGACAGAAAGTGCGTCGTCGTCGGTATTAATGCGATGTTTCGCCATTGATGTTTAGCGAACTTTGGATGTCGTGGCAAAACAGTCAGTGTATTCGGCGAGGAGATCAACCAGTTGCCGGCGCTTCGGAGCTGGGAGTTCGGGGTCGATGTCGAGCGGCGGCGGCGGCGTGCTTTTCTGCTGTGGCGACGAGATTTTCTTGGAGATTGCGGTGACCACGGCTGGCGCCTGAAGCTCCTCGATGTGGCCTACGGTGGTACCTTTCGTTAGGTGCTGTGGCTCCTCTCGAACGTTGGTCACAAGAAGAGTTGTACGTCCTTCTTGGAGATCCGTTACGCCTCTTGCGACTCATATTCCTTTTTCGAGGAGCAGTTGGACACTACCTTCGAGAAGAGCTTCACTGTGCATGGCTGCGTCGGTTTTAACGGTGACGAAAACACTTGACCGTGGCGGAAGGTTCACATGGTCGGAAATAACTCGGATAGCCGTTGACGTCGCGTCGGTCTCCACCGGCGGCAGGACAGGCTTTCGAAGCGTCAACTGGTTTGCCGCGAGGTCGATGACGGCGCCATACTCGCAGAGAAAGACCATTCCGAGGATAACGTCCCTCGAACAGTCTTGCAGAACGACGAACTTCACAGGGCATGTCTCACCGAGGATCTCGACGCGAGCAGTGCACCTCCCGATTGGTGTGATGAGGTGCCCTCCGGCGGTTCGTATTTGAGGTCCATCCCACGGCGTCGTGACTTTTTGAAGGCGGCGGGAGAGCCTCCCACTCAAGACTGAGTAGTCTGCTCCGGTGTCCACGAGTGCCGATGCGTCGTGGCCGTCGATGATGACATTTAGGTTGTTGGACACCGTTTCAGGAGCGCCGTTTCGGTCTCCGGTAGCGTTCGAGTGGGGGCCCTCCAACGTTCGTGGAGGATCTTGGCGTCGGTCGTCTTCGACAACTCCACCTCCAGGGGTTGCCGCGCCTAGTTTCCCCGGCGTGGAGTGAAGGGCGACAGGCTTTCACGTCGGGGTCGGTGCATCAGCGAAGCTGGACGTCGTGGCGAAGGCGACCGGAACTCTCGGCGGTACGCAGGCTCGGGGGGCTGAGGTCGTTGCAGATACTCGTCGATCTCCCGTGGGCGTTCACCATATCGGGGACGCGGGTCGTTTGGGTGAATTCCGCGCAGCCCGAGTCGTCGGTATGGGCATCGGCGGTACACATGGTCAGCTTCCCCGCAGTGGTAACACAGCGGGCGTCGGTCGGCCGTCCTCCAGACGCCTGTCTTCCTCGGCGCAGGTTGCTCTTGGTGAACGTGCTGACGTCCTTCGTCGTTGCGTCGGGGTTACGCCAGCGTTGGTGGGTCTCGTCGTGGCGCCACGGGGTGATGTTGAGGAGTTGGCGGCGGTCGTCGGGCCATTGCGGCGTAGGTCAGCGCCGGCTCATCGGCTGCGGCCATGGTGACAGGGGCTTCCGGAATGAACGCTCGCTGAACCTCGTCCCGAACAACCTCAGCAATGGAAATTGAGGCCGGGCGCTCAGCAGTCGGCAGAAGCTTCTTACGCTTTTCCCGGACAACCTTGCGAATGAGCTCTCGAATGCCCGGGATGCCGTGGGCAAGGTCGCAGGGGGACTGCTGAACCGCGCTGACGCCGGGTAGCCTCTGGTAGTGGCTGGCTCGGGCCTGCAGAGCACGCTCGATGTTCGTCGCCTCCGTGACAAATCCTTGGACGGTCATCGGGGGGTTGCGTACGAGTCCACCAAAGATGCCGTCCTTCACGCCACGCATCAAAATGGGCAGCTTCTTTCCCTCGGTGGCCTGAGGGTCGGCGCGGGAGCTTAGGCGAAGTACGTCTTCCACAAAGCTCGTGACGCTTTCATTGGGGCCCTGGGTCCTCGATTGCAGCAGGTCTTCGGCCCTCTCCCTTCGGTGTTGATTGGCGAATGGTCGGGTGAGCTCGTTCTTGCAAAGGTCCCACGAGGTCAACGAAACTTCATGGTTTTCGAACCAGCGCCTTGCAGTTCCTTCAAGCGAAAAATAGAGGTTTTGCAGGCGCTGTTCGTCACTCCACCCGTTGTGGCGAGCCACGCGTTCGTACTGGTTAATCCAGTCTTCGACGTCCTCGTAGATCTCGCCGAGGAAGTGAGCAGGTGTCCGTGGAGCGACGGGCAGGACGACGACGGGCGGTGTGGTCATGGTCGGGATCCTGTTCTTCCGTTGCTCGCGCAAAAGATCAAGTTCGGGGGATTGACCTCTGGTACGACGGCTTCTTCGGGCTTCGGCGTCTTCAACGAACGGTAGCCTTCCGGGGCTGAGCACGTCGCTTGGCCGGGATGTCTTCGGTGGGGTACGCTTAACGGGCATAGGATGCACTACCCCGCACCTCCACCAAAATGTCACGGGTGGTGACCAAACAAACAATAACTAAACAGGAACAAATAAACGTTTAATATGGCGAACTTGTGCCAAAAACAAAAGGGGTACAAAACATAATAACAGAGCGTCGCGGGCGTCGAAGTCGGCGTAACAGCAGAATGACCGCTAGGGTGAAACTGACTTTGCTCGCCTTGCGGAATCCCTTATGTACCCTCGCGGGTTTCTGGATCGTTCGGCGTAGATGGTTCGGCACGTAGAACATTCTAACCTCGAATCAGCAAGAGGGCTCTCGAATTCACCAGAACATCACATTACAATGTCAACAAAAATGTGTAGCTGCGGACAGGAATCGAACCCTGGCCTTCTGCGTGGAAGGCAAGCGCGATAACCGTTAGGCCACGCGCGCTTTTTTTTTTTTTTTTCTTTATTTCCTGAATTTTACAACACAGAAAATGACATCAATGAAGGGCTAAAAGAGCCACCCTGGCCGATAATAGAAACGAACATTAAAAATCCTTAATGGTCGCCAGCTCTTCAAGAACGGGCAACCACTCAGGTAACGGTTGTTGCATTTTCATCACTTCCTGCAAGTGACACACCGTTTCTACAAAGTACTTGTGCACTGGGCGGACGTTGATATCGGCATGACGCACCGCAAGACGACACTGCCAGATACTGTGCAGGCCTAAAAGCATTATAAGATCATAAGGCACCGTGCCCTTTCCATCTACAGACAGGTATCGGATGCCGTGAGGCGATAGGGGTAAGTCCTTTTTTAGCGTTCTCTGCAGAACATCCCAAAAGAACACCGCGTCCCAGCAGTCGATAAATACGTGTTCTATTGTCTCGGGCTGCTTACAGAGGACGCAGTGCTCTGACCATGCTGTTGGTACGCCTTTAGCGATAAGCCACGTTTTAACGGGCAGGGTTTCAGTGTGCAACTTAAAGAAGAAAGTTTTCACGTTCGCGGGAACTACCATCTTTTTAACTCTTTTTAAAACGTCTAGTCCCGGGCCTGCACTGTATCTGGACCGGTACAACGGGACAGGAAATAACAAATCAATCAAATCTCTTGACAAACGTTTACGCGAAACCTCAGCGAGATAATCCAAAGAGAAACGCGTCGCTAAAAAGCGGTACGCACCGATGACTTCCTTAAAATAGCCGTATGCACCAGAAAAACAATCATCACACGACGCAACTACAAACTCTGGCAAAACATTGTATAGCCTTAACTGAATAACAGTCCTAAGAAAAGGGTCTTTCTGGTCACGAAGAAAAAGAAATCTGTTGACCAGTTGTCTTATGAACATGTGTGTGAGGCCTAGCCCTCCGTCTTTCACCCGACGAAAAATATTGGTTCGACACATTCTTTCCCAGGAGGAACTCCAGACAAAAACAGCAAAAACCCGATGCATACGCTGTATGTTAATTCGCGAACAATGTATCACCTGTAGTACGTACCACAGCTTTGCTGCTAAAACGGTGTTACAGATAGTTGCGCGAGCAAAAATAGACATGGCACTTCCTCTCCACTTCTCAGTCCTTGCACGCAAAGTTTCCGTTTCCTCGCGCCAAAACTGATCGCTGGAGCGGTAGTACTCTAACGGTACGCCGAGATAGCGCACCGGCGTGAGAGACCATTCAATGCGCTCAAAAACCGGAGGCGTGGAGGGCCAGTCGCCGTGCCAGAAACCCAGACACTTCTGCCAGTTGACAGAGCTACACGTGTTTTCACAAAACGTCACAGTTAACTCTACGGCTTTTTTAACACTCTCTTTATCCGAACAAAAAACGGCCACGTCGTCCGCGTAAGACAAGATCCGAACTTCACTGGCCTGTAATTTGAAGCCACATATTTGGTTACTACGTATGACGCTTAAACAAAAGGGTTCTAGATAAATACAAAAAAGCAGTGGTGAAAGTGGACAGCCTTGCCGCACTGAAGAAAAAAGGGGAACGCGGTCACTGACCCGCTTGTTAACAATGAGTCTGGTGGCGCAGTTCTGGTACGCCATACGCAGACCTTCAATCAAAATAGAGCCTACGTTTACATGCTCTAAAATAGAAAAAAGTATTTCATGGGACACTCTATCAAATGCTTTTTCGAAATCAATTTGCAGTACCGCCACTCTGCGCTCCATAGCATCGCAACACTCTAAAATGCTGCGTGCCACATGGACGTTGGTTACAATGCTTCTCCCCTTAATGCCGCATGTTTGATGCGGGCCAACAATCTTAGCTATTACAGACTGTAAACGTTCCGCCAAGACTTTCATTAAAATTTTATAGTCAACATTAGTCAACGTTATAGGTCGATAAGAACTGACTTGACGAAGTTTCGCGGGGTCATCACTTTTCGGAATGAAAACGGTATGTGTGCTTAAAAAAGATGGTGGCAAAAGCCGAGGTGATAAGCCTCGCGGATAACACCGAGCAAAAAAGGAGCAACGTCCTCTTTAAACGCTTTATAAAAGTCCCCTCCCAAACCATCCGGGCCGGGCGATTTACCTTGTTGCAAATTATCAATAGCTCTTTTGATTTCACTTAACTCTATCGGTTGTTCTAATCGTTCCTTAAGTTCATTCTCAAGTGTTGGCATAAGTGGCAAAAAAATACTATTAAACTCCGTTTTCTGCGGGGTGCGATACTTGAAAAGTTGGGTATAATAATCGACAAAAGCGCTTTCTATTACGTCTCTATCACCAGACACTCTTCCTTGATAAAAGATTTCACTTATTTCATTTTTGCTTGCATATTTCTTTTCTATGCCCAAGGCTCTTTTTGTTGGCAACTCTCCAAGCGATAACCGCTTTAAACGCGCCCGCACCATGGCTCCCTGAAACCGTTCGGTATCGAGAGCTTCCAGCCGCTTTTTAAGATTGCTGATGTCATCCGAAAAAATACCCGGCGATAAGCACTCTTCGCGCACTAGCTGGTCTAACAGGCCTTTTAACTCTTTTATTTCTTTCCTTTCGACGTGCTTTATCAAACTAGAACGCTCGATTGCACTCATCTTAATCTCTTGTTTAAACAATTCCCATCGTGTGCCGAAACCTTCGTCGAGGCCGCCCAGTTCACTGAGCTTTTTTCGAACTCCCTTTACGAAAAATTCGTCCCCTAACAGCTGCGAATTTAGTTTCCAAAGGTGCCATGTAAACTTATTGGGAGCTTCCTTAGCGGCACACAACATAAACGAAACGAGGCAGTGGTCGCTAAACGACACGGGCTCTACTGTGTACTTCTTACACGCCCTGACGAGATCAAGTGAAACGTAGGCCCTATCCAAGCGGGCATGACTGGCCCCTTGGAAGTGGGTAAAACGCACACCTGACGCTCCTGACACGGAGTGACCAACGTCTTCCATCCCGTACTGCTCGATCATATCGCTTAAAAACATTGTGCTCGCGTCTCTATACCGGATATTGTTAGAACGGTCCTGCGGTGCACACACGCAGTTAAAGTCGCCGAGAAAAATAACTAGTCTGTCGGTTTGTACATACTGTTCCAGATGCTCAAAAAAGATTAAGCGCTCATTCGTTCTGGTGGGTGCATAAACGCACAGGACTCGAAACTTATAGCTAGAACTAAGAAAATCACACATTACAAATCGGCCAGACTCACAGCTAACTACTTGTTCAACGGTCCCTAAAGACTTCCTTAATAACAAAAGACACCCGCCCGAATTCCCAACGGCGTAGCTTACGCAAACGTCGTATCGCGCCTCAAAAATTCGCACCATGCTTTCCGTCTGGGCCTCACTTTCCATCTTCGTCTCTTGCACCGCAACAATATCCATATCTTTCTCGATAAGCAAGCGGTTTACTTGATATTGGCGGCGTCGGGCACATAAGCCCCGCACGTTTAACGTGCCCACACGCAGGGACCTTGCGAGTTGCATTAGAGGGCGAGAGGAGGCAAGACGGAAAACACGGTGCTTACAAGAACCGGCATGTGTTGCCTCGACGAGACAGCGTTCGATTGTAATTTAACTGCGTAGTGACGACACATACCCGGAGCACTTGTGGTAACGTCTATCTTCTCCGACACCGTTCCATCCCTCCCACGAGCATCCGCGCCCGCAGTCCCCGTCCACCAAGCCATTTGACCCTGACCCCCATCCTTCGTCGTCCTGACTTCGATTCCCTCCGTCTTTGGTCGTCGGAAAGAACTAGTGATTTCGCTACACGGCTCTTTTTGCTGTCAGGGGTGTTCCAAGACCTTGTATTGGTGTCTTGCTCTGTGACAACTTCTTGCGAGGTGACAGTGAGTCTCGGAGTCGCTTGGGGGGCTGTCCATCGGTCGTGTCTTCATCCAAGTCTTTGGTCGCCGCGCCGTCAGAACCGCTGTCACCTGCGCCTTTCGGTTCGCGTGCTGCGGGGTGGGTGACATCTGTTTTTGGGGTCGTTGGGTTCATGCTGTCCGCGGCCATCGTTCCTGGTTCACTTGGCGTACCTTCCGTCGCGTATCGTGGAGCCGCGGTAGCAGGAGGGCTGGTGCTCGCAGGGGCAGGGGACCCACAGTTGTCGGGAGGTGGAGGCAAGTGCGGCGAAGAGCCTCCTACCGCTTCCTCTGCCTCCGCGACGTCCATGAGGAAGTCAGAGTGGTCGTCTTCGCTTCGGTCACGCGCCATGGTTGCGTACGTCTTGACGCAGTCCTCTGCGTCGTGGCCGTAGCGGTGGCAGTCGGAGCAGCGAGGGATGCGGCAATCTCGGCGAATATGACCCTTACGCCGGCAGCGGAGACAGAGCGGAGCTCGTCCTGGCACCACGACCAACACCTTACATCCTTCCAGACGGAGCTCATGGGGGAGGCTGTCGACAGTGTTGCCTTCCTGGAGGGTCAGGCGCACGATCCGGGTGTTCGACTCGACCGCCTCAAACCCCTTCTCCCGGAATCGCTCTCTGGTGACGTCGGCGACTTTGCCGTAGCGCTCCAGCTCTTTCTTCACAAGGACGTTGGGAACGTCGTATGGGACCCAGTGCAGCTTAAGTGTCACCGCCAAGCTCGCTGGGTCGATGACGAGGCAGCGGCCCCCCTTCACAGTCAGTTCTTTCGCATCAACCAGCCTTTGCTTTGCTGCCAGCGAGTGCAGCCTCAGCAACCACACGTGGTTCATTTGATGGGGCCCGGCAGCCGCCAGGTCCTTCATCACATCCAGCCGTTGCAACTCTTGACGGAAATCTTGTATCTTGTACGGACGTCCTTTCACATCACAGTGCAGGAAGACTGCGTTGGTCACAACGTATCCGTTTGGCAGCGGAGGCAAGATAACCTGGTAATCGTCGGGGGATCCAGAAACAGAAATACCGCGGCCTGACGCGGCCGTTTTCACCGCTCCTACGGAGCACATGATAACACGTCCGTCGCGCTCGGCAGCCGGAAGTGGAAATAGGCCACGCGCGCTGCCTACCTGGCCAGCTGCGCGCGCGGCAATATGAAACTCCAGAGTAGCATGTATATCTTGTGGTAAAGAAAGCACTCCTGCTAGAGAACTCGTGCCGAAATGTCTATCTTACTGTTGTTTGCAAACGACCAGTTACAAAAAAAAACACAAAAAAACTGGCAGGGCATCCAAAGCAGCAACGTTATTGAGCGATACAACCGGTAAACCACTTGTCATCATCAACGTTCATACGGAAGAGCAGAGTACTTAAGCAAATCAATCTCACGAAGGAGGACACTAAATGGTAACAAATAGTTCGAAGTCCTCTGGGATTTTCCGGGATCCTAATGGTCTCAGAAAGCTTCACTTGTTTAAAATAAAATTAAGAAAATCAACAGGTATGAAGGGCACTTAGGGCATGTTGTGGATTTAAAATATTTGTACCAATAACAGACACTGAGGTACTGCCTTTGTTTCTCGAGATTAATCCGATGCTTAATAGCATCTAAGCACACCACTGGAGACGTGCTAAATGCACCTGTAGCAAGCCGAAGTCCGAGTTAGTTAATTAGGTCAAGCATCTTAGGAGCAGATAGCCATGCCGACATGCACACACCTTTACCATAGTCGAGGTGGGAACGAAGTGAGGAGTTGCACAGTCGAAGGAGACAGCTCCGATCAGACCCCATGGAATTTGAGACAGCTACTTAAATTGGTACTCCCGGGATTTTTGGGCCTACCACAACTAATTATATTTGCGGAATCGCCGGAATACTTTTTAGAATCGCAAATTTCAGAATAGCTTTTTTTGTGAAATCATCAAAGCAAAATGATACCAAAACCGAAATTCAAAGCAGACTTGCAGGTCGAGCAGGTAGTCTAAAATTAACTATGCCAAGATCTTGTGGCCTGCTGCTACACTCTAAGAAAAAGTGAGCACCCCCCTCGTCATCGTGCGTTTTGACGGCTGTAACTACCCCACAGGCTTACTTAACTACCCACTGGGCTCGAGCCATTGAGAGTTAGCACCCTGTTGGCAGTGACAAGCATGGGGTAGTCACGTTTTATAAACTCTTGAATTCAACATTCAAGTGCATGCAGTCGTTCAATAGTAAAAGTCACTTCAAAAATTTCAAAAAGTACTTAAACTTGTTTTCTTTGTGCGTTGGTTATCATTTATTCAAATTTGATCCGGTCGAAACAAGCGTGTGGCTCAGTTCGCCTAAACTGACAGAAAACAAACAAGTACAGGCAACCTTGGTAGGCACCTGCTAAAACCCGAGGCAGATAAAAAGTATCGCGGTTGTCCTTTTTGGTTCCGTCGCGGGTTTTACCATGTACAGCAGTAAACAGCTGGCAGCTGGCGTCGTGCTCGAGGAATTTAACCAAATCTCTAGAAAAGCACAGGAAGCTACGCACAGGCGTGAGTTGACTTGAATGTTCGCCGGACGAGATACTCTCGTCGTCTTTTATTGTGCGGTTTAGTAAAGAGCGTGCTCTCAACAAAGGTGCGATTGGTCAGTTCTGCGTGCAGATCAGTTGCAACTGGCCTCCTCGGTTCCGCCGAACTTGCGCGCCTGTCGTACCCAATTTTTTTGCTTTCAAGTGCAGTGAAGTATGAAGCATTGAACACCACGACTGAGGCCGGACAGGACGAACGTACACAGATATCTGGGGTGCTATGTTGCGCTTTTTGGACTCCCAGGAGACTTAGAAGAGGGAAGTGACGTCAACGACTAGAGCAAACGCAGATTGGATGTTGACAGAAGAAAACGAAATCAACACCCAATCTGCGCTTGCTCTGTCGTTGACGTCACTTCCCTCTCCCTAGTCTCCTGGGAGTCCAAAAAGCGCAACATAGCACCCCTGGGATCAAGTCCGTGTATTTCACTATTTCTCTGTCTCGAGGTACATGATCGCCTTCTCTGGTTCATTTGGCACATTTCATCGCGCATACTCGATAAAAAAATGCTTCAAACAAGGCCGGTTCAGACACTAGCATTTGACAGCGTTGCGTCGAGAGCCGAAAGCCACTCACCGGCACGTCTGTGCTTCGTATCAAGAGTGGAATCCAGTTCAAGGAATCATCTTGGCACGCGATATAAGCAGCAGGGATGTCCTGATTTCTTGCTGCCGCAACGCAGTCAGACGCACGCAGTCAAACACTACTGTCTCAACTAGGATTTAGATAATTTAGCATACGTATTTCGCGTTCGTTGCAGGTGAAGGCACGGGCCCGAAAGCAGCAATTCTGCACTGTCCTCTTGGCGCGAGCGCGAGCGCATAGAACGGATATTTAGCGAAAAGAAGAAAACTGAAATAACGCTTCGGGGAGGACCGGCGGACGGGCTTCGCTAAAATCACCTGCGCGTGCTCAGTGTACTCAACGTGTACCCAACCGCCGCTAAAGTCAGTCTAAATATGTAAAAAGAGAAAAGAAAATGCCTCAGTGTGTTCAGAAAGTTGTGATTGCAGAAATTGGTTTCGATAATTAATACAATTAATTAAACAGGCTTCTGTATACTTGAAGTGTAGGCAAGCAAGAAAACGAAACTGTTCAAAATGTGACGTGTAGCAACTATTCAAATTTATTTATAACCTGCAGTTCACTTTTGCAGTGGCCCTACATTAGAGATACGAGCGCTTTCCTAAGGGCAGTAGAGGAAAAGAATATATGTGGCTAAATCTTGCACAGTCTTTTCGTATTTATGCAAAATATAACAGCGGTCACCATCCTAATCGGTCACATAAAATACAGCAGTATATAAGCTGGTGGTGTCGACTAAACGTGTGTATAGGAATGTAGAGTGTCAATATGTGTTGTTGTATCTTGTACTGTTTCTGAATGCGTTGAGGTATAAAATTCTGTGATGTCTGTATGTCGCGTATGAGTGAAGTGTGGCGTGGGATGTACATACGGCATTGTCTGGCGAGGCGCTCAGAACAAGAATTGCTGGTTTCTTTTTTTTTTTTAGTTTGAGCGCTGTCCGTTAGGTGGCGTGTATCGCCGCCCAATTCAAGGAGTCGCGCGTTTATGTGTCTACTTATTTGAGTGAAAAACATGGAGGCGTTCCATGGCTCTACGTAGCAGCCACAAAGGGTTCGGTCTGCTTCGGTTCTCGGCCTCTCGTCCAAACGGGATCAGTCCCATAGCCAGTTGAATGGGTGTTCCGTGCGGTGAATAGCGCCAAATGCGTGCACAGACGCGGTGAGGATTACCAGGGACTTGAAAGTGGATAACGAATGCTAACAGGTGAGCAGGAGCGTTGAACGATAGAAACCGACGCCGCTTAAGTCGGTGAAGCTTCGCCTCGCCGCTGTCAACCGAAAACGCCGGATCACTTGCGGCAAGCACAGCAAGCAGATGCTCTGTTCAATAAAGACATCATTCCATTTGCCGCTATTTTGTTTCCGTATTTGAATGTTTTCTGGCCGCGAAGTAAATGCAGCCGGCCTCGCGAAAGCAATCGCGGACAAACCCCCTTGATTGCGCCCCCCCCCCCCCCCCCTCACATCGTCGCCCCTACTCATATTAGGTGCGGTGCCGGTGCTTCGAGGCGCGTTTCGGAGTGCTTTGTGCGCACGGAAGGCAGCAAATGGGCGTACGCACTTGAGAATCGTATTTTCGCAAAAAGCAGTCCAGCTCGCTAGGCCTTACTCGTATTGCTCCACTGTCGCTTGCCAGCCGCCATGTTGCTTTTGGGGGTGCTCACTGTGATTACCTGCTGATTGCGTGCCGTGTGACTGCCCATGGGGTTGTTAGTATAACGAAGGGGGGGGGGGGGGGTAGCGATATCTCTGACGGCTTCTGACTACCCCAAGTGTAGTACCCTACGACAACCCTTTTGTTGAGAGTGTACTCGGGTGTTGGAGCAAGCTTCAGAAGTGTTAATTGTACACCATGAAAATACTTGTAATTAGTCGGAAACAAAGTCAACATCCCAAGGCGTGAACACCTTCCTTTTGCTGACGTCATTGTTTATTTTGGCCGGTGAAGCCTGTGAAAAACACGTTTGGACCAAAATTGCAAATTCTATAACTTCGAGAAAAAATTATTTGGGCACAATATTCACCTGAGCACACCTTTAAGAATCTTTGATACGGCGAAACCTTTCTGTCTCAACTCCTTCAGATGAGGCTAAAACGCTCTTAGGTTACGTTCAAACATTTATGCTTTCGATGGACAGATATGGCAATGCTCTTAAGATGCAAGGAAAGTTAAAGAGAGAATCACCAGCGAAACAAGAAAATAATTCTTTTTTAAGGAGAAAACGTGATGCCATTTCCTTGTGCCCATCTACACATCATACTGATTATAAGCTTCAGCTTCCATTCGCATACTGAAAAAATTACAGGGAGGTTTAGATATATGCATATCGTTCACATATAAAAAGTAAGATGCTGATGGTAACAAAAACTTTGCTAGCCTGTTCACCTTAGCAGCGAATAAAGTAACGCTCACTACTTCTCCCTGAAGGACACCATTTTCTTTGGATAAGACAAAGTGTGGTGCCCAATCAGACTTGAAACGTACTTTAGCTCAAATACTTTTGCATGTACTGGAACATGCGGCCCCGCAGACCAAAATTGTACAAGTCACGAATAATTCCGTACCTCCATGTTGTATCCTACGCATTTTGTGTAAATAAAAACACTGCGATAGAATGCTGCCGGTGTAAACTTTCATCCGTGAGTCAATTGTGTTCCACACGTCACTCAGGCATAAAAGTTTACATGCGTACTAAATTATCTGTGGTCACTCGTTCCTCTACGAAACTGCACTGGTTTACGTCAATAATTATATCTAAATGAAACAGACAACACGATAATCGGACAATCTTTCATATGCTTTCCGGAAACTCGTGAGCGGGACGTGAGGCTATCTTGTAGAATTGGAAAGGTCTTTCCTGTGTTTAAAAAAAGGAATAATGTGGGGTTGTTTTCACCAACGGAGAAAGGTAGCCACTCGCCATATATGCTTCGTTTTTTAGGTTAACAGATGGTTCGTACAATCAGGAAGCAGATGCATCATTGCTTTGTAATGAACTGTGTCTGGCCCTAACCCAGACTGCTTTCTTTGCACCAAGAGTGACCCTAAGTTCACATATTGTGAAATGTTTCTTGTCACAATATGGGTCACACACTGCCGTCTAGAACAATTGCCCTTATTACAGGTTTTCCTTTAATACTTGTTGAAAATGTCCGCCATTCCAATTGTTGGATATTTAAACAACGCAGAGTGGGAAGAACAGCGGCGTAGACTTTCCATTTCCCCGGGGGGGAGGGGGGGGGGGGGGGTTGCTTTTGCGCGCAATATTTTTTTTTTTGCACCGGCAATTATAAGTAGTCTATGATAGGGGGTGCATTTTACAGCGTTTGTATATCCCCATGTGTCCGTCGCTGTGTGCGTTATTTTGTTTACATGCCACTACTAGAAGCAAGCACCATGGCACGTAAACAGCGTCTCGGTAAGGATCATGGCCCGGGAAGGGGGGGGGGGGGGCTCTGCCTCTCCTGGATCTCACCAAGGGGGGGCACGACCCCTGATACCCCCCCCCCCCCCCCCCGTAGTCTACGCCTGTGGAAAGAACCCATAGTTGTTCTTAGAAATGAGAAACCTTCCCGGACTTTCAGCAGGCTATCCCGCAGTTCTCTCGTAGGAATGAAGCTCTTGAGAGAGGAGACATTTTATCCATAATACCCTATACTTCTGTTTTCGTTTCTAACGTGCCTTGGTCCTTCAATTTTTATATTCAATCAGATAAAAGTAAGTGGGATAGCAGCGAAATATACGCCATGCCCGGTCGTGTTCCCTTCGAGTGACTGCATTCATAAATTTACTTAGCTGTGCACCTCGGCGGAAGGCTAACACATGTTGGTCGAATAGAAGATGCAGCAGGAATTAATTAAACATTAATTGACAAATATAGTCGCTACTTCGGATGGCATATTAAAAACGCGGAGGGATATAGCACATCCATTCAACCAAAAACAACCCAGCCAGCCTGCTCTTCCGCCCACTTGGGAAGACGGGTTGAAAAAAGAGGAAGGGGTATAACGCTTCTTTAAAATTGAGGGGATCTGCTCGCTGCCGAATGGATTATTCATTTTTATCTACCTTCCACGAAAAGAACTGACGTAACGATGGTAAGGAATTAGGTTTCTAAATTTATTTAAGGACATGGCCGTCCACCTGTATAGAGGCCAAGGCATTACTCGAATACTGGTAGTGCAGCAATATCAATCCATAATGAGTCGAATGGCTGAAAAAGTCGACTGTACCATGAAATAACACACGTATAACGTGGACGTGAAAACAATATAAAAGAGCAGTGGGATACATGAGCGCTTTGTGGCAGACCGAGAAGAATGCAGGTTTGAGTCAGGACGGTAGTTGAGTTCGTGGGTGGAATAATTGCTCTAATCTGTATGATGCACATATCATTAGATAAGAGCGATTGCACGCTGACAGAGAGACTCTCAGGGGAGTCTAGGTCAGCGAGTTATGAAGGGAGTCTGGACCACTCTGCGACTGTCCGTGAAAATAGGTGTTTGGGGGAGAAAGGCTCTCCCACAGTGTTATCGTGCTTCGCCCTGGTTTTGACGACTTGTGTTAGTTAGTAGGTAGCCGGTAGTATGTAGACTATTAATTATGTTTAAAAGCCTGAAATACATTTGAGTCTGTTAGCTTTCCTTTGAATAGCAAAACGTGTCAAGCCTGATTGCTGGTAAAGTTCCATTACCGATGATCGTCTGTCATACAGATTGTAGATGAAGCACAGGACTTGTGTTTGAACATTTCCTCGCGCATTCATGCTCGTTTGCAACCGTGGTCCTCATACTATGTCTGCGTATCCCAGTACGGAGCGAATAAGGCTTTTATAATATGCTAATTTAGTCGCGAATGTACAGTAGCCTAGGTTGCTTCTCAAAATAACAAGTTTTGGTGCTTTCTTATAAAGTTTCCTGATATGCAAAACCCGAGATAGATTTGAAGTTAGTGCGACGCCTAGGTATTTTATTTATTATGTTACTCTTTCTCAGAAGACACCGATGATAATTGTAGGTGAAGGGAAGCAGTTGTTTTATATCTGTGACTCACGTGGACGCACCCGAAAGCGTTGAACACAATTTGCCGTTTGACACACAATGTTGATACTTGCGCTAAGCAATCGTTAAAGTCAATTTGGTTGGCGTGACATATGACTTTTGAAAACATGACGCAGTCGTCCACGAAGAAACGGCATTTTTTGAAGGGGTGACTTACTTTAAGGTCGTTAACAAAATTCAGAAACAGGAGAGGCCCGATCGGGGAACACTGCGGTACACTAGAGACGTCTGCCATTAGCGATTGACGACTATTGACGGTCACGAATTATGTACGATTAGTAAGATAAGAGCAAAGCCATTTCACTATGTTGACTATTTGACTATATTGCTATGCTCAAATCGCTATTTGAAAGCTGTTGACGTTAAGGCAACGTGCAGTGAACTTCCACGAGTTGCATCGGTCCCGGACGGACGGACAAAATTTAAGGATTGGGGAGTAAACTTCAAAAGCATTTAATGATTTTAACAAAATTTGGCTCAGCCCCCTCCACGATCTCGCCATGCTTTACACTGTCAGCAAAAATAACACGCCCAGACGTGTAAACCGTTGTCCCATAGCGGACACGTCGAAACGTGTTCGTTTTACACGAGGCCATCTGTGTTTTTCGTCTACACATGAGGTGCTGTGTAAATTTAACACGCTACACCGTGTCTGCCTTCCGCAAAACCGTTTCGAGCGTGTTCCTTATGAAACATGGCGGCCAGCGGCCGAGAACAGGCGAGAGACAAGCCCAGCGAGCCGCACGCCTTTCAGCCGAATTGAAAGCACACAGGGCGAGTTAGTTCTCGTTCGATGTCTTTTATAGACAGTAAAGTCTCCAAGCGGCGGACGTAGCTACGTGCAAAAGTACGTACGTGCGTTCTCGGCGGGCGGCGGCGTCGGTAGCTTCAACGAGCCGCTAGACAAAAAAAAAAAAAAAAAAAAAAAAAACGAATGCCGACTTCACATGGATAAATAACTTGAGCAAACTATTTAGAATCGGGCGGTAACTTGCACCACCTATCGAGATTTCTAGCAGCCTGTGTTTAAAAAAAAGACGAGTCTGCGAACGACCACGACACTGCGAACGACCACGACTACACAGCAACCCTACATACAACGCAGGCAACACAGCACACAGCTACACAGCACCGACATGTACACAAACACAACAACCCACACTACGCCTGACACTTCCTACTCGATATCCGCTTCTCCCCGCGGCGCATATAAGCTTGACATGTGCGGGTGAGCTCTTTGGTTGCTGACCATTACAGATTTATAGAAGAATACACAAAACACGTCGCAATGGACAGCCGTGTGTTAGAACCGTTTGCATTTAAAAAGTATGGAGGCAAAATCTATAATGTTAGTCCGTTGCAATAAATAACGATATGTTAACAATAAATCTTAAACCGGTCATGAAAAAGTTCAAATTTTTGTTATTTTCTTGCTTGACCAGTGTTATGAGCAGTCCGACTAGCTTGAATCAGATAGGAAAACAAATTATTGGGATTTTGTCATTACGTATACAATAATAAATGAAAATGATCCTTGCGCAAAGCATTTTTTATATATTTTTGTGAAGGACATCCGAACATCCGCCCAACACTTCACTACCGCTAGTTGCAGCAGTTGCAGTACGGGAGCAGAGGCCTTCACTTTTGGGGCGTTTTGATGCAGTTTGTTGTCGTATGTCGTGTCGGTGTCGAGAAGAGCGGTGGGGCTTGGGAGTTTGTGACCGGTGTTATTCGTGAACACTGGTGCGGGGCGCTGATGCGTATTTTTTTATACTGCCACCACCCCGAACTTTGAAGATACACGGGCCCGTAGCAGTGCATTATGCTGAATCGCGAGCTCCTTCTCTGTTGACGTCGCTTTCCTGGTACCACTCGTGGATACTGCAAGCGTTTAAACAGTGTGCACCGTCTCGCCTACATCCCCGGTGACGTACTCGACCTGTTGAAACTTATTGCTTCCGTCATTTTAGAGTACGCAAGGCAGTTATCTCGTTGGTCTGGTTTCGGTTATAAAAGCAGGGCAAAACGCTCGTAGTTCCCGCCCTCAGTACACGTTGGACATCTTCCACACTTTGACACCGGATAACTGAATATACGAGGATTTACATTCACTTCCGAGGTTACTCTCGCCGCTTCCTCACCGTTGAGCAGCAGGATGAGCTGGCGACAAGCCGCGGATGAAAGGCTTGAGCATCAACAGCCCAAGCGCACTCGGTGCCGATGAGGGCGACGCGGGTTTCTGTCAACCGGGAGGCCAGCACAAACCGTGACCGTTCCAGCTCTTCGTCATGACATGGTGTTGCAGAGAGCAGGGTAAAATACAGCTACACGGATCACCGAAGCAAACGACTGCTATCTTAAATCTTGTCTTGTGATTGCGCCTTTGTAGTAGATCATCTTATTCGTTTTGCTGGAGACACGCAAACGACGGGCATAACAAAATCGCTTGCATATTCCGCATATCTCACAAAAGCATTTACCCTGTCACCTTGCGGAAATCGCGAAACACGGAGTCGGCACCGTCCTAAGCTTCCCGTCTTTTACCTGCCTTAGAGCAGTTTGTACCTGCTAGTAGATATGCCTACTGAAACTGAAACAGGGCAGTGCCAGAGAGAAAGAGACAAAGTTGAGAAAGCTTGCTCGCTCTCCAATTTCTCAACTCTCAAGTGATTGTACCATAATAAATGCACCAACGCGTCTTCCAAAATAAAGAAAGAGCACTACGTTCACAACATAAAAAATGGTCTCAGTACATGCATCTGTGGGCAGGTAGGAAACCTTGCCCTTATTTATTCACGCCGTATGATTGGCGCAACGAACTCGTTGCAGGACCGAATCATCTACTCGAGCGGTGTGCGTCGCTATGCAAACACAGTCCAACACGAAGCATAAAAAACGTCAGATTTAAGACAACAATCCGGAGTCCATTATTCAATTAAAACAACGTAATTTTGTTGAAAACGCCCGCTGCTTCTTACTCACGGTATGTGTCGGGATACTTCCACAGTTTGAAACGGAACGAAGGAAGATTTACTTTTAAAAACGCTCGCTGCGTCCTCCCGGACCAGCTGGACCGGATCAGCTGACGACGACGGGACTGTACCCGTTGAACCTCCACCACGCAACAAACAATTTGCGCTCCGTGTTAAAAGCGTGGTTCAAACAGACCCGGAATACAAAGCACCCCACCACACACGACGAATGTTTCGGCTCTTTTTCGCATCGCCGGGCTGCACCAAACCGAACGAGATCGCCGAAGTCAACGCCGCGCTGTCGTGAACCTTGGCTTGTGATTGCGAGCTCGTGGACCCTGTGACTCCCTTCGCTTTCAAAGCACACACGACGATTACGAGTGCTACTTTCCGTCTTCCAGGAACATCACAAGGGCACTTCTCCGGTCACGTCTTCACTATGTGCTCGCAAACTCCGAAGCTCTATGCGAAGCTTCTCGCGTCCCGTCAAACCAAAACCGTAGCGGCGCCATGCGTACTTGGCAGATTTTCTCCGGTCAAACAAAAACAACGAAAGCTAACCGGCGCTTGCTTCCAGCGTACATCGGCGTTGCGCTTGCGCCGTGGCCAGATCGCTTGCAGTTGAAGCAGTTGAAGGTTGAAGCAAAAACGAAACCAACTGCAATGTCACGTGTTCACATCGAGGACACGCTTTTTATATCCATTTTAACAGTTTGGAACGAATAATTAGACCCATGGCTTTATTTGTGGTGTCTAAGGAACTGTTATCAGGACCCCTAAACTAAATACAAACATGGGCGACATGAGGGAAGCCGCATTGCCATCGACCAGAAGATGGCGGCGAGCACGCGAGCACGGTAAGCGCGGGTTTCGCCAACGTCCTGCGACATGGCGCAATTGCTTTTGGTGCATATCTGTCTCCGAGACATGTTTCTTTCCGCGGCATTAGTCTCGACGGTCTTTTCTAAGTGTGTCCCCAAGCATTCCGGTGCTTCGATAGCCGGCAATGCCGCGGTCGTCGGCGGGGGCGATGCGTGTTATCGAGGTCGGCTACACGGTTATGCGTGTATGACTGAACCAAAACACGTTTTTTACAACCTCGCATGATTTCTGAACGAATTATCCGTTACTCATCGTGTAAATTTATGGTAATTTGTGTAAATAGCGTGTTTTTCACCCAAAATATTCGCCAAATACACGGGACTTGCTAACAGTGTAGTTAAGGGCTTTTTTATAAAACGTGGAGTCATTGTCCAGCCTCCTGCCGCGCAGCTTCTTGCAGTAGTTGGCAAGTAGATTCCAATCATAGTTTGTTGGACATATGCTGTACACATAGTTAGGCCTTTTGGCCGGCAGAAAAACGTGCAGTTTGTTGCCATTCTCTTTGCGGAGGCTGTGGTCATTGATTTACAATGGAAAACGAATAAACAATCAACCACTGCGCCGAAAATATTGCGCAAGTAGAAAAATGGCTATATTGATTCATTTCTGAGTCGTTTTAATAATAGGTCAAATCTGGTGTGTTCTTGTATGCGACTTTTTGTTTTGTTTTCGCGTTTAACGAGTCATTTCAAAGATACGTCATGTTTACTCAGAATTTACACCTATATTGTGCGTTAGAAACTGGAGTTTAGCTCTATATCTAATATATATATAAGATTAACCCTCTGTGAGAACCTAGAACGTGTGCAGAAAAAGTGGCCTTGTTGTTTCTATTATGTCCTCATTGTTGCTTCTCTGTCCTCTTTATTGACAAATTATTCGTGGCGGCCGCCATGTTGAATTCAGATATTGCCGAGTTGGGGCAAAATAGCAACTCACTCTATTTGCAGATTCAAAGGCGGTATACTTCAGGGGTTCGTGCCAGTTCTTTTAATTTTTTTCTGAGAGGCAGAGATAGACATTGAAGGAAGGTAGAAAAAGAAAAAGAGAAGATACCACAAGCCGCGCAGTTGCGCGCCTGCCCTGGTTTTTTCGGCAGCTCTTCAAGTTTTGATACAGGTCAAATCCACAAACGATAATTGGACAAGCGAACTAATTTAATTCAAAACGTAATTTGCACAAGGTAGCCATTCAGAAACAGTCGCAATAGACCAAAATGAATTCGGGGACAACTTGGCTGTAGGATGGAGCCACCGCGATGTTTCTGAACTGTATTTGAGGAACCCTGAGTTCAGTTGTCGTTCCTGTTCCCGTCAAACGTTTTTGCACCAATTTGTTTTAACTTGTTTCAGCTTTGGAAACCCTATAAGAATATTTCCCAGTCGAAATGAAACATATAAAACAATGTTATCGGAAACCATCGCACTATCACGTTTAAACGAAGAATAAAAATTGGCTTCTTCAATCCCCTAAGCGGGTGCATGTTGCACCTCAAACCGCCTGTAATCCACATTAATGCGTTAGAAGAGCCAGTCACTAGTCACTACTGACAGGTCAGTCAACGCTGTAGAGTACGCAATCAGAGTATAGTGCCGTATAAAATACTTTCACCCGATACATGGGTCAATCTCCCGTTTCGAATTTGATTGACTAATAGCACAGTCTCGTCAGTGGCACCACAGCAGCAGCATCAGTACGCATGCCGCTTAGGCAAGGGCCGGTTGGGGAAGACTCGCCACGAGGTAAACCGCATGGGGAATGGAAATTATCAACGCGTAAACCATACGGGGTGCACAACAGGTAAACGCACACAACCGAGGCCCGTGAACGCGGGTATTGTGCATGATCGATGAGTGTTCTTTCGCAGAACAAAGCCAAGGAGCGCTGATCCAAGTACTTGCCGGCCGAGCAGAAATTTGACGTAATTAGAGAGTAATTTGATGGCGCACCAGGTGCAAGTGCGGCCGTGCCAAAGCGACGATCGAACGAAGCCACGCCCTGCTTGGTAATGCGCAGCCGAACGAAACTTTGAGAGGGTAGTTGTGAGAATAATAATTTGAAGCCATGGAACAAGACTCCCGAACTTAACTTTTTTAAACTCTTTTCAAATCTTCGTCAAGTCTTACTACATGCATTCAAGAACATTATGGACTAAGAGTTGTACTTTTGTTTCGGGGATATCAACTGTCTCCACCCATGTGCTAAATAAGATAAGAAAACAAAATCGTTGGAGTGAAGTGGGTTATTTACGATAATAATTATAGTTATTTTTATTTTGTCAAAGTAATACTATACTCCGTTTCACTGTAAGCCCCATCACAGCCGAAGGGTTTGCTATAAAAACATTAACATATCACGCACGGTGATCGGGCAAAGGTACTGCGCTTTTTTCCTTGCGTGTTAGGTTTAGCCGGTGATCGATAAGCCAGGAACAAAACGAGCTCACTGACGACGGACTGTAAGCGCTTCTCAATGCAGTCCATCGTATCGTAGCGCCCGCTGCGGACGAACCTGAAGTGAAACAAAGTAAGTCATGCTCTTCTAGGCAAATCGAACTGCGTATGTTTAGGCTAGGGGTGTCTGGGGTTTGAATAAGGTTTAGTGCCTTGGAGCTCTGCAACCCGAACGCATTCGCATCTAAAATGTGCGTGATCATACACGCTACATTGTTAAAAGTTAAAAAAGAAAGTGTCTGACAAATACGAGTCCCACTGTGTTTTTTTTTTTTTTTGCCATTTTTCTTTTACGAGTCATGGGGAATATTAATTGAATACTTACATGATTGATGGGGTTTCATGGCACAAAGTCTGCCAAGGCGAAAAATGCGCCAACAGCATAAACTATTGCGGTGATGCCTTTTGGATTTCGTACAGACCGCGTGGTGGTGCAGACCTTCTCTTGAAAGCGCCAATGCTAACGGAATATTTGACTTAAAAATATCGAGAATAAGGGCAGACACTTAGGGAGAGGAGAAGGCGAGAGTCATCTGGGACGTCAGAATGTCAAACTGGGGTTGAAATGATTAGCGGCTAGACCCAAAACGAGCTTCCTTTGTCTCTACACAGTCTTCGAACACGTTCGAACGCCTGCGTCCGGCGTTTGGCCAGTAGAGAAAAAAGCAGTTATCTTTGCCTCTTCCCGCTAAAAATTCAAAGCAGAGCTCGGTTTTCCGATGCCCCCGCCACTCTCATATCCTCCTCTTCCTCAATTTTTACTGTATTTTACAGTAAATGATCAAACATGTTGCGGAAATTAGAACGGGGTTCTTTAGTATTATTGTCGCTGGATCATTTTACGTAGAGGGCAAAATTGACCGGTGAATAAAGCTAAGACCATTAGATCGAGTTCCTGTAGAGCTCGTTTTGATCTGAAAGACTAACGCATAAGCGTAAGCTCTTTCAATTGATACTGCGTTATTTTATTGTAGCAGATTGTGCAATGACAGAACGCCGACAGAGCAGAAGGTAATTCATCTTTTCCGCTTAGCAGAGTCTACTTCTCCATTTTTCTCAGACATAACAGGTATGCACGTCGCAAACGTCAAGATATTATCGGTCTGCAGCCGCTTCCCTACCCATACCAGTATTAATCGTTAAAGAAAGAGGGCCGTAAACGTTAATAATGTTTAAAGTGACCCCGGCATCATTAAAGTCAGCATTACAAGATGACGAATGAATACTAACCTCTGGCCGTAGCAACAATCAAACCGTCTTAGATATGAAGCCCTTCATCGCTGCAGGCTTTTGTCGTACTCGGTTTTTGTGTTTGTGGGATAGTTCCTCTCCTTTGCCGCCAACACAATCGGCCGAATACCTTTAGAGCACAAAAAAAAAAAAAAAACGAAAAATCGCCCGCCCTCCCCTTGCCCCTTGCCCCTTGCTCCCCCCCCCCCCCCCCCCCCCCCCCGGGCTGTTTTTTCCTCGTGTATGCAGAAATTGTTCACCGTAAAGACAAAGGAACACACTCGAACTCAAAGCGCTGGAAAGCGCGTCTAATTATCCAGTATTCGGTCGGCAGTGATGCATTTAAACATGACAAAAGAGCAGTCGTCTCAGCTTCAGCTCGAGTGTAATGGCCAACGCGTCCAATGGATATCGCAAAACTATGCGGGCAATACAAAACAAAAGCTAAAGACGAGCATAATCACTATCCTTTTGTTTTAAGGTGCCCATTGCCTTGGGGCAGAAGCTGTGAATGATCGCGGAATAAACATTGAGGGCATATTCTGAAGGTCTGTATTCAATAAGAAGAAAAAGCGTTTTTCACCTCAGCCAATAAATACAGGCGTTAGAAGGGTCGATACATCTCTGACAGTTTTTGTTGTCTCTACGGCGGGGACATCCTTTCGAGAGGCTCCAACGTTTTCGGACCGTGAGATTCCCGAGCTCCATAATGAATGGACCACGAATCTCCCTAGAGCAGAGATGCCTTTACTTGTCTTAGCACAGTACCCAATGTTATAACTGCATGCGATGGTGAATCCTCCTACTCATCTTCGTAAACCCAGGAAACTATACACACAAACAACCAAAGCAATTACTCGGAACAAGCGACCCCATTTTATAAGTGAACGCATGTCTTATTGAATACGAATAAGCTGAATAGGATCAAGTTTCTGCTTTTTAAGCATTAATAAAATATTATTTGAGGACTTGGCTTGACGATCTCTACAAAATAACTATGTTATTTAACGCAATAAAAAAAAGAATTCTACAACGGATGGATAACAGCAGAGCTCTTTTAGAACTGGTAGATAACGTATATATGATTTCACTCGTTGCACGATACAGCTAACTAAGAAAAAGAAAAAAACTACTGCGCCTTATTTTTTTTCTGCATTATTTTCATCGCGCTAGTTCAAACTTATCAGTTCGAGGTTCTCTCGTTGTTGCTCAGTAGTTAAGGTAATGCTGTATCTGCACATGGCATTGATTAAGCTGAGTTTTATGTTTGGCACCAGCATGAATAGCCCAATGTGTATTCAAATTGAACGTCTCTGACACCAAGCGTGCTCGCTTCCATGCCGGAAACTGCGCTGTTACGAACATATGCGATCATAGGGAGGCCACTTGTTCAGAAGAATAGTGAATTACGCAATAGTAATCTGGCCCATGCTCATCCGACCCGGAAAATGCACAATAAACATCGGCAGCGGTCCCCTTTGGCTCCGCTCTGCGCTGATTTGCACGATATCATAAAGCAAATGGCTATTTGCAGATCTACAAAAAAAAAGTCACTAGCTTTTTCTTTTTTTAATGTCTTGCATGTCCACACCAAGCCCTTCAAATAAATATATATATATTGCTCAATTCTTAAATCGGGCGTCGGCTTGTTCCTCTGAGTCATCGCTTTAGTCGCAAATGCTTATCTAAACCTGAGTATAGAGGTTGCATGCTGTGTTCGGGATTCTTATCTACCTGAAAAGGTTTACTCAAGTTGTTAAACATCGGAATCTTTTTCGGTGAGATGTGAACGGTAAGAACCATGGAAATTATCTTAAGGTAGGCGGGATCGCATTACAAATAAGTGAAAATGATGGCAACATCATCAAAGCTATCGATCACAAGTGGTGCCTGGTTTAACCAATGCTTTAGACGCTAAAATGTTTGATTGTAGCCCTCATCAAGGAGCTTGTAATATCCTGCTTCCTATACTTGCGTTATATGAGTCAATTGTGTCGTATGACACAGACAAACATTGTGATTTTATTTCCTAAGTATTTCAGAATGAATGAGACATGAGTGCCATTTTTTAATCCTGGAACCAAACGCCAGCAGCAACAACGGAACTTTGTGACACCTCGTCCCCGAACACGTTTTCGCGATACTACCACTACAAATACTTTGGTGGGCATGTTATGGGCAGTGCAGACGTCATCCACGTTCATAGCGCCGAGAAGGAAACAGCGTGAGGGCTTCACCCACAGAGCTGTTATAAAATAATATTTTTTCCCGCATTAGAAAAAAAAGGTTACAAAAAAGAACTTTGCAGTGATATTTTATCACGACAGTTCTCCCACGTATCAGGAGGCAGGTACTCAACACTTTCTCTAAAGAAAATAAATTTGAGCTGGTTCTTTACAATTATTAGTTCGCAGACCTTTGGTCCTCCTCTTTCGGACTATAGAGGAGACTCTCTGTGGCCGAGTATTCCTAATGTTCTACGTCTTTTCGTAAGCAATATATCGAATTCAAAGTGGACCCGATTGACCCCCGAATAATCAGTCTTTCTAACTACCATGCAGTAGTGGCGTTGACGTTGCGGAAAATGTATCGAACTACAGCGAAACTGTGTGGAGATGTAAGAAAGTTTTATTTTTAGCTGCATACCCTTTTTGTAAGGAGACATCAAACTTCGATGTCACTCGTATTGAACCCTATGTGGACTGTTTCGCCTGATATGGAAGCCGACCTGAAGAAACACTCCGCGGATTGCAAAAATATATTGTGGGTAGTGAAGAACGAAAATAAATTTAAGCTAAATAAAAGGTCTCCTTGAACCTGAATTGTAGTATCTACTTCGAAATCTGACTAGGAGAGATCACATTTCTATCACGCAAACCAACCTGGAGCTATAACGGCTCCACCAGAAACTAAGCAAGACAGCGTGGGCAAAATGTCCCGCGAAATTACCAGCCATGACACAAAAATTGACAAGACCGTCGTAGTGGCATTGCATTTCACATCTTTAAATATGAAATACTGCCCAGGTTTATTTCGCGGAAGAATCGAACATAATATTTTAAAGACAATGTTTTACGTCTAAAATATTACAAAAAAAAAAAAAAAAAAATCCTTCCGCTTTTTTTTTAACTCGGAAGTTTGTCGTTACAAAGAATGCTATCCTCAAAACGTAATTCGAGAATAAACGTAATAAACTAAAAAGAAAAAAAAAAATAATGACGTCTGCAATTCTCTGTAATGCTGAATCAGAGAGCAGCTCCTCAGGAGGAGAAGGGGAGGGTACGGAGGACTGGGTATGCCCCTCCTTCCCCTTCCCTCCTCCTCTTCTGCTCCTTTGCCGGGAAATTGTCGCTAAATTTCCCTCTGAATTTAGCGGGGAATTTTTTTCCGCTAAATTTTGCGGGAAGATTTATCGCTAGTTTAACGGGAAACTTTTTCCGCTAGACTTAGCGGGGAATTTTTTCGCTAAATTTTGCGGGAAACTTTATGGGTAGTTTAGCGGGGAACGTTTTCCGCTAGACTTAGCGGGTAAATTTTTCCGCTAGATTTAGCGGGTCAATTTTTCTGCTAAATATAGCTGGAAAACTTTTCCGCTACATTTAGCAGGGAAACGTTTTCGCTAAAGTAAGCAGGGAACTTTTTTCGCTAAATTTAGCGGGAAAATTTTCCCGCTAAATTTGGTGCGGGAATTTTTTCCATAACCCAACTTGCGCGGTTACGCCTACGGCGACGGCGACGCCGCTCAAGCCGGAAACAGGCGCCTTTGAGTTGCGCACAGTATCGTACGGAACGGCGTTCCACGGAACGGCGTTCCTGGAACGCGTTCTTTTTAAGAGGAACGAGGGACCGCCGCCGTTCCACTTTAAATCAGTGGAACTGGAACGGGAACGCGTTACATTTTTAGTGGAACAGAAAAGGAACGGCGTTCTTTTTTTTCGTACAGTGGAGTAATTTTTATTTTATTTCCATGAGGAAACTTCTAGAAGTATAAAAAGTATCTTTACGAAGAGCAGGACCTTGTTAACTTTTTGGTTACTTATCTTAGGGTTTATTTTGTGGGTTCCTCGCATGGTAACAGTCAAGTGCAGGAGATCTCGTGGACATTGACTCTTGTTTGAGTGCCCAATACTGCGACACAGAAAGCAAAACGTTTAGTCGAAGGAGAAGACACAGAAAGGTAGACGTTTCATACTCAGCTACTTTTGTTGCTTCCACGAATCCTCGTACACCCAGAAATCTAAGGCCGACTGCAGCCATTACTCAGCTCCCACAAAGAGACCTGCAGTTACAACAAATTAAAAGATTACCAGATATCGAACACACCCTTGTATTTCGAACATTGGTCACTTAAAGGGATACTGAAGCGGACATTCCAGTGTCCGCATAAGTGGCGCAAGACCGTCTCACGAGTCAACAGTCGCCGGTGTGCGCGAGCGCACGCAACAAAATTCACGTTATAGGCCTCCATTGACGCTTAAGATGACAGTGAAACGTATAGTATCCGGTAAAAAGGGGAATAAAGAAAGGCTTGTCATCCCCAGAAGTGAAAGCTACGTGCTTGTTAGACCAGTTAATCGCTTACCTTTTACACCAGACATCACTGTAAAGATTAAAAGCATGTATTTATTCTCCTTTTCCACGGAGCCCACACTTTTCACTGTCGTGTTAAACGTGAAAGGGGGACTAGGACGGCACTTTCGTTGCGTGTGCTCACGCACACCGGCGGCTGCTGGCTCGTGGGAATATCGTACGCCACTTATTATAAACACTGGAATGTTTGGTTCAGCATCCCTTTAAAAGATGCATAGAAATTAACCTTTACTCTTCCCCTTGTCCCCACCCATTAAGCTGAACAACGAATCCCACCTCCACAAAGAAGCACTGGTAGTTTTTAAGACTGACGTTCCAAAAGCCTTACCCTCTTTCCCACTTGCGCGTCTTGCGGACAGCAACATCGAGAAGGAACTGTTGTTATGTTCGAACAAGGGACTTTGTTAGATTGAAACGTGTGAGAACGTTGTTGTAAAACGCTCGTGCAATCTGGGATAACAGCACATTTGGCACGTCTTAATCGTCCTCCACGAACGTGAATACGGTTAAAAACAGAGATTTCTAAACTGGAATATATCACCAAATGAAACCCTGCTTCCGCTTGTTTTCTTCTCCAGGGCCGGTTTGCTCATCTTGCGGCTGCGGACGCGGCCGCGGCCAGGAGGGATTTTTACGTCACGTGACCAGCTCCATGGGGACAAGGAAGTACCTAGCGTCCCTGCCTAATGGCGGAGAGATCCGCATCGCTTCAAGCACAAAAGCCTAATTTCGCTCGCAGAAACTGATTGGAGGGACTTTCAACTGGAACCTAATTGACCGCCCCTTTATACTGTAGGAGCGGCAGGTAAAGTTACAGCCAGGGAGGGCAAATAGGAGCCAAAATAAAGAAAAAACCACACGAGATAAAAACGGTAGCAGTATTTATATACCTCCGCCGGCGCAGCGCCTCGTGCCTTCTGTTGTGGTCGAGTGGTTAAAGCGCCGGTACTTGTCGTCGCGGCGTTAAAGTTCCGGGTTCAAATCGCGCTAGGGACTTCTTTTTTTTCTTTTGTATTTTGCGCGTGTCTTACTTTTGAACTGTGATCCTTTTTTGGAAATCATCCACTTGCACTACTGCGCCTTACACGCTTTTACTGTTAGTCCCACCTGTTCAATCAAAACACCGGGAAGAAGAAAAAAAAAAGATCAACGCAAGTTAACGCGCTAATGCAATCATTTCGTAATGTTCATTAAAAGGAAACCAAGCTAACAGCATCAGTATGGCTTTCACACAAGCGGAGCCGAAACAAGCATCCTTTCCCCAGCGTTTACAATTTTATCTGTTTTCAAATAACGCTCTTGCTACGATTCCTTTCAATAACAAGAGACGCCTATTTAGGACAAATAAAAACTGCAGTTGTAGCAATTAAAAAAAAAAAAAAGCAAAAAAAAAAAAGAAAAAACTAGCAGCTGTGGATACATTGATTGAGCGAAATCCTACAGGTAAGGCAGCAGGTCAAACGTCTGAGAAAGTAGTAAAACTGAACTAAAAGAGATCATACTTTTACTTGCATGGAATTAGATAAAAAGTATATTTATACTCTTTACATTTTGTTGTGGCAATCGTTTTGTAATATTAACACATTACTTGTTGAATTTTAGTTAGACTAGCAGACAATCACGACCGAATCCAAAAATGAATCAGGCATCGACCATCGCAAACCCTCTCTCTAATGCAAACTCCTAAAATGACTTTGGTTCAAGAAATGGAATTAATTATAATTAATTCCATTTGTTGATCCAAGATCCAAACCCTCTCTCTAATGCAAACACCTAAAATGACTTTGGATCAAGAAATGGAATTAATTATAATTAATTCCATTTGTTGATCCAAAGTCAGTTTAGGTGTTTGCATGAGAGAGAGGGTTTGCGATGGTCGATGCCTGATTCATTTTTGCATTTGGTCGTGATCGTCTGCTATTCTACTAAAATTCAACAAGTAATGTGTTAATATTACAAAACGATTGCCACAACAAAATGTAAAGAGTATAAATATACTTTTTATCTCATTCCATGCAAGTAAAAGTATGATCTCTTTTAGTTCAGTTTTACTACTTTCTCAGATGTTTGACCTGCTGCCTTGCCTGTAGGATTTCGCTCAATCAATGTATCCACAGGTGCTAGTTTTTGTTTTGTTTTTTTTTGCTTGTTTTATTTATTTATTTATTTTTTAATTGCTACAACGGCAGTTTTTGTTAGTCCTAAATAGGCGTCTCTTGTTATTGAAAGGAATCGTAGCAAGAGCGTTATTTGAAAACAGATAAAATTGTAAACGCTGGGGAAAGGATGCTTGTTTCGGCTCCGCTTGTGTGAAAGCCATACTGATGCTGTTAGCTTGGTTTCCTTTTAATGAACATTACGAAATGATTGCATTAGCGCGTTAACTTGCGTTGATCTTTTTTTTTTTCTTCTTCCCGGTGTTTTGATTGAACAGGTGGGACTAACAGTAAAAGCGTGTAAGGCGCAGTAGTGCAAGATGATGATTCCCGAAAAAGGATCACAGTTCAAAAGTAAGACACGCGCAAAATACAAAAAAAAAAAGAAGTCCCTAGCGCGATTTGAACCCGGAACTTTAACGCCGCGACGACAGGTACCGGCGCTTTAACCTCTCGACCACAGCAGAAGGCGCGAGGCGCGGCGCCGGCGAAGGTATATGAAAATACTGCTACCGCTTTTATCTCGTGTGGTTTTTTCTTTATTTTGGCTCCTATTTGCCCTCCGTGGCCGTAACTTTACCTGCCGCTCCTACAGTATAAAGGGGCGGTCAATTAGATTCCAGTTGAAAGTCCCTCTAATCAGTTTCTGCGAGCGAAATTAGGCTTTTGTGCTTGAAGCGATGCGGATCTCTCCGCCATTAGGCAGGGACGCTAGGTACTTCCTTGTCCCCATGGAGCTGGTCACGTGACGTAAAAATCCCTCCTGGCCGCGGCCGCGTCCGCAGCCGCAAGATGAGCAAACCGGCCCTGGTGCCCTTCTATCACGGCATTCAAAATCGCATGTTCCCATTTAATGAGATAGATAGAAAAGAAAAGCTTTGCTTGATCTAACTAAATATGGTAATCAGAAAAATTAAAGTGTAACGTGTATGTAACGGTACGTTCCACTTTTTACCTGTAACGGGAACGAGTTACTTTTTCACAAATGGAACTTGTAACGGGAATGCGTTCAAAAATCAGAAGGAACGAGGAACAAGCTTTCTTTCCTGATTTTTTTTTTTTTTTGAAGAACGTGTACAACACTGGTTGCGCCCAAAGACGCCGCGGCGATCGATTCTTCGATGCAATATTCGGTACTTCACCTGTGGCACGTCCATTTTTCTCGGTGCAAAGGGAAAGCGCGTCACACGATGCGTAACAGGAGCCGTCCGCGCTGCATAAAACATGTCTTTTCTCGTCACTGCCGGGTAGAAAAATAAATAAATAAAGGAGTTCGGTTTTCTTCTCGTTTCCAAGCGACTTCGCAGCCGCTGTCTGCGCTATTTTTGAGGTTTCCACGGTTTACAGCTTATAAATAAATAAAAGCCATTATTTTTGTATGGCAGCAATGCTGCAGCGGTACGCGTAGTGGTGACAGTTCCGACATTCATTTTTCTTAATATTAACTCCCACTGTATATAAATGACTGGATTATCAAAGTACGCAGGCGTTAGCACTCGGAAATCTGTATTTCTGTCGGTTACCTCTATCCTTACTCAGGTCCGAGGCTTTGATGTTTTTATCCATAAAATTTCCTTTCAAGAAACTCGAATCTGGTTTTGAGAACCAGCATTAACGAAATCTTATTGATTTGCTTATTTAAAATACACATCAGAGAATGTAAGCAGTTGCTGTCCTTAATCATTTAGTACTTTATTCAAGGTGATCATATCTGAAACACGTGTTTAATGAGTTATATCAGTCAACTAAACCGAATACATGCGCTTTTTAAAATAAAAAAAAAGAAAATAATTAAAAATAAATATTTGGGTTTAATTCTATCGCATTTTTTATTTAACATATATGTAAACGACCTTCCTGCTGTTGTCACTTGTTATTTTTTTTTAATATGTTGACGACCCTGTGATTTATAATCTAGCTCGGATCAAAATTGACATAGGAATGCTGCAAACAGACGATGTTCCCGTCATGAACTGGTTCAATGAAAATTAGATACTTGTGAATTCTTTTAGAACTGAGCTCGTGACTTCCGTACCCCATGGAAAAAAAAACACACCGTGCTTCCATAGTTATTGTTACACGACTCTAATTTTATGCCCAGTAGCTGCAATCCTGTCGAAGATCCACAAGGTACCTCGGTATATTTTTATATCTCTTTTATTTTATTTTTTCTTTATTTCTTCTTTTTTTTGGTGGGGGGGGGGGGGGGGAGAAAGAGAGAGATGCGCAGTTGTCTTGTTTTGAAACGAATCAGGAATATATCATGTGAGGTGTTGAACCTAAAACCTTTTCATCGATTTTCCTCCAAAAAATGGTTGATGCACGCTTTGGCTTAAAAAGTGTTAACATATGGTGTTACCTTTTTGTTATATATTAGTCTAAGTCGCGAGATGTTTTATGTTTACGGAGTGGGTCCTCGTGCAAAAAAGTCTCTTGAGAAATAAAGAGGAAGACTGCTGCGTTCTGAACCCGATAGACGTCGCCAGATTGTCTCGTCAGCTCCGGAGTCTTAGTTTATAAGACTGACGACGAGCCAGGACAGTGAAGACACCCTTAGCGAGGAGGATCCTTCGGCCATCTTAAGAGCGCACCAGTCTGCGGGTTTTTCAAAGATAAATCACCAGCTGAAAGACTTTGACGAAGTCAAGGACAAATGGAGTACGTGCCTCATCAAGGTAGAGGCCTACTTCGAAGAGAAAAAGGTTAAAAACGACGCGAAGAGAGAAGCATTGATCGTAGCGGCACTAGGTACAAAACAGTTCGAGTACTCTGCGGAAGAGTGGCTCCACAAAAACCTAACGCTTTAACGTATGCTGAGGTGGTAGCAGCACTACATACGCACTACAATCCAAAGCACAACGAAATATCTGAAAGCTTTGGGTGTTTCAAACGTTGTCAGAAAGAGGGAGAGTCGATTCACGAAATCATAGTCCAAATCCGCAGAATAGCAAATAATTGCCATTGTTCGGCAATGTTGGAAAGAATGCTGAGAGACAGGAACGTCTGTGGTGTCCGGTCAAAGAACCCTCAGAAACAACTGCTGTCAAAAAGGGAACTGGCATTAGCAGATGCAGAAGCGCTGGCCGTAGCGGCTAAAGCTGGTGAATTGGGCGCCAAAAGAATGACTGGAGACGAACCCTCGGAAGTCTTTTGGATGAAGGTCCAAGGAAAGTGGTCCGGAAAATTTTGGACACGACAACAAAAAACAAAGGTTTGTCAGCACTGTGAAAGCCGAGAGCACGAAGGGAACAGCTGCCACTACAAAGGAACGACATGTTTAAACTGCGGAAACATGTCGTCACTGGGCCCGAAACTGTAAACATCCTGGACAAAAGAGGTCATCTTATAGGCCGCATGTGCTAGCCAAAGCAGTTGAAGCAACAGGGAGCTCGTCGGAGGAAACAAAAACCGAAGACGTGCAGATATGTGAATCTGGGTCTAGCAGTGCGGCGCAAGTTCTCTTGTGGCGGAGTCGATCTGCTGATGGAATAAGACACTGGATCACCCGTCTGTGTCATTTCGCGGGAAGTCTACACTGAGCACCGCGAACACTGACCTAAGCATCAAGCATCGCAGGGAAAACTGTCCTGTTACCTAGAAAGATTACGAGTGCTGGGTGAGCTGCCCATGCAAGTCTCGTACCGAGACACCTTCGTCGATTGCAGTTTGGCTGTTTCTAATTGGTGCGGTCCACACTTCTGTGGACGTGAATTAATTTTCAAGCTGAACAAGGCCGGCACCTCTGTGTTAAGCCTTACAGGCAATGTCGTACCGCTAAGTAGCAGACCAGTCAATGTGGAAGATCTGGAGGCGGTTCTCTGCGAGTTTCAAGAACTGTTTACTCCAGGCATCGGGCTGATCACAGGATCGCCTGCTCGACTGCACCTAAAGGAGGGTACCACGCCAAAGTTTTGCAAGGCAAGACCCCTTTCTTGTGGCCTGAGAGATAAGGTTTCAGCAGAACTTGACCGATTGTAGGAAGTCGGAATTATTTCGCCGGTCACACACTCAGGATAGGGTACACCAACCCTCCCGGTGCTGAAGAAGGACGGCTCTGTACGCATCTGCAGGGACATCAAGGCTACCCTAAACCCTGCGTGGGAAGTCGGACAGTACCCCCTGCCACGCATTGAGGATATGTCCGCATGCGTGAACGGTGGCGATTGTTTTAGCTCCTCGGACCTACGGGATGCGTACAACTATGTAGCCCTCGACGAAGCATCGAGGAAGATGGCTGTGATGAACATACACCGTGGGCTCTTCAGCTACAACGGCTTGCCTTTCGGAATATCATCGGCGCCGGCGATATTTCAGCGTACGATGGAGACCATGCTTCGAGGACTAAAAGGCGTGCAGGCACATCTGGACGACGTGATATTGTCCGAACGAGTTGATGGCAATGCCTTACAATTAAGAGCACTTCTGCAATGTTCCAGGGATCACGACGTGAAACTCCGGAAAGAGAAGTGTAGGTTCAAAGAACAGGAGGTTACGTGCCTCGGACAACATATTGACGGACAGGGCCTCCATTCACTAGAAACAAAAGTAGAAGCCATCATGCAAGATCCGCGGCCCGAGAATGTAAGCCAGCTGCGGTCATTTTTGAGAATGCTGACGTTTTACGCCAGATTTGTTCCCAATATGTCAACCTTGTTCACGAGCCTTTACAAATTCATGGACGTGGGGTGAAGCACAGGATGCGGTGTTCCAGAAAACAAAAGAAGCCCTATGCTCGGCAAAAGTGCTGACACATTTGGATCCAGCGAGGGAACTGCGACTAGAGTGCGACGCCTCACCTAACGGAATTGGAGCATTCCTTTTTCACCGAGAAAGGGGAGAAGACAAACCCATCGGGTTTATATCAAGAACTCTTTCAGCCGTCGAAAGAAATTATTCTCAATTAGAGCGAGAGGCTCTCGCTTTCATCTACGGCACAACAGTTTCGAGACTACCTATTTGGACATGAATTCACAATTGTCACGGATTATCAGCCGCTCTTGGGGTTGCTGAGATCCTACCGCCCAACTTCCGCTATGGCTGCGGCGCGAATTCAATTAACGATGGGCGCTGCTTTTGGGAAGCTACTTCTACAAGCTACAATACAAGCCTGGCCAAGCAATGCTGAATGCGGATGCCCTGAGGATACTGCGGTACCCTGCTGTATATATTCAATTTCCCCGAGTAGGTCGCCTGAGGGCATCTTTTTGGCATTAAAGTTCTTCTCGACCGCACTTTCTAGCAGTTTCACAACAAATAATGGAAGCACCTTGAAAAGTGGAGTGTCATCTTCAGAGTGAATACCCGAATATCTGGGGAACGTTAGAGGGGATGAGGTAGCATCGTTTATAGGGACTTCGGGGCGGACACATTTCGAGGACCGATCAGAGGGTGTTTTAGATTTAGAACCAATGAAGTTGGGTGAAAGATTCAGTGCCCGGATGCACTGCCCACCACGGAGTCCAAAAATGGCGTAGGTAATGTGAAATAACAAGAATAGTTTGGCTGATACAATTACTTTACCCGTGCTGCCCAGGGACTATACCTGAGTACGGTTGCAGAGACAGGACCTGTTTCTACCCAAGGTTGGCCCTTGCCACCTAAGAAGTTGAAAAAGGAAGAAACCCCGAGCTCAGCTCAACCACCAGGCTCCCCTTTTCCCCGGACACGGGTTAAGCCACGCACAGCCAGGCGTGGGTGGGCGAACCTACATGACTCAGGGTTCGTGGTGACGCCACTCACAAAGCACCTGCTAAAGTAGGTTTCCCCTTCGTGTGGGTATGGCGGCCCATGTGGCTCGGGTCCATGGTGGCGCTATTCGCCAAGCACCTAGCACCTGATGTGCAGGCGCCCCCTTCGGAGCTCGGGGTCTGTGGTGACGCCACTCTCCAAACACCTGCTTTCACGGGTGCCCCCTGCGGGGAACCAAGGGCAAAAAAAAGATATATAAATATGTCTGAATAGGCATTCGGGCAAGTTGGAATGAGCTCATCGTGAGGAACAGCGCGAAAGGAACAGGAACAAAAAGAAGAGACTACACAGGACAAGCGCTGAAGAACAACCGCTTTTTATTGGAATGCGTGGATGGCACTGTGTTCGCGAAAGCACAGGGAACACCGTGTATTTTGCATTTATTTCTTCTTTGTTTACCACTCCACTTGCTAACCAAGGTCCAGAAAATGAATCTCTCTGTTCGTTAGAGTCAGTAAAGATTAACACGCGCACTAGGATTTTGTTTTAGAGCGCAGCTCTTAGGCGCCCGTTTCCGGCTTGAGCGGCGTCGGCGTCGCCGTCGCCGTCAGCGTAACCATGAGGTCACGTGACCCGGTGACGTCTCGTGATCCCCGTGAGGTCACGTGACCCCTGTGAGGTGGCGTGACCTCACGGTTACGCTGATGGCGACGGCGGCGCCGACGCCGCTCGGAGGGAGGACTAGCAGATAGGATAAGGAGCTGTGCAGGAGGGAGGAGGGGTATACGCTCCCCTCAGTACCCTACTTTCCTCCTCCCCGAAAACTGCGCTCTAATTCGGTTTTACAGAGGGTTGTAAGCGACTTTCATATTTATGTAGTAGGTTTATTTTTCTAAACGTTTGATGTTGGTGCTCAAACAATAATGCGGTGTTGGTGAACCACACGTGGTTCGCACGCGCAATATCGACGGCGAGTCGCTAAATGCGAGTATTCAGTCCCTTTCAAGGAGATATGGTGTCCTCTGAGTCGGATATTCACTCATCGCCCTGTTTGTCCAATATAAGAGCGCCCGCAAGAGAAAGGAATCATGTAGAAAGTGCCTTTTTTGGAGTTGACGAATTTGATGCAGGTGCTTGAGGTTGCAGCCGTTACGATCCGCTTGCTCCTCTTTGCCTTTGTGTCGGTTCACAACCGAACATAATCGGCCTAGTTGGTTGTGGACAGGAAAAAACCTCGTTCACTTCGTATCTAGATTCTACCTCTTTAAGTTGTTGTGACATGCGGTGAATATATTGAATGACCGCAACCTTCTTGTTTTCTTCTTCAACTGTTCTCCTCGAGCTAAAGCGGCCCTAAGGTGTTTAACTAATTTGTCTTATGCTGCCCAAATGACTGACTCTGGAAACCCTGAAGCTTTGATAATTTCTATCAGCAAGTTGAAAACCTATATTCATTTTAGGGATACACGGCTTTTTAATGCGGATCTTAAACAGGAAAAGGCTATGCCTTTCTTGATTAGTTTTGAATGTGCTGACTGATAGTCTAACAAACCTTTTGCTGATCGAAGGTGGCACGAACAGCATATATGTTATTTTTTTCCTAATTCTACAGGGAGATCCAAAAGCTGAATATGGTTGCATCGTGGGGTCTCGTACGGAAACCGAAGGCCTAGACCTAGCTTATTTAATACTTCATCTAACGTTGTTTTTTTTCTATTTTTTTTTTTTTTTTGAAATTGGAACTCTCCATGAAAACCAAAAAATTGTGAATGTATGTGAACATTTGTGTGGTGATAATCCCCTAATCCGAAACCGTTGTCCATACACGTCCATACGTCCCTCCGCCTGTGTGTACATTTCCCGTTAAATTCAGCGGAAAAATTGAAGTCACTTGACCTATAGATGAACTCTACGTCTCGCTAAATTTAGGGGGAATTTGATGTCACGTGACCTGACAGAACAGAACCTGCAGACCAATTCAATTTCCCTGCTAACTGAAGCGTAAAAATGACGTTACATGACCTATACCCCATTTCTGTTTCCCCGCTAAATTTGGCAGGAAAATTGATGTCACGTAACCTGACGTCATGCGACCTGTTCACAAATTCGGTTTCCCCACTGAATTACGTGGGGAAATTGATGTCGCAAGACCTGACGTCGTGTGACCTATACACTAAATCAGTTTCCTTGCTAAATTTGGGGGGAAATTTATATCACGTAACCTGACGTCACGTGAATTATAAACCAATAAAGTCCCCTTTTAAATTTAGCGGGAAATTGATGTCACGTGACCCGACGGCACCTGACCATTACCTTATATGTGCATATGTTGATGTCACGCGACCCACACTATCGAACACTACATAGTTTTCTAAACAAGTTAAAAAGGTCGCTTCTTAAATACTGCATTTTATGCATTATAGGACTTAAAAAACAAAAGGTCGCTGCCTTTTTTTTTTTTCTTTGTCGACACACAAGTTTAGCATTTGTTTCAAGTAGCAATGGAAGCACTACCCAGATGTCATCTGGTCCCCACCGCCCAAAACGCCGAAACGAAAACACTTACGGGGGTAGAGGTATGTCACACAGGTGATCCTAGGCGAAGATAACGTGTTTCCCGGGATATAGTTCGGGACTATATATGCTTAATAGTTGAAACATCTTGCTGCGACGACTATCTACGCGTGCGGACTACAAAGGAATTTTGTTTTTCAGGAGCGTTCACTGTGACGAGACGTGACGGAATTTGTGAATGAAAGAGTATGTTAATGATGATTTATGTATAATACAGACTTCTTTGTGAGCTAAGAAAGCTGACATCTGTCAAGGCATGAGAAGATTTTCCTGTTGACTGCGCACTAGGTGTGGACTATGCACGACGTGCGGCCTATGCATCGGGTGCGGACTATCTAAGCAAAAACTTTTGTTTTCGGACTAAATTTCCCCTTGCGGACTATACACCGGGTGCGGACTATAGCCTGGAAAATACGGTACGTGTTTCGTGCGACTTTCTGTTCATATAGCAGCATGGCGGAACGCGGACGCGGCAACAAGGACGCGATTCAAGTGGCGCTGCGTAGATTCACACCTAGTAAAAAGGTGGACGATAATGAAACAAAATATCGGTTATGCTGTGTATACGACTCGGCCACAAGTTTCAGTGGTGACAATGCCTACGTGCCGAGTATAACGAAGTGAAACTTATGTTTACAGTGTATCAAATATATGTTGATGTAACGGAATCAACTAATTGAAAAAGAGGTATAAAATAAAACACATTCATTTTTTATTCACAAGATCTATTGAAAACGAAAATACTCACACATAAGGTGCACTATACGGAAACGAGTCGTCTGCTACTCCCGCAGGAGTTGTGGTAACGTCAGAACGACGCCGAGCTCTGATTGGCTTTGATTAGAGGGTAGTGGGTGGACCTCAATGTTAGATGTCTTGAGGTCTACCCACTATTTTGCTTTAATCAGTTAACAAGAGCTCCGCGTTCTGACATTAACTCAATCATTGAGCAAGAAGCAGACGAAATTGCGGTCCGCACACTATTGAACGATACACAACAAAAAGCGAAACAAGTGTCAAGACACGACACAAGCGCATTCAATCAGAAGTCACACGGGCAACCAAAACAAGAGCTGATCGAAACGTGAGTTACATTTGATATTTGGAAAAGAGACTCATCGATGTCCACGCTTGATTGGTTATAGCACGATGGTTGAAAAAAATGTAACTATTTACTATTGTGTTTCAGCGGCGATGCGACATCACATCTTCCCAGGCGTCGACCGAAGGGTATTGCACTGCCTCCGAGATCGCTTACAGTTCAAGACTCTTTAAGGAAGGCCGTCCCCACGAGCTCCAAAAATAGACATAATGCGGTGAGAAACTCAGAAAGAGGGGTAGATGCGAGTGTGCGGTGAGGTTAGAACGCCGAGCTTTGATAGGAATGAATAGCAGGTCGGGCTAAAGCTAGCTGCCCTCGTCTCCGATGCATTCGTGAAACGCGTTAAGGTCCATACGCACATTCGCGTTTGAACGCATTTGAGTGCGTTGCGGAGTCCTTGCGGCCAGGCGCGGTCGCTTGCGGAGCGAAGCGCGCCTTCCCGCAACGCTCGGTAGCGCGGCGCAAGCGAGTAGAGACTCGCTCAACTTACCGAAGCGTTGCGGTGCGTTCGGGTGAGTTCGACCAATCAGAAGCCGAAAGAGGAGAGGGGGTGACGTGTTCGCTCGCCCCACCCCGCCGACTTGGCGAGACGCATTCGGGTCGCCGGTCGCAGTGCTTGCTTTTTCCTTTTGGGGAGCGGCGGGGACTGTATTTTCCAAGGCTGCGATGGTTCAAGCTTGACAAAACATCGGGGAAACCGGCGAGATTGTCCCAAGATCGAACACTTCGACGCTGTCGCCGTGCGCCGCCATGTTGCCTTGGATTTCGCTTACTATTGGTGAGCCACTAGCGACGATAGCGCCTTCTTATTGGCTCTTGACTGCGGTTGACTGCGTGTTAACGCAACAGTGCGTACAAGTTTGGCGCAAGCGGTCTTCGCAACGCAACGCGTCCGTTTGCCACTACGGAACGCACCGCGCTCAAACGCGAATGTGCGTATGGGCCTTTAGAACCGGGAACGCAGGTGTCCGGTGTTTGGCTCTCGCATTCGAACGCGTTCACGAGTGCATTCGAAGCGCAGTAAGGTAGCTTTAGGCCTAATCATTAATCATTCACACCAGAGTTCGGCGTTCTCACGTCCCCAGGCCCCCTCTTCTCGTACCCTCCCTCTGTTTATCGGCGCATATAATAATCTAGATGAAACGTTCCCATGCATGTGGGCCGCTTCGAAATGGCGGGGCATAGACGAGAACATCAGAGGTCACAGTTGGTGGTTCCGATAGACCCATATCGCTGGCTACGCCTAAACAATCAGATAGAAGCAGAAAAACATCGCCTGTAAGGTTTGTACCTAGTTCTTGCTTAGCTTACTTCGCATAAAACCACCTGAATCGTGGATTTTATGCAGGGAGTTAGGAGGTAAAGAGAAACAAATAATGACCGAGTTTCTGGGAGAGTAGATTACTTCCGGTCGGCTATTGCCTTTCTTACCGCCGAGGGGTAAGTGCGGTACCTCCCGAAATTTAGTCATAAAGAATCGACACGCCTCCATGATCTCTTGGATAAGAGAAAAAAGCACTCGTTCCTCACGCAAGTGGAAAATTTGCAGAAGGTATCATGGGCACATCTACACAACTACCTATTCGACTTGTTTGATTCATATACCTGAGAACGACTTAAAACTACAAATCCGTCGCAGTGCTGAAGTGTATAGTTCAAAACTGTGACAACATTTTTTTCAGCCGCGCACCAGTCACCTACCTCTGTTTGGATATTTGTGTTTGTCCTTTGTCCCCCTTGTTCGCCCTCTCCAGGGATTATTATCATAATCCCTAGACGTGTTTATGCCTTCGTGTACAACAACACATCGACGATGGCCACATACTTCCCTCAGACGCAGTATACTCGCCGAGCCGGTCTTGGTTTAGCAGAAAATTATCCGAAAGCTTTTATTACGCTGTCTTGAGCAAGACGCGACTCTCTGTAATGTACAATTTTCTCGTTTTTTTTTTTTTTTTTTAATTACTTGCTTTGGTATTTAAATTTTGTTTTTCTTAGTGCGTCGTTTACATTGCATGTCTTCATGCCGTAAGGCCCATAGCTTCACGAAGATGGTCGATAAAGTCTCCGGCGCCGCATTCTCGCGTTTGTCACGTTGCGCCATCTGTCGACAGCAGATTGAAGTAAGGGGGCACCGTCTGCCAACGCCGTCATCCTGTGATATGCACAGTCTCGGCGGCGTGGGTGGCGCTCTCACTTCGAGATGATTGAAATAACTTCTTTTGTTATATCTTGTTCGTGTCGTTTTGCACCCGCGACTAAGATTGACGTCACTGGAGCATTCCTAGAGCGTAGTGCTCGCGCAATTCTTCGCTAGAGAACAAAGAAAGGTCGCACACCCACCCAAACACAAAGGAAACACAGGAGAATCTGAAGTAATTCTATCCTCCTGTCATGGTGGCCGCTAGTGGCGCGTACACAATGTATAAAAATTAATAAAGTTGACAAGCGCTCGAGAAACATCAACTCGTCGCGGCAAGACGAGCACGCTTAACATTTCTTCTGCTTTTTTTTCTGCTATTTTGTCGCTCTCTTTCCCGTTCTCTCTCGCTGGACAATCGATGTCGGCGCTCAGGATTTATCGCGTTCTGTTCCTGTCTTAACCGCCTGGCGCCCACCGACGAGTATTGCCCTGCTTCCTGATCGGTTATACAGTTCACAACTGCGACGGAAGACATTTCACACACAAAAAAGATATAGCAAACATTTTTTTTTATTTTTCTTTATTCTGGGGATTGTTTCGGATAATGACTTTTAAATGGTTGATTGAGAATACATAGCCGAGCACGCTTACATTAACATTACATTACATTAAGCACTGTCAATGTGATAACACGTCACCACGATCTACGGGTGGCTCATTCAAAGGGTTCAAGATTCCGAGAAGCAACTGCCTCACCTAGAACCGCACTCTAGCGAGGACAATTACATACTCACCCCTTCCGGTAAAATAAAAAGGGGCACTGGCCCTGTATCGTACTCGGTATCGCTGCAATTTTGGCTGTTCATGAGTTTGTTTTTGTTTTTTGTGGGAAAGAAGCAGTCCACTGACTGAGGCGGAGGTGTGAGGTGGCCTATTCGCGACTCCAGCGACCAATAGGGGGCGCCACCACCAAACAAACATGGCGGCTGAGCCCAGGTCGCGTCGGCTCGGCCGGGGCGCCTGGACAGGTGGCGCATTCAATTTAACAGATTTTCTTCTGTTTAATGCCCGATTTTATATTTTTTTGAACTGAGACGGTTAACTGTAGCCGGTGCACATAAACTTTGCAGAGCATAGTTTTGTTTTCCCGGTGTTTTTTTGTTCTTTTCATGTCAAACTTTCGTTTCGGAGATTTCGTTTAAAACCGAAACTATGGGCTCCGCAGAGACGGTAATATGCTAATCAGTTTGATCATCTAAGGAAAGCGGTGATGACCACAGAATGGTTCCACCGAGAGTAATTTTCAGCTAACTCGCATGCCTCGACCATGCGATTTATCTTTCCGCGAAATCAAGCTTTTGTGCGTATCTGCGTTTAAGAAACAGCCCCAGTCGTCTGCTCGGTCAACAACACAGGCTACAGGAAAATTACAGAAATTAAGCAAGCGCTTCTTGAGCAAAGGACCATGTTAACCCGCCGGCGCCCCACTAAGCAGCTGATACTCGTATTTCAATTCAGGTTTTAGTAGCAATCGAGAAGTCATTTTGACGAGCGGGTTATGTATCATATTACGTACTATGTCCCACTAATGCGATATTAGTATATTCTTTGGGTTAAAATATGAGCTTAGTTGACTAGCCATAGGGTGAACTGCTGAATAAAAGTATATTTGACAGACAGGGAGACACTACTTAAACTTAGCCAAAAGGTTTTAGCCGGCACCACGGAGACAAACTGAAGAGAGTCTTCATCGGAGATTCACGCAGAACCTCTCTGCATTGAACTTTGCTTCGAATCCTGAACGGAGAAAATTAGTACTTTTTTTGGCCAGTCAACATGAGCAATGTAGACGTATATTGCTGCTGGCTTCGCCGGGGGTATAATATAAATATTGGAGACGTGATCGATAAAAATGGCGTGACAGCTTCTAACGTTGCGAGACGCGTTCCCCGCCTTTTGAAAACAGATAATATCCCTCATTCATCAGTTGCAGCGAGCAGGTTTTCCTGAATCAAGTAATTGCGAAATCAACCCAACTCCTTCAGTGTGGTCCAGAGGCTCTTTCTGCGAAAAGCAGCCAAGATGAATAGCCAACGCACCGACCGGCGTGGGTGGCTCAAACTTGAAGCTAATCAAACACAACCAAACTAAAGAAAAGCAGCTATCGAACCTTCCCGTTCACTTGACTGCAACATTGGTGTTCCCTCCAGTGAAATGCCTCGTCTGTCGTCTTCAGTCCACTGTTCTACATACTTATAAAGAAACCACTTATCAGTTACCAAGTGGTAGTCACTTTGAATGTGATATAGAGACAGACAAAAATCTAAACGTTTTTCCGTGATTCCTACCCATCCAAGAAATCGAAAGCACGCGACCGTGTGTTGTGGAGTAAACGCGCTTTCAAACACGTCATGGAAGGAAACAATCTACTGAGGCCTCACCACACTAATAAACACTCAGGCAAAAGAAATTTTCGGACCTTCGTCAAATTAGATTGTTCGCCACCACGCCGACAACACGTGTCCGCGAAAGCCACCAGAGACGCGGAGGAGCGTGGAGCGACCTAGTCCGGCTGGTTCCCGGTTTTCCCGCTTGGTGGCGTCCGTTTTGCTGGAGTCGCGAATAGTGTCTTCTTCACTCCTCAAATGTTGTCATACTCGTATGCATCGTACACTTATTAGTAATACTGATTATAGTAATATAATGTACACGACCGTCATACTACTTGCTTTTTATTATTTCGATCAGTGAACTAATTAAAAATAATTAACTTCATTATGTAAAAGTGTGTTTATTTCATTTCATAAATGATGACAGAGTTTTATCTTGAGTAAGAGAACCTCTATTGTCGAAACGTATTAAAAAGGAGCCATAGTGTAAACGAAATTGACTTTGTTATCTTTAGAAAGTGTGTTAGTTCGAAACAAAATGAAATAATAAAAAAACAATGTATCCCTGCTACAAATGTTTTTCTCTCTATAAACTCGTCGGAGAATTGAAAATAAGAAACAAAAGAAGGGTACAAATATATAGAGAGAGCGTTATCCCGTCCTTCACAACGCCGGAAAGAAAAGCGAGGAAATTATAGGCTCAAGGCTTCAAAAACAAAAAAGCACTTGCCGGAGCTCGGTTAGTTAGGACTAATTTATCAGCCGATGCGCAGGCTTGCTTCGCCTCTTTTTTTGGAGAACGATCCTTCAGGCGACTGAGTCGCGCTTCGGCCCTCCTCGCGGAGATCAGGGAAGATATATTCGCCTTAAATGTAGTATGTAACAAAGAAAACTCTAGCGGGTTTCTTTGTGTAGAGAGGCCCTTACTAGATTATAGGTACACGGTAGAGCGGCCCTTATTAGATTAAAAGGTTCGTTATAGTCCTTCCTCATGAGATGCTTCCTGCAACTAAGTAAAATCAAGTAACAAAAAATTTGTGACGTAATCGGTATGCGTAGTGAATACAATCAATAGTGCGACGGCAGGGTAGAAAGACGGATGATATAGTACTTGTTAGTAATTAGTTGTTTATTAGAGAAGGAACAAAGCTATTGCATAAACCTTTATATTCAGTTCTTAACCTCTTCGGAATACGACTGCTCTTCGCCTAATTCATATTCAGTTTTTCATCGCGTTTTTTCCTCACTGAATCGCAATTGCTTGAGCTGTCCAAGCATTATTTATTTTTATTTGTTATGTGGTGGTTGATTAAGTGCCTTATGGGGCAAAGTTACTACGGCAATAATACGCGAAGCTTGTTTAGTCGGAAAGAAAAACATACTCAGAACTCCATTGCTACAAATTATCTATAAAAAGGTTTATGTGACAAGTTTAAATGTGATAGATTTAAAATTACAACTCCAGTAGGAAGCCGGTTTTTCTTAAATAATTTATCACACTATCAGCCCGGTACTATAGGGTTCTTACCAGTTAGCAGCGCTGTGTAAAAATACATTATGGTGTGAAAAACTAAAAACAAAAGTCGGGGAAATATGTACATCTTTTTTCCTCAAGCCGTGAGCACAGCCACAAAATGTGTAAAATAGTTAAACGCTCGCCACAGTCGTGACACAGGGGTGTGGCTTCCCCCTGAACAGATGCTTGCGGATAAGGTAGGAGTATCCACTTATAAGAAGATACAGAATAACTTCAGCTATGGCGAATTCTTTGGGATGCCCCTCCCACCTCTTAAGAGCGTGCATGATCAGATGAAGTTTGTTTTCGCATTCCAGACTTCACTCCCATTGCCATAGTTGAAAAACTGCTAATTTTAGTAAGGGCTTTATGTGTTGAAATGGTATCGGTGAGGTAGTTGACGATACGTGCTTAGAGCTAGTGGCCAGTTTATCTGCTCTTTCGTTACCTCGAATCCCCATATAGCTAGGCACCCAGCGAAATTGTATGTCTCGGCCAAGCCGCAGTCCAAATTTTACCTTAGATCAGACAAGTTGTACAAGTTTATTTTTACTTTTAAATGAGCAAAGTGTGGTAAGCACACTTTGAGTAACCACGGATATAATATATCTAATAGTCTTCCCGGTTGCAATATACTTCAAGGCCATCAACACAACATCGAGCTCTGTCGTGTAAATACTTGCGAATTCCTTGGGACTCTGAACCTTACGGATTCCTCCAGAATAAACTGCTGATCCTACAAACTGCAATTATTTGGCACCATCGGTATAAAATTGGGAGTAGTCATCATAATTCTTCTGCAACGTAAAAATAATTCTTGCTGAATCACCCACTGGGAGGTGTTACCTTTGCTGAATTTAGTAGAATGCCAATCACAGAAAACGGGCAGCATAGCCCACGGAGCCCTATATCCACCTTTCTGCAGGAGGTTGGTCTCGTCAAGGGTGAGGTCAAGAGATGTACAAATGCCCTCAAGGCGAAGGCTCAAAGGTAGTACAACTCTTGGCTAATGCTCAGAAAGACGCGCAAACAGGCACATTTTGCAAAGCCCCATAATTGGGTTATTTGTATCAAAATATTCTGGCGGGCTAGTTGGTTATACGTACTAACTTACAAATAGTGCTAAGACAAGGACAGACGAAGAAGTGGACAGGACAGACGCTAACTCACAACTGGCGGTTTTATATACAACGAGAAAGAAGAAAGTAAGGAAGTGGCTGGTGTTGAAAAAAGAACTAATATTTCTAGCAGGGGAGTTCTAAGAAAAAAGCTTGTTAGACTAATAAGACTAAAACACAGTACACCAAAGCGAAAGTATTACCTTTTTTGATATTTTCGTTTTGGTCTACTGTGGGTTAGCCTTTTTAGTCTAACAAGCGTTTTTCTCAGAACGTCCCGGCTAGAAATATAATTATTTCTTCTCCTTGTTTCAGCACCAGCCGCTTCCTTCACCTTCATCTTTCTTGTTGTATATAAAACCGCCAGTTGTGAGTTAGCGCCTGTCCTGTCTACTTCTTCGACTGTCCTTGTCTCAGCGCTATTTGTAATTTAGTGGGTGATTTGTAGCTGGCAAAAGTCTGGAAGCATAAGTCACGGGAAGATAACCCCGCATGTACCTAAGTGACATCTGATTAGATTCAGCGTGCAAGGTAAGAATGGGCGTTGTGTGGAAGGCACCTGTAGCAAGCCTTAAACCGAGGTGACGCACAGGATCCAACATTTCGTGTGCAGAAGGCATGGCGGAGTCGTAAGCTATAGCACCACAGTCCAGACGTGATCGGATAAGGGAATTGTATAGGCGTCGCAGAAATATTCGTTCGGATTCCCATTACTTGTGCGCTAATACTTTTAGAATAGTGGCCAATTTAAAACACTTCATTTTTAGGCCCTTCAGATACAAAAAAAAATTGGCTTCCTAACATTTATGCTCTGTTTTAACACTAATAGCAATGCTGTCTAACGTCAGTGCTGGATCTAAAAACAACACTTGACGCAAAGAAAATGGCGCACAGACAGTCTTCTCAGTCGAAAACTTACTCATTTTCGTCGGCCCACTTACCAAATTTGTTTATTGTACGCTCCAGTCACCGCGCACAGCTAGACAAATTAGAAGAAGAAACTGAAATGTGAATATCATCCCTGAAGAGGAAGTATGAAACTAAGGGTTGAATCACCTTTGACAACGTACTGGCTGGATAGTGTGGTGCCAAGTCGAACTTGAAAGCAGCGCCCTGTAAAAGGTATTTGCTTATGCAACGCAACATGCGACCGCGTACACCACAAGCATACAAATCATGGAGGATACCAAACATAATGTCATATCATATGCTCTTTCCATTTCGAAGAAAACAGAAACTCAATGTAGCCTATTTAAAAAAGCTTCACGTATTGTTGTCTCCAAACGGACTATGTGGTCCCAAATACACAGCCCTCCTCGAAAGCTGCACTGGTTATTGAGGAGTAGTGGTTTTGCTCCAAAATATTAGTCAATCTTCTATTAATGATGTGTTGCAATGTTTTGCCAAGGTAACTCGTCAATACGATTGGACAATAACTACGTAAGTCCGAAGGATCCTTCCCAGGTTTCAGCAAAGGATTCATATGTAACTGTTTCAAGATTGGAGGAAAATAATCAGCTTCCAAGAAATAGGTAAAAACCTAGTAGTGTGTTCAGTGATTTCCAATTTAATTGACGGAGCATTTCATAGCGGATTCCATCAAGACCCGGAGCAGACCGCTTCTTGGAGCCAAGAGCCCCCTGTAGTTCTTGCATTCTGAAAGGAGTATTGTATGGTTCTGAGCTACATCCGGACATGGGAATACGGTGACACTGAACTTGCCTTCAGACGTTTAAATACCACCCGGCAATTTTGAGAGCTGAAAACATTCTTTAAGTGCTCTCCAAGCACGCTAGCAACATCTTTCAGTGAATTAGCAGGGGTGCTAAAAAGAGGAATAACAATACAAGGGTAACCGCCTTTGATTTGTTTGTGCCTATGACAAACTTCCTTTTCTGAGACGAAACTATTTAGTGAGGAAATGTACTTGGGTCCAGGACTTCCGATTTGTTTTTCTCCTAGTCCACTAGACCTTTGCTTTTAGTCTTTTAAATTCTAACCTATTTCAATAAGTAGCGGACCCCCTGAAGGTATTTCCTGCTTTATGCTGTTTTTTCTTGTGGTTGTACAGTTTTCATTCCACCAAGGCCTACACCTCTTGGTAGATTTTCAGAGGTGCGAGGATTGGTGTCTTGGGCGGCAGTTATAATCTGCTCGGTAGCATACATTGTCGCGTCTTCGGGGGACAAATTTGCTAGAACTGACAGGTTAAAGACTGCGTAAAGTATTAAAAGTTCCCAGTTGGCTTTGTCCAATTTCCACCTAGGGGTTCGTTCTAAATACTCGGCAGAGGAACGGGGCGGGCTTTCAATTACAACAGTAAAATTATCGCTCCCGAAAGGGTTGCTTTAAACCTTTCAAGAAAAACATGAAAGTAATTATGGTGATGAAATAGAGAGGTCGATGGATGTGAAACAATTATGACTGGAAGTATAAAACGTTGGTTCCTTCTGATATCAAAGACGTACATCTGAGGACAGTAAACATTTTCTACAATAGCGCCACAAGTGTCATGGCGCTCACTGCCCCACATGGGAATGTGAGCATAACAATCACCACAAACTGAAAAAGCTCTGGAAGTTGCTGAACCGATCCTTGAAGTTCATGAAGATGCACTTGACGATTATGTGGTGAATACAAGGATACAACCGCAATGAGACGATCACCAAGACCACGTACATCAGCTGCTACCAGTGATGTACACTGGAGTACTTCCACACACGCTACGCGACTTCGTACAGCAATAGCATCACCACCAGAAGAATGGCCTGAATCAGGAACCTTTCTAAAAACATGGTGATGATTTAAAACGTCTGTATGGGTGAGGTTAAAATATGTCTCAAGCAAGCATACAGCAATGGGCTGGAGCTCATCCAGAAAGAAAGGGGCGTCATCAATATTTTGCAGGAGAGATCTACAGTTCCACTGCATAAAACTATACTTATTCATGTGAAAGATGGTTTAATGGGACAGCCAAACAAAAAAAAATGAAAGCCGCTTACAACTCCCTGTAACGCCGAATTAGAGCGCAGCTCTTGAGGAGGAGGAGGGAAGGGCACGGGGGGGGGGGTAAACTAACCAGGGGGGGTCACGTGACCTTGGGGGTCACGTGACCCCCAATGCCGATGATGTCATCACTGACGTCACTGATGACGTCATCCGTGACGATGACGATGCGGGTACCGATGACGTCATTAGTGACGTCACTGATGGCTTCACCAGTGATGATGACGATGACGATGCGAATGTCGGTGACGTCATCAGTGACGTCGCTGATGACGTCATCAGTGATGATGACGATGACGATGCGGATGCCGGTGACGACATCAGTGACGTCACTGATGACGTCATCAGTGATGATGACGATGACGATGCGGATGCCGGTGACGTCGTCAGTGATGATGACGATGACGATGTGGATGCCGGTGACGTCATCAGTGATGATGACGATGACAATGGGGATGCCGGTGACGTCATCAGTGATGATGACGATGACGATGTGGATGCCGGTGACATCAGTGATGATGACGATGATGATGGGGATGCCGGTGACGTCATCAGTGATGATGACGATGACGATGCGGATGCCGGTGACGTCATCAGTGATGATGACGATGACGATGTGGATGCCGGTGACGTCATCAGTGATGATGACGATGACGATGTGGATGCCGGTGACGTCATCAGTGATGATGACGATGACGATGGGGATGCCGGTGACGTCATCAGTGATGATGACGATGACGATGTGGATGCCGGTGACGTCATCAGTAATGATGACGATGACGATGCGGATGCCGGTGACGTCATCAGTGATGATGACGATGACGATGTGGATGCCGGTGACGTCATCAGTGATGATGACGATGACGATGTGGATGCTGGTGACGTCATCAGTGATGATGACGATGACGATGTGGATGCCGGTGACGTCATCAGTGACGATGACGTCATCGGGGGTCACGCGACATCGGCGGGGGTCACGTGTGGTGTGCGAGAATGGTGCGACGGTGGGGGTAGAGAAGAAAGAAGAAGAGGAAGAAAAAAGGACGAAGAGGACCGAACAAAAAGGGCCGGTTGGGCAGGCGGTGGAAGCCGACCTTCGGAAGCCTGAACAGACGCCGTGATCGACCCTGGGACTTTGCGAAGGGGTCCCGATCGACGTCGACCTCCATTCTTCTCCCGCGACGAGCAGACACAGAAGGAAGACGGCTGACTGTGAGTGATGCTGACGAACACTGACTGAGTCACCTACGTTGATCTGTGGATATCTACGGATTATGACATTTACTCTTGCTTCGTGTAGATAGTATTTCTTCTTCATTTATTCCAGTTTACTTTCTTATTTTTCCTACGTTTTCTTCCCGATTTCGTAATTTTATTCTAATTCTCAAAGTAAAACTTGTTCATATTCACAAGGTCTCCTAATTTGAAACGACCCTCTATAACATACACACACTCAGGTGTTGTGACGGATAGCAACGTCACAAATGGTGGCAGCGGTGGGATACTTCAAATAATTTAGACATCCTAAAGTGGTGGGAGCAACCCTCCTACTTGCGAGCCTTGTGAAAATGAATCAAGCAACCTCAGGCCCTGGAGAAGGGAATGGACAAGCAATGACAGGATCTCTGGGGGCAACTGTACTGGCATTGGGAGGAATGGTGCCCATATTTTCCGGGGATGGTAACGGAACCTCCGTAAACGATTTTATTTTAGTGCTCGAACAGGTCGCACAGATGGGTGGCTGGAACGACACGCAGAAAATAGGAATTGCCAAGTGCAAAATGTCAGGGAGGGCATACGAGTTCGCGTGGCATGAAGAGAGGATGAAATCCGTCGCATCATTTACAGACTTCAAACAGTTGCTCCTTGGACGATTCGATAGCGAATCACGAAGCGCTCGACTTGAGAAGTTTATGGGGGCTCGTCAACAAGCAGATGAGGATGTCAGAGCCTTCGCGACCCGTGTGCAAAGACTGGGGCAGCGAACTTTGGTCCTTTACGAAGGTGAACGGGCCAAACAGAAGGAGGACGCTGCTAGAGAATTGTTGGAAGATCAAATGCTCACGCAATATGTGCATGGCCTAAGAGATCCAGTGAGGCGGTTTGTTCTCTCTAGAGATCCTAAGTCCTTTGAGGAGGCTGTCAGCGTAGCACATAAGGAGGAGAGGAATGACCAACAGGTTACATCAAACCAAGCGGTACGGACAGTAGCTGCAAATGACTCTGAACTTAAAGAAGTGCGAAGCCTTCTTGAACGAATCGAAGCAATGCTGCAGGAAGGAACGGCAGCTCGGGAGACTAGGGACGAGAGTAGTTCGAACTATGCACAGAGATGTTACTCTCCCAGGTGTTTCAACTGTGGACAACTAGGCCACATTGCACGAAATTGTCAGGCCTTGATGTTTCGAAGTGATGGAAACACGGGAAAAGGACGGGGTCAAAGAAAAGATGGGCAAGTCACGGGGAGACGCCAGGAAAACTAGAACGGCTCCTCTCAAATGACCCCATCGAAAAGGAAGCCGATACGAAAGCGGGGTTAGTTAGATTATGTGGTGAGAGCAGTCCAATGGTTCAGTGCCAAGTAGGAACAACAGTGGCCGAATTTATTATCGATACTGGATCTAAGGTAACGCTCATGAAAGAGTCTGTGTTACGAAATCTTAAGGGAGGTGCTCCTTTCAGCGTTTCAGAAGCGCATGCCCACACCGAACTGATTGGAATTACGGGGAAGCCATTGAAAACGAGCGGTTGTTTTGACGTTCCTTTCAAGATAGGAACCACTACGTTTCAACATCCCTGTTTTGCATGCGCGGACGATGTTATGCTTCCAGTTGCTGGAATATTCGGCCAAGATGTTGTGCGAAAGTATGGCATAGATATTCTGGCATCGGAGGGCATTCTTAGGATAGGAGGGCAAAGCGTCCCTATTCTTAACTGGAGAAAAGACGACGATCACCCCGCACTATCTGATGTACCATCAACCGAAAGTGTACGTTCTCCTGTATTTCTTACGAGGGAATGTGTAATACCACCAATGTCGGAGACGAAGGCGCTTGCCAGAGTGAAGCATTTGATGCCGATTTCAGGAGATGGTGTTGTAGAGATGCGCGAAATAGGTACACACGGACTATTAGGAGCAGATGTGGCCGTTCGAATCAATAGCGATGGCGAGGTACCGGTGAGAATGGCCAACCTGACATTACAGGAACTTCGTGTAGCCAAGAATCAGCTAGTTGGAGATTTCATAAGTATTGTGAACGAAGGGTCGACTGGAGAGCCCGTTTTGCGTTGCAGCGCACAGGCAAGAGAAGGGTGGCGTCCTACTGAGCAATTTGATCTTGACCATCTGCAAGAGGAAGAAAAAACGTCAGTCCTAGATCTTCTTACAAAGTACAAGAGCGCATTCTCTCTTCATAAACTAGACCTTGGACGTTGCGACGTGATAAAGCACCGCGTGCCAACCTTAGTAGACGCACCTGTATACAGAAGAGCCTATAGAATCCCTTATGCAAAGAGAGAAGATATGGAACAGCAGGTCAAGGAAATGCTGGAGAAGGACATAATTGAACACTCGACATCCCCGTGGGGCGCTCCTGCTTTGTTGGTACAGAAGGCAGATGGGTCATTCAGGTTTGTGATCGACTACAGAGATTTGAACAAAGTGACTCGAGTTGATCCTTACCCACTGCCCAATATTGAGGAAACGCTTGCTCTCTTGGGGTCTGCTCACTACTTCTCTGTCGTAGATATGGCCGCCGGTTACTGGCAAATAGAGATGGAACCGAGCGATAAAGAGAAGACCGCTTTCAATACACCAAGTGGGCACTATCAGTGGAAAAGGATGCCAATGGGATTGGTTAATAGCTCCGCCATTTTTCAGCGTACGGCGGATGCAATTTTGGCTGGCATTCTTGGGAAGACATGCTACGTCTATCTAGATGACATCATCATTTTCAGCCAGAGCTTCGACCAACATCTTAAAGATATCGAGACTGTCCTGAGGAGACTACAAGCGGCAGGACTGAAATTAAAACCCTCAAAATGTCAATTTCTTAAACAAGAAGTGAAGTACCTCGGACACATTTTGTCGAAAAACGGGGTTCGACCAGATCCAGAAAAGACGCGCTGTGTTAATGAATTTCCAAGACCAACAACAGTCAAAGAAGTTCGCCAATTTCTTGGTCTCATTGGATATTACAGGCGTCACATACCAGAGTTTGCCGAAAAAGCCAAACCTTTGACTGCGCTCACGTCAAAGAAGGTCACTTTCAGCTGGAGCACTGAAGCTGAAGCGGCTTTTGAGGTTCTGAAACATGAACTGACGCAAGCTCCTCTGTTGAGGTTCCCAGACTTTTCGAAACCATTTATTCTGATAACGGACGCTTCTCAAAGTGCACTGGGAGCCGTGTTGACGCAAGAGTTCGAAGGAAACGAGCACCCCATTGCATATGCAAGCAGGAAATTGAATCCGGCGGAACAAAAATATGCAGCAACGGAACAAGAATGTTTGGCGGTAGTCTGGGCAGTCAAGCAGTTCCGGTGTTACCTGTATGGAAGAAAGTTCAAGGTGTTAACCGACTGTCGTGCACTCAAATGGCTGATGAACGCCCGTGACCCCAGTTCTCGTTTATCACGCTGGAATTTACTGCTGCAAGAATATAACTTTGAAGTGGAGCATCGGGCTGGAAAAATGAATCAGAACGCGGACGCATTAAGCAGAGCTGTGGTCAGAGAAGTTATTCAATATGAACCACATTGTGATGTCGATCGTTTTATTGGTGCACAGCGAGAGGATCGAAAGTTAATCACGCTCATCTCCAAGTGCGAAGAGCAACCGGATAAGACGTTCGGATGCTATGTTATCGACTCTCGAGGCCTTCTTTGTCGGAGAGAGCAGACTACGTTGAAGCAAGACCGCCTTGTGAAGAACCGAATTGTTGTCCCCGAATCGCTTAAAAATTACGTGATCCAACTATATCATGACACACCTTACTCTGGACACCGAGGGACGGGCAAGACAAGTGAAAGGGTCCGAGAAAAGTACTTCTGGCACGGAATGCAAAAGAAGGTACAGAACTACTGTGCCCAGTGTGTGTCGTGCATACGTCACAAAGCGTCCCACAACAGAAGGCGAGCCCCTCTACAAGTATTTGAAGAGGTTGCACACCCATTGCAAAGGGCAGGAATGGATATTGTGGGGCCATTTCCGACTACGACGGAAGGAAATCGTTATCTTCTGGTGTTTGTAGACCATCTTACCAAATATTCAGAAGTCGTCGCGATGCCAGACCAGAAAGCCGAAACTGTTGCTAAAAAGTTTGTGGAACTCGTAATCCTTCGCCATGGGGTGCCTCAGCAAATCTTGACAGATCAAGGCCCTAATTTTACATCAAGACTGTTCCAGGATGTATGCACATTGCTAAGGATACGGAAGCTACAAACAACAGCATATCATCCCCAGTGCAACGGAGCCGTAGAGCGACTTAACCAAACCTTGGTCTCAATGCTATCCCACTATGTGCGTGCTGACCAGAAAGACTGGGACCAATGGATTCCATATTGTATGTTCGCATACAACACAGCCAAACATGAAAGTACAGATGAGACGCCTTTCTACTTACTATACGGACGTAACGCTGATTTGCCAGATCTCTTATATGAGCCACCACCTGTCAATTGCGATACACCTCAGAATTTCTGCCATGAACTACGTCACAGACTTACAATGGCTCATGAAACAGCACGAGAGAAACTAGCCAAATCAGCTGAACACAGAAAAGAACTGTACGATCGAAATTCGCAAAGAGCAACTTACAACATAGGCGATCTCGTGTACATTGAAGTAAAGGCCGTTAAACGAGGAATATCAAAGAAGCTGTTTCCTAAGTGGGAAGGCCCGTACCACGTGATTCAAAAACTATCTGAGGTTACGTATTGTGTCAAGAATGCCCGCACTGGGGAGCGGAAAGTGCTCCACGTGAACAGGATGAGGAAAACGACGGCAGGCGACACGCGAATCCCGGAGTTAGCAGACAACCACCACAAACGCTCTCAAGACGAGGGATGCTCTTTCTCATCCTTACCTCACAATTTGGCGCCACGGGGACCTGCCGGAAACGAAGGAACAACGGTCGGGTACCCAGATAGAGAGCAGATCGCTCCGGGGATTTTCGAAGAGCTCGACGTGACCGGGAGAATGACCACCAATGTGCAGCAGACAATGCCCCCAATGTCTTCGGTTGAACGTATAGAAGAGTTGCCAATGGCACCCCCTGAACCTTCTGGAATGTCCCATTCTTACGCCCTCCGCAGTCGGGGACCAGTGTGAACAGAGTTCTCTTATACTGACAGATAGTTAGTTACCCGTGGTTGTTTTAGGGCGCGACATAGTGTTGAATTCTTAGTGTGAAAGTTAGTTTCCCGCAGAACTTAATTGAATGTTTAGGCGGTTAGTTGAAGGTACAAAGGGGATTCTTGTTTCTAGATGTCTAAATTTTCTAGAAGGAAAATTTTTTTTTTTGGGTTGAGCGTGTGTGGTGTGCGAGAATGGTGCGACGGTGGGGGTAGAGAAGAAAGAAGAAGAGGAAGAAAAAAGGACGAAGAGGACCGAACAAAAAGGGCCGGTTGGGCAGGCGGTGGAAGCCGACCTTCGGAAGCCTGAACAGACGCCGTGATCGACCCTGGGACTTTGCGAAGGGGTCCCGATCGACGTCGACCTCCATTCTTCTCCCGTGACGAGCAGACACAGAAGGAAGACGGCTGACTGTGAGTGATGCTGACGAACACTGACTGAGTCACCTACGTTGATCTGTGGATATCTACGGATTATGACATTTACTCTTGCTTCGTGTAGATAGTATTTCTTCTTCATTTATTCCAGTTTACTTTCTTATTTTTCCTACGTTTTCTTCCCGATTTCTTAATTTTATTCTAATTCTCAAAGTAAAACTTGTTCATATTCACAAGGTCTCCTAATTTGAAACGACCCTCTATAACATACACACACTCAGGTGTTGTGACGGATAGCAACGTCACACACGTGACCTCGGGGGGTCACGTGACCTCGGGGGGTCACGTGACCTCGAGGAGGGGGTCACGTGACCTTGAGGAGGGGGTCACGTGACCTCAGGGGAGTCACGTGACCTCGGGGGGGTCACGTGACCCCCCACGAGGTCACGTGACCCCGGTGGGGGGGCTCGGGCGGTGCATTATGGGACATTTCCCATGATGCACCGCGCGGTTACGCCGACGGCGACGGCGACGGCGACGGCGACGGCGACGCCGCTCAAGCCGGAAACAGGCCCCTAAGAGCTGCGCTCTAAAAAAAAATTAAAATTCCGGTCTAATTCGGTGTTTGTAACACCGAATTAGAGCGCAGCTCTTGAGGAGGAGGAGGGAAGGGTACTGAGGGGAGTGTATACCCCCTCCTCCCTACTGCTCACCTCCTCATCCTACCTGCTACTCCTCCCTCCGAGCGGCGTCGGCGTCGCCGTCGGCGTAGCCATGAGGTCACGTGACCCTCGTGAGGTCACGTGACCCTCGTGACGTCACGTGGTCCTCGTGACCTCACGGGGGTCACGTGACCTCACGGTTACGACGACGGCGACGCCGAAGCCGTTCAAGCCGGAAACGGGCGCCTAAGAGCTGCGCTCTGAAACCTTCCCTAGGTGGCCTGGGGCGGTTTGTGTGGGGTTACTCGCCGACTGAGCTTTTAGAGCGCAGCTCTTAGGCGCCCGTATCCGGCTTGAGCGGCGTCGCCGTCAACGTCCCCGTCGGCGTCGGCGTAACCGCGCCTTGCATTCTGGGACGTTTCCCACATTGACGTCACGAGGGAGGAGGTAGGGGAAGGGAAGAAGGGGGAGGGGAGGGGAGGATAATAAGAATAGGAGGAAGAAGGAGAATGTTAGAGGGGAGAGGGAGGAGGGGAGGAGCAGAAGGAGAGGAGGCGGAGGAGGAGGTGTGGAGGGGAGGAGAAGGAGAGAAGGACAAGTTACAGAGGAGGAGGAAGGTCGTACCCTCCTTTTTGTACCATCCCCTTCTCATCCGCAAGAGTTGAGGTCTAATTCGTCATTACAGGGAGTAGTAAACAACTTTCTTTTTTTTTTCTGAGATGATTTTTAAGCCTAGTGTCATCAGGAGGGACCGAATGGGGCGGTGAAGGTTTACTAAGTTGATCCGCTTCTCCTCAAGCTGAACCGCTGATGAAGCAGCTGGTATTTGTACTCCTTAGATGCTGAGGCTTCTCCTTAAGGTTTAAGACGAGAGACACCTTCCTTCCTTCTTGGAGGGGTCCGAGTAACCAAGGCAGGCACATCATTCGATGGCCCGTCCTTTGAAATGGACGAGGCACCAGTGCCTTCTACCTGAGGCTGGGGTTGCCGTTTCTCGTCTTGTCTTCCCGCCATTAGCACAGAGGCATTCCTTGCCTCTTCACCACCTGGCTGACCCTGAGGTTCCGTTGATTCCAACGACAAACGCAGTCGCGGAGCCAATCTTTGCGAAGGACGGGGAAGTGGTGGGATTACCAGGCCTTTAGGACAGACCTGGGCTCCTACCGCAGACGTTGACGGCACGGCCCTGCCAGTGCCGCCAAAGAGTAAGACCCCTTCTGCGGGAAGGAGAATCGATTCCTGGCTTCCGTGAACCGGATGTTTTCCTTCACTTTAAGTGTTTTGTTTTCTGTTAAAGCGCAGCTCTTAGGCGCCGATTTCCATGTTTCGCGGCGTCAGTGTGACCGCGCTAAATTTAGCGGGAGAATGAACGTCACGTGGCCTCAGCGCCAATTCAATTCTCCGATAAATTTAGCGGAGAAATTAATTCTCTGCTAAATTTAGCGGACAAATTTGGTTTCTCCGCTAGATTTATCGGAAAGATTTCTGCTAAATTCGGGAAATTGAATTAGTGTTGAGGTCTCATGACGTCAATTTTCCCGCTAAATCCAGCGACGAAATTGCATTTGTCAGCTAAATATAGCGGAGAAACTGAATTTCCTCGGTGAATTCAGCGCGGAATGGAATTGGTGTTGAGGGCACGTAACATCAATTTCCGGAGAAACCGGAGAGCGGTGAAACTGAAACTGAATTTCCGGTGAGCGGAGAAACTGAATTTGATCATAAACGACGTGACACTAAGTTACGTGACGTCATTTTCTACGCTAAATTTAGGGGGGAAACTGAATTGGTGTTGATATCACGTGGTGTTAATTTTTCAGCTAAATTTAGCGGAAAACCTTTGGGAGGAGGGTAGGGTGTAGAGGAGGAGGAGTGGAGGACACGAGGAGGGTGGAGGAGGGGAAAGGCGGAGATAGAAGGGCAAAGAAGGAGGGGGATGAAGATGGGGAGGGTACGAGAAAGGAAGAGGAGGGGAGAGGAGGGGAAAGAAGGTGGAGGAGGAAGATGGGGAGGAGAGGGTAGAGAGCAGGAGGAGGGAAATACCCTCCCCTCCGTACTTTCCCCTCCTCCTACTCAGAGTTGCGCTCAAATTTCGCATTACAGAGATTCGTAAACGTCTTTCCTTTTTTGGGTGAGGTTCATTGCAGTGGATGTAGCAAGGTGCAGCTGAACAGTTATCTGCTGGACGATCGTTTTTGCCAGTCTTGGCACATGCTGACTTTCCACTGCCGCTCTGAGCCCAGTAGTCATAACTCAGGCAATGAAAGCAACGTTGAGGGTTTCGCACAAACGGCCGTACTCTACAGTTTAGATACCCTGCCTCGGCAGATTGTTGAAGCGTCCCCAGCTCAAAGGTCAGAGGGACATGCTTTTAACTACATCTCTTGATTGGAGACTTTTACGTAGTTCAACTACTCTACTCAAGTGACTGTAGTTTAACTACTTTTCTGAGTACTTTAGTAACTTTCATTTACAGTTTTATTTCGGTAGTTAGTAGTTTGCTTTAATTACTTTTTTTGAGTAACTTCTACTCAAGTTAAAAATTACTTCCGAATTTTAGAGGTTGTTACGCTTATCAAGAAACATTCCTGCCCAAAAGAGATGAAATGTTTGAAGATCAGCTGATGTTTGCAAAGAGGACGAAGCATGTGGCGTAGGAAAGGGGGGGGGGGAGAAAACACCCCCTTGTAGAGTCCGAACCTCCCCCAAAAGTATTCGCAAGCTTGTCCTCCTACTCCCCTCCCCCCCCCCCCCTCCCCCCCCCCCCCCCCCCCCGTTCCACTGCAACAACACTTCTACGAGGCGCGAGGAGTGAACAGAGACGACGCAAGAGATGCCGACTAACTGCGGAATCGGCGCCGAAGACTGGCGTTTCTTTGTGCCCCGAAGCTCAAGAAGACTCAACCCTTTTGAAGGAAGAGCTGGTCCCCGCTTCTCCCCAACGTAGAAACTCTCCCCCACTACAGGAGGTGCACACACTGCATCCTCACTCAAAAGAGGCAAAAAAATGCAACACCTGCTCTGAAACTCATCTTGTGCTCCCGTTGTTTGTGCTGTACTCGAAGAATCGCGCGCTAAAGGGCAAGGCAAAAATTACCTTTTTGCGTTGCCTTTCCTCCCAAAACTCGGAATATGGAGATCTTGAAAGATTCATAGATCGTTCGAGAAACCTGTATTCATTTCCCCACCGTTTTTATATGAATAATAATAAACAGCAGTGTTGGTAAGTGCCCTATGTACATGGTACTTAAAATACTACTGTTTAGAAAAATTATACTTTACTTGAAGTAAATGTTCTAACATGTACTTCTATTTTTCGAGGAAAGTAAAACTCCCAAATTCAATGTACATTACTCGAATATGAAAAAAAAGGCATTAGTGTTGAGTGAAAACGCGCTCTTTCGTGACGTCATCTGGTCATTTCTCTGGGGAAAGTAGTGGCGGCTGTAAGCCCGATGGAACTAAGTGCCTTATAAGTTGATTGTGTCAAATTGCTCGTCAGCGAGAGTAAAACAACTACTCTGCGGCGACTTGACCTTATACAATATATGCTGCCAGTTCTGTAAAAAAAACTGATGCGCCTCCGATTACCCCTGGAGCAATGCATACCAGTGAAGAAAAAAAACACAGTATAAGGAATGAAAGGGCATCATGAAAGATTGTTAAAAGTACTTGTACTTTACCGATGAATATATTGTGTTTATATACGTTGCTTCAAGTACATTGCACCCGGTGTACTTACTACTTTACTTGAAGTACATAAGCTCTTATTAACTTTGTACTTTACTTCAAGCCATCTTTAGATGTAGTTTGGGCAACACGGTAAAGAAGCAAACACTGTCTAAATAATCAAGCTCGGACAGTGATACACCTCAAAGTACAAAAGACACATTCGCAGTACATCATTGACCAAACAAACAAGAAAGTACAAAACAATTGGCCACGCAGAAGCAGAACCAGCTATTAAAGCATTTCTGTGAAAAAAACAAGCCGATTCATACTTGGCTAGCACACTTTCGCTAACGGATCAAAACCTCTGTACTGTTTTCACCATAAAAAAAAACATATAAAAGTAATATCAACAGTAATTCGCTACTTTTTTACGGTAATTAGTAATTTTCTCAATTACTTTCTATTTGAGTATTTTCTACTTTACTCAAACTAGTTTTGACGTCAATACTCAGTAACTTAACTTAATTACTTTTTTTGAGTAACTTGTACATGTCTGCTTCATTGTCGCGACGAAAAGAAATTCGTTTTGCAGCTTTAACTTCTTGGTCACGAAGGCCATGTATGATTTCATCTTCGAGGGATTCAAGAGGGAAATCTTCAGATATTAGGCCTTTAACAGTGTTCAAGATTGCCGTGGGGCGATACTGTAACCCCGTATTAAGAAATAGAGTTGAGAACTAGCAGGTCTGAGCTTTGCTGAGAAGTTGTGGCTTCAACAAGGTCTCCAAGTGGAATTTTTCCAGCTTCGAAATTCTTCCCGATTACCGATTCAAGAGTCTTAAAAACCAGACAGAAAAATAGCTTTGCCAACTGTTTCTTTTTAGAGTGAATCACGAGAGATTGAGGAAACTTCTCCAGAGGTGCAAACGACTCTGTAATGTGTACGTCGGTTCGGACCTTTTTATGGGCCCGATAAGGTTTTGTGTTTAGTTTGAGCCCCATACGAAATGAGAGGGACTTCGGCATCTGAATCGCACCACCCACCACGGAGTCCAACAAGGCGAAAGGTTACATCTCATAACAGATCTGGCTTGTCTTTTTATGTTACTCAGCTAGTGCTACCAGCATGATATAACCGAGTGTGTGTCAAGAGAGAGTTCTGTCACCACCCAAGGTTAGCCCTTGCCGCCAAAGAAGGTGAAATAGAAAAGAAGAGGGGAAGAAGAAGGCTAAAGACAGGAGAGGGGAAGGAAGGATACTGACTGAATCATTTCAGTCTAGCCAGGTCAGGACACTCGTCTACGAGAAGTGGGGGCCGAACTGGTGTATTGCTTCACCCGGGGGTCCCCGAAGTGTCCAAACCTATACCGGGCTCGGCTCAACCATCAGGATGCTGTTTTCCCCGGACACGGGAAAGCCACGCGCAGCCAGGTGTTGGCGGGCGAACCCGCATGGCTCGAGGTCTATGGTTTGTCATGTGGTTTAACCCAAGTAACACTGCTGCCACAGTGCTGGGAGCGTTGAAAGGTTATGTGCACATTTCACTGCAAGCTTTGTGCAGGATATTCGTTTCGTCGATTCAACCACTGTACATAGCAAATGTGACCCTATTTTCTTTAATTGGAGTTTCCAGCGGGCATTAAGACTCTTGTCTGCATGTACCCAGTTCCACAGGGGGCACGAAATAATGGTCTCTACTTCTAGAATAAAAACATTGAGTAATTGCTTACTACAGAATAGGACGTTCCAAAAGTAGAGCCGGGCGTAAGCCCCTTAGAGTGAAATGTCTCAAAAGTTAGAGCGGTTGTAAACACGCTTGAATGAGATTATCTGTTCAAAGATTTTAATGAATTCTATTGCTGTCCAGTAGCCACAGACCGCTAACGTAGGTGCAGCACGCCGGTAAACTGACTTTGCTTCGACGAGTGGTGAGGGTATTGTTGCTTGACACCCCAAATCAAGCACATATGATCAAAATCTGCGACGACTGACGTACTCTTTAAAAGCTTTATTCTGTGTCGTCCCATCCGTCATCCTGTGAGCTGGGAGCATAACTAATGAAGGTTCATTTACACTGCGCATGCGCATAGAGAAATCAGCATTCGCCGGCCCCCTAACGCTTCAGAAAACGACGAGTGGAGAATCAATAAAAGAGGGTAGAGGGGTCACCTACCAAAAAGCCGCAACAGTCGTAAATCAACGAAATATTAGTTGTTTCCGCCTTTTTGGGAACTCCGTTGACATGACAAAAAGTTTCTGACATGCACGTTCACAAAACTGGCGACTCCTCTTTAAAAGTCGCAGCTTTTAAAAGGTCGCTGATCCCAATTTCATTTTTTTTTTCAATTTCAATTTTAACGTCATAATTGATTATGAAAAATATAAGTGTAGTAATCGCGCACTTTGGTATCGTACTGCCGAAGAGGGAAGCACAGTCGTGGAAAGAGCCGGCCAAGCCATAGAAGCGCGCGGCCTCGAGCTACACGTGATCATCATGCTGGCGGCAAGAGGAACCACGCGAGCCGAGCGCCGCCAGGTTTCGAGATTAGCTGCTCTCATCGTTCGGCTTTCGGGCCTTGCTGTGTTTGATAGCGCCGACCTATCTTAGATCATTCACCATAGGCTAGCGCTATGAAAAGCAAGGCCGGACAGCCGAATGTTGATAGCCGCTAATCTCGCGACCGTCCGGCGCCCGACTCGCGTGGTTCCCCTTGCCGCATGCATCACGCGCACGGGTAGCTCGAGACAGCACGCACCTGTGGTTTCGTTGGCTCTTTCCACCATTATACATTTTGTGAAAAAGCAAACGTATGAATGAGTTCAATAAACGTATAAGATCATATACAATCGTATGATAACTTATATATGTCTCGTACCTTATTCGTGGCCATTATAATTTAAACGTTTCATATATTTATTTGACACATTCTTATTGTCAAGGATGAGGGCGACTAGACAATCAATAATTAACTGAAATGTAGGTTTAAACGGTGAACTTGTGCTAAATGCAAAGAAAAAAACAAACGTCAAGAAGGCAGCAGCGAGCGTGAACAGCGGATTGGCAGTGGCACTCACCCTGGAAGGTGGGCGTTTCGTCAGTACTAATTTTAATTATTAGTGACGAAACGTTTGATAATGTGCAACACGATATTCTCTTGTAAAAACTTTAATTTACGTTACACGAGGAGTTGTGCTAAAACTAATGAAAGCGCAGCTTTCAGATCGCTATCGATATCTATAGATAAATTACCATTCATCTAATAAAGTAAAATGCGATATGGCATTCCTAATGGTTCCACTTAGGCCCTGTAGTATTCTCCGTGTGCGTTAATTATATTAAGGCAATATCAGGCTCCCCCGAACTTTTAATGTACGCAGACAACACAAATATATTTTTTGCTGGTGCGACGAAAACGTGCGTCAAAAAGTTGGCTAATGAATATATTTCGAAATTATGAAAATGGTGGCAAATAAATGGTCTGAAATTAAATTCAATAAAACTAAGTATATTATTTTAAATCAGAAACTAAGCAAGACTACAATTTCATAAACATAATATACGAGGGCACGTTATTGGAGCAGGTGGCAGAGCAAAACCTTTGGGGCGTATGTTTTGCTGAGGACCTATCATGGAATCGTCATGTAAACAAACTAAAGGCTGATTTATCCCAGGTAACAGGATGAATATATAGAATAAAAAATTTGATACCTAACTTGTTAAAACACATATTATATTGCTACTTATCTACTCCAAAATTAGTTAAGGTATTATGATCTAAGGAACGACGACAGCGGCGAATTATAATAAAATTATTCTTTTGCCGGAAAAGATATTACGAATGTGTGATAATTATAAAAAAGACATCAGAAGTTTAAGGACACAACCACTTTTCATCAAGTATAATATGCTTAAGTCAGATCTAGCATTTTACCTCAGATTTTTACTATGTATACATAAAAATAGACTTTACAACAACGACCTAAAGCGAAGGATGCCGGCTATAAGAACCAACTCTGGTCATCAAGCTTTAATTTTTCAAACAACTAAAACTCCAAATGGAACGTATATGAACATTAACTTTAACAACAAGTTTCCTGGTTTTAAGAGGAATCACAGAAGTTTCGTGGTTGGCAGTGAAATCGCTTTCTCATTTGGATAATGCATTGTACCAAGAACATAATCACTAGGCATAGCTAATTTCAAAGATATATTTTCATTCTATACCTTCATCTGAACTTGCTGTTGATGCTGACATGTCAGAGGTACATAAGACTGCATTTTAGATTTTTGTTTGCTGTTTCGGTCTTCGATCGGTTTTTTACGACCAACACTTACTAACGTTTACACTGTTTTTTAACATATAAATTTAGTGTTTATTTTCCCATGTTTCTTGTTTTTCTTGATTTCTTTTAATTGTGCAATGTTTTGTAGGAAAGTGTTATTATTTAACTCTTTTGAGCTGCTGAACTTTAGGGGAAGGGGCTTTGTCAGGCACCACGCCTTTATCTCTGCCCCTTACACGGTGAACCCGCCAAACAAATAAAGAAAAAAGCAATTGTGCAACCAAGACATTCGCCTTCAGCTAGAATAAAAAAAGTTATTCGACATCCTTAATATGTCTGATGTGACCGTTTATTATTTTCATCTAATGTGTGTATTTCCTTAGTTCTAGTACAGATTTATTGGTGCGACCTGTTCCGAGCAAGTGAAAACATTTTGTTTATTCTTGTGCCGTCGAGCTCGTGCCGACGAATAGCCTTGTCGTTTTCGTCGGTGCTGAGGCTGAACGGATAGACCGCCACGACCCCCCCCCCCTCCCCCCCCCCCCCCCCCCCCCACCTTACAGCCGCTGTCTGCAGCACTGCAGACTGCGGTGGACGGAACGATTCCGTTGCAGTAGCAACTGCGGCTCCAGAAAGGTGTTGGCGTGTGCCGTGAGCAAAGGGACGTGGCAGAGAGTTAAAGGCAGCGTTTGGAAGCCGTGCATGCTGGTTGACGCTGAGGTCAGGCAATGAAGCAGCGGAAAGCGGGGAGATCATCCCGGTCGTGCAGTGGGTCCGGCTCGATCAGCTCAGAAAACTTTACACGTTGCAAACAACACGGACTAATACCAGTATAAATTACCATATTTGACTCTATTTACTCTATTAAAGAAATGTGAAATACTCATTTGTCATAAATAAGAAAGCATACAATTTAGAATTCCGTAACACAGGGCCTCTCCTTCATATGTAATGTCGGCCATCGATCAAGAGGCTACAAAGTTGGCACGAGAGAAAAATAGAGCTGTCGGAATTGCGGAGAAACTCCGTAACACCGATTTGTTTTCCATTGGACACAATCGATTGCATTGCAAAGTCGCTTAGAAATTATATCACGATCCATAAAAAAAAGAAGTGTCAGCATGTGGCCACCCACAGTGGCGACAACATTAACAATGAGAGGTACAGTCCTAATGCACTGCTTAGAAGAATGTCACATTGAATGAAGGAGGACGGAATATCCCATTGATAGAACGTCATCTAATAGAAGATCCTATGCCTCGATGGATGCTCAAATATATTTGAGGTTGAGTTTTTCGTTCTAGTTTCACAATGGCTATTTTATTATTCGAATCGTCGGATATTGTCTTTCTCATCTTACTTCAAAGATTTGATACTTTTACCTATTGGTGTCCTGACACCCTAATATGATCATATTGACTTGCTGAATTGTTTTCCACATCGAGTGTTGTTTTTGTGCTCTATATTACACTGAATAGACGCACTCTAAGGTTCTGTCACGATGAATGTTTTTATTTTAATGTCTTTTTGACTTTTGAATAATTTAATTTTATGATTTTCCGATACTGTATAAATTTACACAATGCACGGATAGAGAGCCCCAGACAATTGCCTATAAAGCTTATTGCTCACATTTGTAGCACAAGCAACGCGTAAATAAAGTTAAACTATTGACCAATCATTATTTGAAATTTGAAGTACTTAATTCTTCACATAAATATTGAATAAGAAAAGAACTTCATATATTCACTTGCCTTTCTTTTACGTTCTTGCTCAAGGAGTGTTCTGCTACCCAGAGAAAAAAATCTGTACACGAAGCATTGTTTACTTTCGGTTACAAATGTTTGTTTGGTCAGTGATGAAAATTCTAGGAATAATCAAGGGAAACACAAATCGAAAATATGAAAGTTTTTTTTATTCCGTTGTTCCTTCTCTAGATATGCGTTTAACAGTATTTTCATGTACCATCTTAGTAATTCCGCCAAGTTGTCTAGGTCGCACGAAGGTCGCAGGCTCGTAGCATGCATCAGTAGGTCTGTTTGTAACGTTCGAAGTTGCGACCCGTAGATTCCTCACGTCACAAACTGCTCTTGTTGCCTGGTCATATTCAGCAAAAACATGGCCAACTAAACCGAAACAAAACTATTTTGTATGAGTTACAGGGATCCGGAATATACAAAACTTGAAGACTAACACCTGTCAATCAAGAGTACACAATCACTTCTAACATTCTTGTCATCGCACTTTCATATGGTGCACAATGAAGCCGCAGTGGCTCATCACAGCCCGTCTTTGAGGTTTACGTACAAGCGTCGTCCCTTTTGGTCCTCGGTTACTCTAAAAACGCTTGTGAACACCTTTTCCCGCAGAACAGAGACAGCAAATGGCGGCGGGCAATAAACGTATCCCAGCGAATAACGAAAGAACTCATTATATTAGATTAAATGCAATTTGGGGAAGTGCAATGAGCATGGCGTTTTACATTGATCATTGTCCCTGTGCTCGGAACATCTTTTGAAATATAATCGCACTGGGCTCCGCCATTGACCGGGATTCTTTTATAGCTCTCTGTGATTGGATGTCTGTCTGTCTTCTGCAAAAGAAAAGAACTCACAAACGCTTTCAGGCTGTACTCGACGTGCCGGAAAAGAGAATACTAATGAGACGCACTCTTTCCGCGCCTACAGCGTGACGATTCTGAGGGAGAGCGGAACAGCTGCGAGGTTGAACCACGTTTCCCGAAATTCGAACGAGACGCATATTTAAATGAGCCCATTGCAATCGAAATGCAGATGACGCCTTCCTCTCATCTTCCTGCTTGCCTCCTATAGATCCGAACCGGGGCTGTTTTACCCACTCGGGGTGAAAAAACAATAAATACCGAAAAGCGTCCTCTAGCGCTCCCGCGTTAAACCCAGAAGCCGGTAGTCGTTGGAAATTCAACGGGGGAGCCTCAGGGCGAAGCGATCCTCTCGAAAGCCTCTTCACAAATTCCCTCCGACGTTTAAACCCTAAAAATGAGCGACTGAGGGCTCTCAAGGACACGCCAAAGATATGTGCGAACTTTTTTTCAAGACCGCGGCAGACGATTTCGTAATGCAGCAGCGTCCTTCTATTGACCGCACGGTAGGTGTATGTTCAAAATCTAATTTGCTCGCGAATCGCGGGACGGAAAGGCCTTTCATGCATCGTGCGGCGATGCATGAAAGGCCTTTTCTAATTCTTGGGAGACTCGAACCGAGTCGGAATTGTTTTAGCACCCATTTCAGGCTTTTTTAAAAGTTCGCCTATCTTCAAATAAATATGTGAAAGATTTATTTCAAGGCTTTTATGTTTTAAAAGAAATATCAATGCTTCAATTTTATATCTCTTTTATAAAAAAACTGTTTTTTAACATAAAGATAGAGTTTTCCCGAGTTCATGAATAAATCCGGAAAAAGTAAAAAAGTTCTTTCGCACTGACGTCCATTAACAAATTGAACTTCACTTGCCAGCGAGGCTAGGATATGCGACATTCAGAAGGAAGCAAAAAGGCTATAGATATAGGACGTGCGCTTCACAACTTGCGACAAGTAGATCGGTTTAATAAAATGTGTTTCGCTTGCTTCTTTTTTTCTCTTTATTTTGTTCGGATTTTCTTTAGAACGACCATATATTACGGGCCTTATATAATCCGGTTAACACTATTCGAGAACCTACGGAAGTTCAGTGGTTTAGTAGCACTTTCTCTATTGCTAGTTTGATGGCGTTTCTAAAAGGGCCGATAAAAGAATGTCGGTTCGAAAATTTGAATATTTAGGAGACCGCACTGGAGCAGGTAAGACACAAAAATACCATCGCCAAACATTCATAAGCCATTGACTTTTTGATAGCTGTTTAATAAAACAAAAGTGTATTTCTTCATCTACTTTTTATCGCAGGGATTGCTTCAGGATGACGGCACAGGTGTCGTTCCTTGCATGATTAAGATAATTCCACCAACGTTTGTTTTTGTCTTAGGTGAATTAGCAAGTTTTTGAATCGCGTGCTCAAATGCTTTGCGTATGCAAAAGAACAGTATTTGCCATGCGGCAAATCAAACAGCGGTTTGGGCTCAGCGCAAGCGTAATGGTCCCGACTGTATTTCTTTCCGTACGATATTTTAAAACTTGCCGTTCAACGATTGTAAAAAATAGTAATAGTAGATTAGGGTTTTATTGTTCAAAATCAACTAAGGCCATAATGCGCTAAGACATTAAAATCTTGTATGAGCTGAAAATTTATGAAGCTATAAACATGAAAAATGTGTAACATATGAGCAGGACCTTACAGTAAAAATAAGGCTACAGTCGCTTAAACGATCAATACATTCTAGAAACTTAAACACCTTGGTGGGTGGGAGCAGTGGCTCATTTTCAAGTAACACACTTAGGAGTAAAGAGAAATGCTCTTTGTAGAGCTGGGAGAAGTAGTGGCGACGTTTATCATCATAAGCAGAGCATTCGAGAAGACTGTGTAAGACACTCAAAGGTTCCTGGCAATGTTCACATTCAGGACGTTCCTCCCCACGTTAGAGGTGTCCATGCGTGAGCCGCGTGTGACCAATGCCTAAAGGACCAAGGACTACTTCATAAAACCAGTCTTTGTGCCCAGCACCCTCCCATTCACTGAGAAAGAGCTTTATGATATGCAGTTTCTTTGCTAACTATAAGCTTCATCATGCTTGCCACCGAGCTTTAACATGATATTTGATTAGGGCTCAGTAATCTCTAAATGGGATGCTCACAATGTTTGCAGCATGGGTGCCACAAGATCCCGCCAGCACGATCTACCTCTTCACTTTCTGGGACTCCGACTTGGCTGGGTACCCAGAAGAATAGAGCATTACACCATTTTCTGTCGCCGCTACTATTTTGTTCTGCAATAAAACAATGAGGACGTTTTGGGGGTTACAATTTAAGTCACAGACCTTAAGGCATTCAGCGAATCTGTACAGTAAACTGACCGGGAGTTACTTGTTTGGATGATATTATCTACCGCAAGCAGATGGACGTGCAGTTTAGCAGTGAAAATAGTCGCCGACGAATTTAGCCTACGAACACTTCTTACTGAAAGGCCGATCATGGTAGAGCCAACAAATGATTCGGTTTTGGTTTCTCTGTATAGTAGTGGGAATGAAAATCATGTTCCTTCTAAGTTCCGAAGATGCTTGTCCCATAACCTCAGTTGGTTTATCCTTTTTATTAAACTTCGTTAGCGAAAAATCAGAGCGTGTGCCGTTAGAATCCAATGGCGACACCGTATTTGAAACTGTAACAACTGGAAGCTTACTGTCTATCCCAGTGGACCCTGCCACATTCCTATGTTTCTATACGACAAATTTCCAACGGTTCATGCTTCTGCAAAAGAAACCCCACATCATCTAAGTTACAAAAGAGCCCTCAGCAGTTCCATTGCATAAAGCGCGACCGCTCTGCCATTAAAAATAAAATTTGAGAAAGAGTGACAAACTTCAAAAAAGGGAAGGCAAAAAAAAGAAAGTGAACATACCGGGCAATACATTTTAAAATCTGTCTGTTCGCGAGGGACATTTGCTTTCCGTCCCTGTCTTTTAGTCCCTCAGTAGTATCGCTGACGGCGGGGAGTAAAGACTCCGATCTCGAGAGAGGTCCATCCTCGTCAGGTTGGGGCCCACCCTCGTTCATCGGCTCGTCCGTAGAAAAGGTCACTGCGGTTTTAGCTTTAAGTGGCTGAGACGGCTCGCCAGGTTTTCTAATCGGTCTATTGAGGGAAAGAGCGTTACACCACGTCCCCGGGCGTATAAGGGGCAAGATGAGCGGCAGATGCCATTCTCTGCCCTTGGGAAGATGTGGACGGGCCAGAACCGTCCTTCACGGATTCAGGCAGTGCTTGAAGTCGCCCTGCTTGAGGTGCGCAGGAACCGAATATGGAGCCAGAAATTTTCCGAGGACGTCTGTGCTCTCTCCGACGCCACTGACCGCGTAGATCTCCTGCGCACGGCCTCGACGAAAGTGCCTTTCGAGAAGGTCATTTGTGCTTAACATCCTTGTAAGTAAGGTACTTTTCATCTTTGAGAATAATTATCTCTTTTTTTTTCTTTCCAGGCTGGGCATGACCAAGCAAACGCAGGATGGTTTTTACTGCAGTTTGGATAGACACTGAATGGCAATTTTACAGGTGTGAGCCACATGACCGCTGTCCCCGCATTTGTCGCAGATCTCACGACCTCGACAATTGCGAGAACCGTGACCAAAGCATTGCAAGCAGCAGCGGATCCTGTCTGTGTCCGGGGAAATTTGGATCCTGGCGGTTGATCTGAACCCGAATTTCCTTCGGACCGTTCGGGGCCCCCCGGGCAAACGTAATGTACCATTTGGGCCCCTGCTTCACGCAGACGGGTGTCCTGGCTTTGCCCGACCAGAATAATCCAGTCAGTTGCCTTCCCTTCTACGCTCCCCTCCGACTTTTCACGTTTATCTTTACTGTTTATTTCACTTCTTTCATCTTTATTACTCCTTTTTCACCCCATTTGGTGGCAAGGCTCACCTTGGGAGGGGGGGGGGGGGAGGGGGAGGGCGATCGGGGACGTGTTTAAAGCACCGATGACTAGCCGCCGCCTATGATAATGAATGGGATCCAACATCCTCTGTGCTGAAGCTTCGGCTAAACCATGCACGAAACAACCATAATCGAGTCAGGACCGAAATACGGAACGATTAATGCGCAGAAGACAGAGTCGATCAAAAGCCCAAGATTGATAGGACAACACCTTGAGAATGATGAGTGATTTCATACATTTTGACATTAATTGCTTAATGCGCGAAACAAACGTTAACCTTGAAACTAATAGAAGACCTAGAAACTTCTTTTCACCAGAATAGGAAGTCCATAGATCAATAAGGAGGCTTCTTGAAAAATTCCTCACCAATGAGAGAAACATATACACGCCGTTATTTCTGTAGAAATTTGAAAACCATTCGTATTAGCCCAGGTTGTCAAATTATGGATTGCCGCTTGAACCCTACTTTCGCAAACGGAGAGACTGCATGATGATATTGAAACCTGGAGATCATCAACAGATACAATATTGAAGTGAACGAGGTAGCACACAGGCCATATGTGTTTTTTTTTTTTGTTTTTTTAAGTTTGACACAAAGTACGTTACCCTGGTGAACTACATTTTCCTGCAAAAAATCTCGAGGAAATGTGGTACCTAGCTTCACAAGAGATGAGCGGCGCTCTAGATAACTTTTAATGGCGCCGACATGCAAAGACAGATACTAATATTCATCAGATATTGCAGGAGTACAAATCGCCAAGCACTATCCTACGTCTTCTCCAGATAAAGAAAAACAAAGAATGTCAGTTCTGTATGTCCACAAACGCCTTTATCTCGGCTGCCTCGAAACGAACCAAGTAATTCACTGTGGATCGGGAAGATGGAAAGACGCACTGGTATCTGTCTAGAATGTTGTTATTTTCAAGATAAGGCATAAGCCTTCCGTTAATCATTCTCTTCAGAGTGTTTGATAGACAACTTGTCAGAGCTATTGGGGGAGCAGATTGAACCGTGGCGCCCTTATTGGTGAAGTTGAGAACTACAGGCACGGGGACAACAACACAAGACCGCGTACATTTGCAGAGCGATAGAGCCATAAACGAAAACTATATTCGACTCGTGAAAGGTACGTAAGTGCCATTTTTATTTGAATGCATTTGTTTGTAAAGAGTGCATGCTCTGAATGCATTGCAGGTGATCGCGCGTCCCAAATAGTAAGTGAAGAGCCCCTCGTTGGCAGTGTTGACATGAGCGCCTAGAATTTGGGAGGCACAATGCGTTGCAATGCTGTTTGTTGGTAATTACACTAATATACGCGTTGTTAACAGTTTTGCAGTGCCAATTGTTTTCTTTTTGACAATATTGGAGTACTTGGGGGACAGCAAGAGGTGCCTTCTTCAAGGCATGGACATATTAAACTGCAACCATGTAATCGAACGTTGCGTGGCGCCGAGGCCGTCAGCGGGTGAGCTTCGTGTGTTGTGATACATGCTTCAGTCATCGGAGCTCCACAGCAATCCGCACACTGTGTATTTGTGCTTAGATCATTAGGGTATACATCACATATCCTGTACGTGAGCATCAGGATAAAGGCGAATTTTGTTTTTTGTACTTGTAAATAAAGGATTAACTACTACTTTTCTTTTTACAGCTGTCTTCTGCGATTCATTTTAAAATGGTACGTGTGAATCGACTTCAGATTCGACTCGTCTCATTGGTGTTGTTGTTTTCCATATTTTTGGCTAACAGTACGAAAACATTTAAAGAAATGCTCTAGTAATGAACATTAAAGTACAAAAGTGAATTTTAATATAGTCTCACGTCAAAATCTACCAGCGTGCTGAAAGCATCGAGGAAACTCAAGGTTACAATCATGCGTGGCGTGAGCTATATCTAAAAGATGGGGTCTTAGATGCCTCGGGAGCGTAGGTGAAGTTTGTGACACAAAAAAAAAGTATCAAAATTCACATCAGTGTCCCTTTACATCTGGTGGTTAGGAATTTACTATATACCTTGATGGTTGCTAACAGGAAGTCAAGAAGATGCAAGCATTGTGTATCTGAACTGTTCAAAGTAAACACGATGCGTGAGCTACCATAGGTGTCAGGCTCAGATCTCTCTCAGATGTGGCGCCACCATGCCAAAGAAGTTGTGAAGTTTAATTATGCTCCGACAACGTTGAAGAAAATACCTTCCTGCCCTAAAGTAAGCTGGCGTTGTCATATTATATTGGAGCAACAATTCTTTCATAAATAGCATTGAACACATGCACATTCACTGTTGTAATGCATGTAAATGAAAATAGTGATTTCTCTCAGCGCAAGGCATAATCTTGAGGAATCCTAAGTATCATATGTGAGATTTTTTAACACTTTGTGTTGATCCATGACCCAATTGTCAATTCAGTGTTTTGTCACTGATTTCAGCTGCTGTATGTTTTCAATACTAGGACAGTATATTTGTTGCCCCCCGAAATCAGTCATAGAATTACATTAAACAACATTTTGTTCCAGAACCATATCTCACATACCTCCGTATCTGTTGAAAAGAACTCCCGTTTGCATTAATTTTTCTTGTTCCAGCCTTAATCAATATTGTGCTGGTGGTATATTTGGCGGGGCCACAACAGTTTCCTGTTGGTGGTACACACATTTGCCTCAGGTGCGCCTACAACCGTAACTACAGCTACAACCGGGACCGGGAATCCGACACGACTTTGACTCACGATTTCTTCACGAAGCTAATTCTTGCATTTCTAGCCACATTTTGAACCACTAACAGCTGTCCTGATCAATTCGCAGTTTCAGCAGTTCAAAACGTAACTGTCTAAACCTGTTTGTTTTGTGTGTGTATTCGTGTGTGTATTTTTTGTGAAGAAGCACCGGATTTATTTTATAAATACTTGATAGTGCCACATATTTCAGATATCGCCTTAAATAATAATCTTAGTTTCGACGATCTGTAGTGCCTCCAGTGGAGCCCGACGTTCTCGGCCGACTAAAGGAGGATCTATCACATGCTTGCCCAATTGCAATTCACAAGCGGAAACGACCAAAAAATAAACAAAATATCCTCGATTCCAAAGGGCAACATATGCTCTTTTGAAGCAAACTCATAAAAATGAGTTTTTACATGACAAAGAGATAGCTAGCGCTGACAGACCGTGCTAATATAGAAACAAATTACATTCCGCAAGTTCCAGCTTCCTCCACACTTGGCTAGTAATGCCTTCTTCTCCACGAAAAACCTAGCATAAAAGCAGTTGACCCAGAATGTTAATATAAAATGCATCAAAATCTTACTCCAACTTTTAAGACAATGTACTTTCGTATATTTCTCTACATAACTGCATTACTTGTTCCTGTTCGTGGAGACAATGTCGGCACATTGAAGCAGAAAAAAATTATATGATATTTTAAAAAGAACACAGAGAGTTTTTATTTAGATCACAAGCTCAGCGGAATGGGGAATTAACACAAACAGCAAACGGCCTGATGGGGTATCAGCCTTGCCAGTTGTCTCAGTACAAATAAACAAAAACAGAACCTACAATATTTTGCGCCACTTTTTTCATACATAAACAGTGCACTGCAAAAAAAGAAAAAGATGACATAAGCATAATGTAGACAAATAATTTCCAAAAAAAAGTAGAAATATTTTTTAACAGAAAGACTTCTTTCTTTTATCACCTAACTGAGAGGTAGCTGATCGAATTAGCGTAAATTATTTGACATTATTAAACAATTATGCTACATTTCAGGAAGAACAACTGTAGTGGCAACAGCCGCAATCTGCAGCCCTTTCCGCATCTGGGAAAACTCCATAAGAGGGCCGACATCAAATCGTATAATCTGACCGGTCTACTTGAACTGCTGATGCAGAAAAGGAGTTATCAATCAGCAGCCATGAAGAGGGGAACCAACTACAGAGGAAAGGCGAAGGAGCGCTGCCTTTTCAAACAAACAGCCGACAGTCATCGTTCGAAGGCTGGAGACGGAAGCTTCATAGTGTGGTGGGAGGTGCCTATTGTAGTATGCTCGTCTGATGTCATAATTGTAATTTAGGTGGGTTCGCTGCCATGAAAACAAGCGGCCCTTGGATGTAAAGTGCCCCAATGAGATAAAAACCTTCTTAAAAACCAGAGATAAAAAAAACGTGCAGACACGGCTGGGAGAACTCACATGAGTCGTGGTTCGTGGTGTCGCAACTCACCAAACACCAACTTGAGTAGGTTCCCCCTGCGGGGTCCATAATGTGGAATCGGGTAAGAAATAATCCTTGCTGGAAGGACAAGACAGCTGCTTATGATTTATAAAAACACTCCTCATTCGATGGCTAGAGAAAATACCAGCTGAACTTTTTTTCTTAATGGCAATGAAGAGTGAAGTTGTCGTCCCTCAGATACGGCTTTGTGAAATACACAAGTGCCATGCAGCTGAACGTGAAACCGGAATGAGACAATCTCAGGGGCGCGGAGCGCACATAAGTTCTGTGGGAAAGCATGTGGGTGAAATGTGTGCGGGGCGTGGATGTGCCTCGGCAGGACGGTGTCGGTACAAAACTTTTGTGCCGTGTGACACATCTTGTTCGTGTGACCGGTCAAACACGATTTGTGTGCACTCTGATCATTTCCGCCATTCTTCAGCACGACCGGATCAAACTTCCTTCTTGCTGCTCGAACAAGTGAGCAGGAACCGACGACACATCCTCCGCAGTCACTTGTAGTTCTGAGAGCAAGGGGCTGGACTTGGACAACGCACCCGTTTCAACGCCAGGACACATAGAACACTCTTGCAGACTGATCAAGTGCTCTCTACGACAAATACATCGTCAGCAGAACTGCTGCCATCAACGGGAAACAAAGACCAGTCTGACGTTGAGCAACGGCGAAGTGAGCGCGTACGTCATCAGCCGGACGTGTTTAAACATCCAGATTCTAGCAAGTGATTGCTAGTCCTGCATTGAGAAGGGAAGTGTTATAGCGCAAGCCCAGAGTGCTGAGCGAACAGTACTTGGCTGAGGGTGACGATAGGGCGATGCTTTTTTTGTGTTGTCAGGCGTCATAAAGAACAGGCCAGGCGTCATAACGAATAATTAAGCTGGATTGTCGTGCTTCCGCATGTTTTTTTACAGGAAGTAATGACCAATGAACTGAGCTTCAAACAACGAATAAATAGCGTCCTCACTGCGGGTTTTTAGTTGGGCCCCAAGAAATCAAACATGCACTGTTTTTTGGTGCCATTCGTTGAGCAAATGAATGAGCTCATCACGTATGGTTTTAACTGGAGCGGCAGCGATAGGGTTAGCCACGTCAACAAAGCATTTACTGGCTCTTGCACTGTGCACAGAGTTGCAAGTTGCATACTCCTTTATTGAACGCAGTTTAATAGGGAATACGGATGTTGCTGGTGTTTTTACGCAGGACGGGTAATAGAGCAGGGGAGGGGCCATGCTCCTGTCTATAAAATAATCAGAGTTCGAAACAGAACAGACAAAGATTTTGAGAAAATTGCGAAAACCAAGTCACATGGTGCGCTTGGGCCTACAGAGTTGTTGCTAATGTATTGTTTTAGCTTTACCATCAACATTCTTGTCGACTACATGCACGTCGTGTCTAGTGCTGGTCAGAACCACCACACACCTTTGGTTGAAGGGTATATACTCTCGCAAAAACTTCTGCTTTGGCAGGAAGCTGGCACTGAGTCATACTCGTCTGAAAAGCATGACTCCACCGTATGAGGTTTAAAACCTGACATGGATCACTATGCCAGCACAAGGAATGAAAGGCGACAGAAGGGAGGACGTTGCTACTGTATTATTCACCTTTTGCTCTGAACTGTGTGCAGCCTACGTAGCCTAGTGGAAAATGGTGTAGGCTGAGTAACATTGTGCGTGCTCGCCTGGCCGATGTAGTAGCACCTGACAGGCTTTCCAATACTGAAGCTGAGATTGTACTCTTCACGCAGGAGTACTGAAAGCTGTGCGCATGTACACCCATGAAGTTAAACATTCATTTAATCTTGCACTTGTGCGACAGTGTGCGGCTGTGGGGCCCGCAATGGGGATTTTAAGATTTTCCAATTGAAAACATGACTACAGTGTAGGTGTTCTTCCTTGGTTTTAGTGAACTTTTGACATGTGCCTGTTCTGCGCTGTGAAGTGTAGCCATGAATCGAAAGCTCGCCCAAGCTGAAGTTTTAAAAACATGAATGTCGTCACAAAGAAAAGCTTTCATGGAATGCAGTGTGTACCACAACAAATATACCGAAACCTGCTGCTTTCTCAGCTACTACCTATCATCGAAAATTCACAAAGGCGCTTCATAAGGAAAACGGAAATTTTTCAGTACTTTGAGACCTCACTCGGGGTTAGAGAAAAATCTTCAATGTGCAAACATGCTAACACTATCACTATTGGGGCTGAATAAAAAAGCTAACATACACGGAGGTTCACTCCATCCTGAGCATGGGCGTGTCTACATGCACACTAGTAAAGTTCAAGAAAGTTTTAATTCCTGAAACCAAGTATATTTTTCATATTTACAACAACAACAAACGAACGAACTCCGTTTATCTAAATGACGTCACATTCAGCATAAGTGAATGCGGACTTGTTACGTGCGGTGTGTGCACCTCGAGTTGTGACTGCAAAAATACTGTTTTTTTTTTTGCGGAAGATGGAAGCACTGTGGATTAACTTAAGTCCTAGTTTGCATATGCCTGATGCACGGGATCTTTAGATGATTGTTGATGTGCACTTTGTGACTTAGAAATGTGCTCTATTGCCGTTGAAAGGTGAACAAGATGCTTTCACTTGTGAATGAACCCTGACTACTGAGCTATACGTCATTCCATACTTCGTATGCAAAGCTCTTGAGGAGAAGACTGCTGTTTTGGGCTATTTTTATTTGTTTCTTGTTCAAACTTAGTAAAACTGTGCACTCTTGGTCAGTACTTTAGAAATTAATATATTAGGTCGTTTCATTACCAAGCCATATATAGTTCTCAATATATATTAAAGTCACCTGGCATTGTTTTGAGGAACAAAGGGAAAAGTGTGTTCAACACAATATCATCAATAACACGTAGCTAGATACTAAGCTTTCAATAAACTCATGTAGTATGCATTTTATTAAGTGCTTACTACAGGATCGAACCCATTACCCCTGGATTGTGCACGGTAAGCTTTCGCTCCACATGTTCTGATTTTCGGTGCACTACCACACTCCGCCACGGATGTCAAACGTGAAAAAGCTAGTGTCTTTTTCTGACAACCCATCTCGCCAGAACTACTAGTGGAGTGTGTAGACTTACACGAGAGTACTAGAGAAATTCGCTATTTTCTAGACGGAGCAATATGTATTGTTTGCTTTTATTCTCTGCGAATATCCGTACTTGCCCTCACCTAGATCTCCTTTTGCTTTTCATTTTTTGTAAATGTTTCTTTTTAGTGCAACCTTGCGCTTATTAATATTTCTCTACGCACGTGTTACTAGGGCAGGGTGGGAATGAAACATTTGACCATAATTAATCACGCTCTTTTAAAGGAATAATTAACTGATTATTCGGTCTCGCTTATTTCCAAGCATAATATTTTAAAAATTACAAAAGTATTTTTTTTATTTTTGTGTGATAATGTGATGAATTGCGAAATGCACAATTTTGCAATAAAATGCTTAAATGGGCCAGTTGGTACATCGTGAGAAATAAGTGCCAAAGGAACACAGACCTTTTGGTCAGTGCTCTTTCGGCGCTTATTTATCATGATGTACAATTTTGATTATGAACCAACTTCCATACGTAATTGAGACCAGATCAAAGGCACTGAAAATCGAATAGTACTAGTTCAGCTGCGCTAAACGACATTCGCACGGCGTTGAAGCGGCTGGGAAACGTGTAACCTTCCGCAATTGCCTGAAGTTATCAATTTCCCTCTTACAGTTTATTCTAGGTTACAACTTCACCTATCGTTTCCCTCCATATAAGTGTACTCGTCTATGTATGCGTGAGGAAAGCACAATTTTTTTTTACTTTTTTTGGTGCGTCAAACTTTTATTGACTAACAGGTTAAAATATTTATCCCAATTAAATCACTCTTTCTTTCATCGCTAGGCTAATCAATTGCCCAATCCTAGTATTTATGGTTGCAGGAAGTATTGCGGATCAAATGTCAGGATTAAATGCTTAGTTGGTTTCTCCTGCACGTCTCAATGGATATTGACTCGCTTGACGGCCCTTAAGTCTATTTCTGAAGTCCAACCAGGGGTTTATCGTCCGCGCAGTCTATGGGATCCGCCTCAGTTATAAAGCCCCTGATATTATTTGGCGTCCGATGTGGGTTGTCTTTGCTTCTATCTGGTGTTCGCCCAGGCATATCTGGTTTATAAGCGCTCGGCTTTGGACCACTGTTTCGAACTCGATAAGCAGATTACTAGAAAGCTCTTTAGCCTTGAAAGTTTTCTGAATGATGCCATGAAGGCATTTAGACAATAGGAAGGGCGAGAGCTTAACCACTTGCTTTTTTTTTAAATATTGGGCTGGGTGGTTTACACGTTCTTTAAAAAGTATGCACTGAGCAACCCCTTGTAGGGATGCGCGCCATGTTTGATTTGAAAGAACGGGCAACCACAAAAAGGCAAAGATTGTTCGGGATCTGTGGCGAACCGTTCATTACCTAGCACGACAAGAATAATAAGAATGGCTGGGCTGACATAATTAGGTTTTCAGGGCTACCAAGAAACTATTAGCAAGTGTGGTTTTAGGGAGGCATCCGTCACGACCCGTGCCGCCGGAGATGGTGAATTACGAAGGAAGCGGAGAAGGAGAAGTGAGTCAAAGAAGGAGAGGTGGAGAAAAGTGACGGACTGTATCATCTTAGTCGGGCCAAACCAGGACGCCCGTCTATAGGAAGCAGGCACCGAAGTGGGTAAAATGCCTCGACCGGGAGACCCCGAAAGGTCCAAAATGTACCAAGGTCTCAGCTCAATCACCATGCTCCCATTTTCTTCGGACACGAGCTAAGCCACGCACAGCCAGGCGTGGGTGGATCAACCCACATAGCTCCGAGTTTGTGGTGTCGTAGCTCACCAAACACCTCGTAAAGCAGGTGCCCCTTGCCGGTAGGTGTGTGAACCTGGCGCATCTTGTCTCAAACAGGGAATGGATTTCTTCTGAGATATCAGAAATTAACAGAAGGCGGATAACAAGGACACTTCCAACCCTACATTTTCCTATTTCCTTATGTTTCATGGTATAATCGCCTATGTCAGATCATGTAGCTCGTTTTCTTTGCGCAAGACAGTTAGTTTACCAGATTATGTGTTGTATGACTGGTACCTTTTGTTTCTGGTTCGCACTCGTGACAGGCAGAACGAAATACTCACTGCCAGTTGAAGGCTGACGCAGTTCTCATCTCCTCACTTACTGAACACAAGTACCAGCTGGAGGTATTGCTCGAGCATATTCGAGCTACTCAATCACCGCGAGTCCCAACGCGGGATCGATGTCATAGCGGCGTTCTACTACCAGCAGCGGAAAAAAGAGCGAACTCCGGCATTAACAAAATATCGAAAGCGAAAGAAGCGACAGAATGCCTAAACAGATTTTGTCTTCCTAGATAATGATACCAGTGTTGTTGTTTTTGTGCCACTGAACGAGTCAAGTTGTTACTGTGATTTAATAAATTGCTTATTGAACATGACATTCTGTTTAATGATTGTGGAATTTATATGATTTCCTACGGTTTAACACATTAAAAATGTACGATGACGTTTTGTTGAGCATATTTTAAACATGTGTCTGAAATACATGATTATATTGATAGAATTAGGCGAGCGTGTTGGTTAAACATCTTGGCATGCGAACGCAAAAAGAGACAAGGGACACACATTTTTGGCGTGTCTTTGTGTGTCCCTTGTCTCCTTTTGCGTTCGCATACCAAGCAGTTTATATTTATTACGCGTGAATGTGACACGCTTATTTTTTTTCTCTTCTCTGTGTGTGTATTTTTTTTTTCATAATTCTGTATTTACTGTACACTACAGGAAGGGGGGAGGGGGGTAAAAGGCTCAGTAACACAGAAATTTTTTTAGTCTTTACCCCCCGACTGGGTTTGATTAGTAAATTTCCAATATCACAATTAAAAACTAGTAGCAGGAGAGAAAGCAAACAGTGCATGACTTAGGAAGTTCGAGTTCTTGTTTACTTTTTTGCAACGCATGACGCCGGTGTTTTCGTGCAAAATAGAGCTCGAAGTCAAGAAGGTGCGGGCCTCCTAAATGATATTTTGCGGCTTCTTTGTGTGCATTCAATCGTCTAAGAATGCTACGCGACGCAGAGCCTCTAGCTCGGTGCTGCATCACACTGTGTTCCTACTACGCTCGCCAAAATACCAAGGGAAAGACGCGCTTTTTTATATTTCTGCTTATGAGGAAGTTGTCAGCTATAATATTCGCTATCAAAAAAATGATGTAGCGGATCTGACATAATAGCGGCCAGATCCATGCCGGTATTCGTATCTACTGCGTAAACAAATAAAAAAACAAAATAAAAAAAACATCTAGGCACCAATATAGCTAATAAAAATCATAAACTTGACGTTTCAAGGCGCAACCTATTTTACAGGTCTAATTAACATACTAAAGATCTAATTATCCACAGCCACTAGAATTAAAACAATTCAAAAACCGAGTTTTTCAATGTTGGAGCGGCAGCTGTCGAGGGGAGACCGAACCACGGCCATGTTTCCGGAGCTTATTCAGAGATGGCGCCAACAATACCGGCCGCCGCAAGACACCGCCCGATTCGAAAGGCTCAGTTTCATCAGAGCCGTATATGTAGAGAGTTTGGCCATTCGTTGGGAAGTATAGGAGACAAATGAGGAGGCGCCATTGGCTAAAAGCGGGCTGGGCGTGTTCTAGGGCGTCTTCAGAAATTCGAATGTGACCAACCAGAAGCCGGAAATAATACCCTGGCGGTGGTCGCGAGAAACAAACCTGATAAATGCATTACAGTAACTCTCGATGACTGAAAATATGGTACACGTGATGTTTCAATCACGTTCATCTAAAATGATGGTGGAGGAGTGCGACTAGCGGAACGATCGACATAATCCGTACGTCAAGCGCCGAGAGCCGGGAATTTGCCGTCCGAGCGGTCACACTCTGTCCGAGCAAAACAGAGTTGAGCGGCGCATTCGTTTCTTACATCTTTCTGCATGATCATGATCAAAACAACACGTGTATCCTATTTTAAACCACGAAGCGTTACTACACTTCGCTCTTACGCGCTTACAAAAACCATTTACGAACATAGACCTTTGATCAGAACTGTTTCTCGCTACCACCGCTAGGGGATTCTTTTCGGCTTCTGGTTGGTCAAGAGAGCATGGCAAGCCCTCTTTCCGAGTCTAGTGCACGCCGTGGCTCTGCCCGCGCCTCCCATTGACCAAACTCTCTACATATACGGCTCTGAGTTTCATCAATCCATCCATTTATCTATAAATAAATAAATGAATGGATGACACTGAGACTTTCGAATCGGGCGGTGTCCTACGCTCACATGCGCTATAGCTTAGGTGCGCGATAGCTTAGGTGCGCTATAGCTTAGGTGAGGTTTTGTTTCAAGCACATGTGTTAGCCTTCGGTTGATCAATCATTAAAGGTTTTTCCCAGACAACTTGCTAAGGATATAGGCCTTTAACTGGTTACTTTAGAAAAATACATTACTGGTTTTAATACTGGGATTATGTTAAGTACTTTCCATTAAAAGTGAAATGTCCTTCCTTCTAGATTCGGCTAAAAATGTATAAAGCTAGTTCTAGCGTAGAAATATAAAGATGGTTCAGCATCTCATAATAAATTACACCAGGACCACCAGCTCAAAGTTTTGAATGTTTCAATACCAGCTGGAGTTCATGTAATGTGAATAGGGAATTGTAAGGATCCCTCTCTTACAATTTGTAAAGACCTCCCAGAGGTCTTTACAATTTGTTCTCCTGCTTGGAGATTATGTCGGCGGAAGAATGTTGAAAACTGGAGACAATTTTAAAGTGTTTTCCCATAATTTCAGCCGGCTCCTCGAGGTTGACAGGGCAGTACCAATTTTTAGTCAAGAGTGGAACAGAGAAAACACGATAAGTGTCATTACTTTATGGAGTCTTTCTTATATTCCCTTGGGTGTTTCGGTACTGTTAATCGAAGAGTCATGATTTTGAAAACTTTAACGTTTTGATGACCTATTGATAAGTCTAGCTTGGGTTTTCTTATTAAATTAAAATAAATTACTGGGAGTAGGATAGCTTCTAAACTTTCCCCGTGATCGGTTTTTGTTCGTTTTTGTCTGGCGGAAATCCTTATTTCACCTGGGTTTTGAGCGCCTCGGGAGGCACGTGGATGTTATAGGTAAGTTCTGCGTGGCTGCAGAAAAAAATATGTTGTGTGAGTAATACGTTTGCTTCGTCTATTCAGATCTGATCAAGTGATGCGCAAACTAGAAGTGAGGACTGGGTGAAACCTTCCCAGTCAGCTTTGTCAAGCTTCCACCGCGGTGCCCTTAATGACGATATCGGAGTTGGGAGACGGGAGGCAATGCTCAAAGGCAACCAGAAAGTGATTGCTTTCGTGCAGATTGTGTATAACCTACCCATAATCCTGGGCTCAGCTATCGCAAGACTAATACACGTAAACGTGTTTGAGGAAAAGCTGTAGTGGTTGTGTTATTTTTTCTCAATCAAGCATAAACATGATGAGAGCAGTAATCGCTATTACTTCCCACTTATCCCGTCTGCTACTTCCCCACAAGGGACTGTGTGCATTGAGGACACCAATGATAAGAAATGAGTTTTGAGGTTGTTTAACGAGGGCTTCAAGTTCGTTATATTTAAATGGATAATTCGGAGATATATATAATGAGCATGTAGTTATTGTACGATCGGTTAAAATATTTTCAGCAACTGCTGCCAGTTTGGTGCTTAGACACACCTCAGTACAAAGACTCAGGGATTTCCCTAGACCCCCCCCCCCCCCCCCCTAGTTTTCCTGGACGCCCCCCCTTGAATCTAAAAAAAAGGAAAAAATAAAATAAAATTCTTTTTTTCAGATTAAGTAGAAAACACCACCTCTCAGGTGTATATATAGAGAAAGGGAAACATACATTACGGGTATGAGCATTCGGTTAATAGACGTCTGTAATTTAGCTAGTGGACTAAAAAAGAAAGTTTTATATTTTAACTAGCTTCGCCTCGCATCGCCTCCCCCCCCCCCCCCCCCCTCCACGAGCCATTGGGACACCCCCCCCCCCCCCCCCCCCCTTGATTAGAATCCTGGGGAAACCCCTGCAAGGATTTGACCTTTGAACTATTATGGCATTGCCACCAGAAGCGCGTGATGCATGTGGCCTATACTTCCGGAATAGCTGGAAGAGTTTTAGCAAGTCTTACTTGCTTTCACGTTCTTGTACTGAAGGCAAAGAGCTAATGGGGCTGTGTTCCTCCAACAAACTGTAGGCGTCATCGCGGTACAGAGCAGTCCTCGACAATTCCTCGGCATGATGTTCATAAGATTAGACATGCTAAGAATGGCTCTCGGCTATCTTTGCTGTATGGGAAGTCACACATAAATTGTATTGGTTGCTGTATAGAAGCATAGAGAGCCTTTACTCCTATATCTTTTATCAAGGTGGAGTTACCGGCTGTTTAGCTTCTTGCTTTGGAGTCTGAATCTCTATCTCACTCCGAAGCAGAAAGCTGTTCACCGTCTGCCTTCGCTTGCGTATTTGAAGACTTCTTGTCGGCAAGCCTGTCGAAAGACCTCAAATGGTCGGCCTTTTTTTTTTTCTTTTCTTTGAAAAAGGGGGGGGGGGGGGGGGTAGACCCCGTCCCTTGCCTTACACTTTAGGGCAAGTGGTCAACGTTTCAGGCCAAACCACTGATCCGTTCTTCTTGTCGGATTCTGTGGACGCTGCAGGAGCTGCGCATAAAATGTGCTGCTTTCTTGGCAAGGAATCTGAGAGGAAGAGCGAGGCGCCCACTTCTCCTCTTTTGAGGACGACCTGCAAGGAGCGTGCGACGAAGTTACCTCCATCGCCTCTGCTGCACTTGAGTCTTCGGCATTATTAAGTGCCTCAGCCAGTTTTGTAGCCGAGAGGGAATACCGAGAAAGAGAGAACTCCAACCTGAGTTGGACACAGACTCAAAAAAAGAGCCTCTCTGGAAAGTGGAGAGGCGACGCTTCCCATCGTGATATGATATATTAGAGAGTTTTAGAATAGGGGGCCCCAACGCTTTGGGTAACCCAATGCTTTGGGGTACTGTTGCGACGGCCTTCACTGGGGGCTTTAAACTAAAAACAGAACGTCTTCCTGAAGCCACGAGACCATCTGGAATCGCGGCCCCTCGCAAGGAGAAACACCGGCGTACGTGTGCGTGCATGTGTGTGTGTGGGTCTGTCGGTGTTGAGTTTCAGCAAGAACGTCGACTCCTTACATCAGCCACTGGAGCGCGGCAAGAACGTCGAGGGATTACATCATCTGCCCCTCACTGAAAGAACACCGGGAAATTGCCTCAGCCGCCCCCGCACTTCGGACACCTCGTGAACACTCGAACACCGGGGAAGGCTCCTCTCTCTCAGAGGGCCTTCTCGCCCTCGGAGGGCTATATAACTTGGGATTGGGGAGCCAGAAATCGCCGACTGCAGACTGCCGATTGCCGAATAATTAGTCGACCATGCTCTTGTATATTCACTGTATATAAAAGTTCTCCTTCAGTACTCCCACTCCAGGCCTGTTTCCTCGGGGCCATGGTAGCAGCGAGCCGCAGCCCTAACTCTTGGTTTCGCGCCTGAGGTCGCCACCCTCCCGAACGCAACAGTACCCAACGCAACGACACCTCACGCAGCGTGCTTATAGAATAGGGTTTGTGACGACGCAACGCGGCACCCTCGCCTTTTTCGCATGCAGCGCCATTGTGGACAACGAACGAACTTCATAACAGTGAAAAATTATTAAAACGCAAAACATTCGCGCTGAAACGACACTTTATTGTGGCTTGTGGTTCAAATAATAGGGAGGGTAACACCAGTTGGAACGGCACAGCAAGGCCCATCTGCCGACCGTCTCTGAATCAGAAGATTTACTTCTCTGGTCGCAAGAGAGCGCACGCCCTCAAATACCAGGCTATCGTGTGCGCCAATGGAATTATCTGCGAAATGGACGGGCCATTCTTCGCTCACAGGCGCGACGTTGGTAGGTGTAGCTTGCTTTTAGCCCATCCTGTAGCTTGAGGCAGCACGACAGTTATAGAGAGTTTTATAATAGGGGTCCCAAAGCTTTAGGGCCCCAAAGAAATAGGGGCTCAGCACTGAGCATGCGTAGAACCCAAACCCCGTTTGGGGTTTTGGGTTGGCTCGCGCCCCCAACGTGAAATTCAAGAAATAACGTGGGGCCCCCAATTGCTTGGGGCCGGGTTGTATCGGCAAACATGGCGGCGCCCTTTCCGCTCGCTTCGGTGCAAATTCGTCATGCTCGCTGCAGTATTAGCCAATTTCATTGCCAATGAATAGTGCAACAGGCTTTCGCTTTGCTGAATCTCGCTCAAGTCACAAAGAATGAGCGGTGGGCTCGCCCCATTTTCGACATCGTACCTGATTCTGGCCGTTCCTAAGCCTAAACATACGTCGTAACTGTTGACATGGTGACGTATTGCTAATCCGCGGCTAAAGGCTCGTTCACACATACCTTTTCTTTTTCTTTTTGTTACGTTACGAAAAGTCACCGGGAAATCTGTGCTTCGTATTAAACTGTGCCAGCAGCAGGTCGACCTGGGTGGCTATGTTGCGCTTTTTGCACTCCCAGGAGACTAGGGAGAGGGAAGTGACGTGAACAACGCAGCAAATGCAGATTGGATGTTGATTTTGTTTTCTTCTGTCAACATCCAATCTGCATTTGCTCTAGTCATTGACGTAACTTCCCTCTTCCAAGTCTCCTGGGTGCGCAAAAAGCGCAACATAGCACCCCTGGTCGCGGATGGCCCGCGTAGGGAAATTTCTTCCGATTGCTTCGGAGACCCTTTCGGCAATTGAAGTCCATCTCCTGGAATCCTGGAATGGGTTAGTGGCGTACGCTTCGCGTAGCACATAAATGTCATCGTCGATCGAGAAGCGAACGCGCGCGGGAGCCTTCTCTTCCATCATTTTCTTTTCGCCTTGGATCGGCCTCCACTCGTTCGGCCATCCCGCTTCGGGTGTAGCCGAAACAATCCAATCCGTAGCGCACTAATTTGGCGCTTGTTCTCGTAGTAACATAGATAGTTGAGCTAGCTGGTACTTAGAAGACATACCTAAAACAGCGCACAAGCACAGGAGGAAGATAACAAAACACAGGAAGGGGCGCTGACTCCCAACTTATGTATTGTGAAAGAAAGAGAAAGGGGAAGCTTCAGATATGAAGCCCACGTTGTTGTTTTTCTTTCTTCTTTTTTCTCATCTTTTTTTTTTCTTCGTGACCTTATAATGTCAGTTTTCTTCTTTTCTACTGCAACTTAGTAATTTATATGTTTTTATTCTTTCTTCTTTATACCTTGTGTGTGCACGTGGGCTTCATGTCTGAAGCTTCCTCTTTCTCTTTTTTTTCACAATACATAAGTTGGGAGTCAGCGCTCTTTCCTGTGTTCTATTTTGTTCCTCCTTTGCTTGCGCGCTGTTTTAGGTATGGCTCGTTCTCGATTTTTTTAGGCGTTCGTGTGCGCTTTGACCATATGCAGCCGAAGATTTTGGCCTTCAACTGTGCCGAGACTGAGACGAACGCGAGCGCGCACACTCTGCGAGCAGTTGCACTAGTTAGATCTGAGCTGGAGCGACATTGGAGCCTTGAAATACTTGTTTTCAAGATGCAGGTATCGTGCCACGAACGAAATCTACTCGGAGCCATGGAGTAGCAATACGTTGCCATGTCAACGGTTACCGCGTATGTTTAGGCTTAGAAACGGCCAGAATCGGGGACGATCTTTAAAATGGGGCGAGCCCACCGCTCATTCTTTGTGATTTGAGCCAGATAAAGCAAAGCGAAAGCCGGTAGCACAATTCATTGGCATTGAAATGGGCTAATACTGCAGCGACCATGACGAATTTGCTCCGAAGCGAGCAGAAAGGGCGCCGCCATGTTTGCTGACGCAACCCGACCCCAAGCGCCAACCCAAAGCCCCAAACGGATTTTGGGTTCTGCGCATGCGCAGTGGTGAGCCCCTATTTCTTTGGGGCCCCCAAGCTTTGGAGGCCCCTATTCTAAAACTTTCTATTGTATTTCACCGTGAGTGCGAGAATTGTTTTTTTTTTAATTGTTCACATGATGTGGAGTACGTTGAATGGTTACCATTGCAATTCGCACATTTGTAATGCGCTTTGCAGTCGTCAGCGGTGTGTTCGGTGCCGCTAGAGATGGCGCAAGCCTCGCGACCGCGGCAAGTGCGCGAACCATGTCCACAACCGTTGGCAAAGCCAGTACAACGTGCCTGGTGGGTTGTTCCTTGCCGTCTCTCCAGATAAGAATGAGTTTTGCAGCCACATGTTTCAGTCACACATAAAACGCTTTTGAAAGTCTCATTTAAAGAAAAGAAAAGAGTGCCATTAAAGGAATTGGTGCAACACATCGCGCTTTCTTATTGGCTCTATCTCAAGCGAGTGGGAACAAGGTGGCACCAGTGTGCAAATAGACCCCAACGACTTCCGGTTCTGAACAATACGGCGGGTTTCACAGTATTTGTGAAATTAAATGTTCACGCCGTACCCTGGAACTAGCACTTATAGACCTGTCAAACTAAATTCACGCTGATGTTAAAGGAACGTCGAGTACAAAACTTGGAAATATACGTGAAGCGGAAGTGTGCCGGGGCTACCCAGTAGATGGCGCCACTGAGTTGTTTGTCAAACAAAAAAGGGCGAATACAGTTCGGACTTGAGCGTCATACGCCACACCCTATTTCACCATGCGTTCGAGCGTGGCGTACAAGTACAGCGTAGAATACATATATCACATACAAACTAAAAGTGTAAGGTCACGAGGCATTCACTCCGATTGATTGGTTTGTCCGACGACACCGAAGGCGCAGGAACACGACGAATGCCGTGACGCTGCACTTTCGCCGCTGCTTGGTGGACCAGAGTAGCTTGCAGTGTCGGCTGCGTTTCAACATAAAGTGAAACGAAGTTCAGAGCGCGACACTGTTAGAGCGAACGAGCGATCGCCGGTTTTTCCAGTTTTTCTCTTTGAAACCAAGGGATGACATCCAAGTTATTATTGCTACGGAAAGAGCTTATTTCGTTCTATAACGTAAGCGAAAACATTTCGTGCTCGCTAGTAATATTTAGAAGTAAAATGCGCATATGCACCGATGTCGTGTTCGCGCTAACAGCGTCGCAATGTGTACATACTACTTTTCACTCTACACTCTCAGAAATATGGTGTGTAGTACTTACAAGCTTGTCCCATATATAACACACCAAAAAACTACATTTCGGCCTTGTGTCCACTGATGTCGAACTAACGATGCCAACTTTTACGAGCCGCCTGATAGCTGTCTGATCTAACTTACTAAATAGTTAATGTACGTACCAAAGGCTACAGAAACAAAAACAAAAGCACTGGGGGTTTTGCAGCAGGTCATAAAACACCTTGATGGTTTTCCTCTAGTCTTCAAAGCGCACATTACCTATTTTAATGAGTTGTATCACTCCACTACCAAGCCGTTCGTTAAAGTTGGTATTCTTGGTTCGACATCAGTGAACTGAACGTCCAATTACAGTTTTCGGGATGTTACATATGGGACTAGGGGTGTAAGTACTACACCCTCTATTTCTGAGAGTGTAAGTCCGGCCGCAGCTCCCATGGAACCAATCGAGCAGCCCCCAAAGTGCAGCGTCACGGCTCTCGTCGTGTTTGTGAGTTTGCTATCCTTGGCTAAACCATGCAATCACGTACATAAAATTCCACATGGTCCTGCGTTTTTCTTATTTCTTTGTCCACGATTGGTTTAATTAGTAAAAGTAAACCGGAAAAAAAAAGGGAGCGCCGTGACGATGACCATTTGGCGCTGCTTGAATCTCCATTGGATTGCAGCGTCGGCTGGGCTCGCAGTATCCCGAGCGCAGGTTCGTCTGTTTCTTGGACAGGGGTTGCGACGATGTCAACAACGCCGAGCTCTTATTTTCTGATTGAAGAATATAGTGGGTAGACCTCGGGGCACCTATAGCTTTGAGATCTATACCTAGTATCCTTCCAATCAAAGCCGATCGGAACTAGACATCGTTCTGACGTCACCCCAACCCCTACGCAAAAAATAAAGCGGATGACTTGCACTCCGAATAGCGTATTTGTTACCATCTAAACAAAAATCGCTTCAGTAAGGCGATTCGAAGCTTTCCTTAATGAATATCAGTCAGATTCAAAGATTACTTGCGGTAGCCTGCGTACAGCGGCAATGGAGACGGAAGAATAGAACTATAAACGCTTTTATAAGCAGCTGTGCGTTGGTGCCGCCGTAGCCGACCTTGGGTTTTTGTTTTATTTTATTATTTTTAATTCGCTTTATCATTACCATACAGGTTTTTCCCATTTTAGATTAAAACGTGTCCTTCTACCCAGCATTGGACTTTGTGGAAGCTCGTCAAGGCCCGTTTCAGTGGCTCGCTATCTCGGTGAGACAAGAGAAGGTCAGCACTGCGGCAATCTGCCGCGTGTGCAAAGCGTCTATAGGGAGCGTAAGTTTGTCTGCTTCTTGAACAGGGGTCGCGATGATGTCAAAACACCGGGCTCTTGTTGGCTCATGGAAAAAACAAAAATGGTGGGTAGACTTCAAGGCACCTGGCATTGAGGTCTACCCACTATCCTTTAGATCAAAGCCAATCAGAGCTTGGCGTGGTTCCGAGGTCACATCAACTCGTGCGGGAAAAGCAGACGACTTACTCTCCACATAGAAAAATGGAACCTGACGCATCTTCTCTCCGAAGGCCTATATGGCGTTGGGAAAAACAAAACTGCCACCTCGAAGGATCGTAATATTTCTGAATTTCGTGCCTGTGTAAGACATGAAAATACATGAATAATAGAACCTTCTCAGGAGTGCGCGCCGTCTAGTAGCTACTGTGCTAATTATACGAAGCCCGTTTGTCCAATACATGCTCTCAGCATGTATTAGACAAATGGGCTGAGTACGCGGTTGACGTGAATTCGCGAATTCGGTTCAGCTCTAATATAAAAATATGGCGGCCTCGGCGTTTGGGTGAGGACTCAGATCCAATCCCGAGCTTTTCTCCCCGAAACATGGCGACAGCCAGTGTTGCTTGCAGAAGTTTTCAAAAGTATCGATTGAGAAACAACACCCAGGAACTCCACTATACCTCTTTAAGTCCTTTATTGCATTAAATGCATTATAGCGAATTTGTGAGGGAATGGATGTGTCACGTGACGTACAATTTTGCGCTAAATTTAGCGGAAAAACCGTATCACGTCACGTCGATTTCCCACCCTACATTTAGCAGGGAAACTGCATTGGTGTCTAGGTCACAGGACGTAAATTTTCCCGTTATATTTAGTGGGGAATCTGAAGTGGTTTGTATGACCTCAGGTCATGTTACATCAATTTTGTCAGAAAATTTAGCTGAGGGACCTAATTCGTGTACAGGTCTCGTGATATCAATATCTTCGCTAAATTTAGCAGGAAATACACGAACGGACGACCGGACGGACAAGCTTCTGGGATTAGGGGTATCGTTAAATATCATTTTATATTAAAAAAAAAAATCCTTTGTAATGCCAAATTAGAGCGCAGCTCTTGAGGAGGAGGAGAAAAGGGTACGGAGAAGGAGGCATACCTTCGTCGTGACATTCACAAATTAGTGTGACATCACGTGTGACGTCATTATAGAAAACGTCCCATACGGCAACGTGTGGGTCATGAGTGAGATCCGCGCGTTGTATCATGGGACGTTTCTGATATTGTAACGCGCGGGACCCTCGCGACTTCAAGTGTGATGTTATTATGAGGAACGTGCCATGGTGCAACGCGCGAGTCACGAGTGAGACCCGCGCGTTGCATTATGGGACGTTTCCGATGATGCACCACGTTGCTACGCCGACGACGACGCCGACGCCGCTCAAGCCGGAAACGAGCGCCTAAGAGCTGCGCTCTGAAACAAAACAATCGGTCTCCTAATGATGAGGATTTGCGTGCAGCTGACCTGAGGCACAGGTGAATATACCCATCACCGTGAGTGGCTACGACGCTTCTTCCCTGGTGATGTTGAGCGAGTGTATGTGTGCCGTGAATACGATAGCAGAACACCGGAAAACTCCAAAGGGGATGACGTTGGCCCAACAGCATCCTACAGCCACAATCCAGCTTGTCGAGGAGTCCATTACATAATTCTTCAATCGCTAACGTACAAAACAAATGGCGATTAGCTCAACCCTGCGTTATATCTCATGTACGCTAACGCGGATAAGCGGTATTATAGCAAGTACACTACTATAAGAAAAAGTATATCAATTAATCAATCAGTCAATCAATCAATAAAACATTACCTTTCCTAATGGTACAAAACTTTTATAAAAATACACGTTGTTTGTGTGTGAATGATTTTTTTCCTCCTGCTTTTACACACAAACGACGATAGTTTAAAAAAAAAGTGAACATAAGCATATATTATGTTTCCACTATGAGGTGAGGCGATTCCATTTAGCTTCATAAATCTGAAGAGTAGAAGGAAATAACTCGCACTTATGAAACGAAAGCAATTTGTTTTCTCGCTTTGTAGCTGTAGCGAAAAGTTGAGAAACTAGAATCTAAAACAGAACGGATTCAATACTTTTTACAAAACCGGCAAGTGTAATGCAAACATTATGTCTTGTAATATCAATAAATAGAACAGTATTATCTCCCACCGACTAATGCAGAAACACTCACGATATGTTAGTGCGGAATCATTTATAAATAGTTGTTCGATATTTTGGAATCTTTTACACGTATTAAATGTACCAGCATTAAAAGATTTCGTTAGGCCAGCCGTTCAAAATTTCAGAAATTTCTGTCAACCTGAAAATATTTGATAGCATTCAACCTCGGCTTTTCTTTAGATTATCATATTTATATATGAACGACTAGTAAATAACATTATCCCCACCAGGTAATCCATCAAATTTTATTTTATCAATGTCTAAATTGATTTAAGTTCGGTTCCTACTACCATTAGGTCTCGAATAGTATCTACTAGCCTTCGGTAGTAGCCTGTTTCCATGTCGTATGTGCAATGAATGTATAGGTCATGTTTTAAATATTTTTGTAATTAATATATGTGAAGGTCATGTATTTGGAAGGAACATTCAGCTAAATGTGAACACAGTAGTTAAATGCTTCCCAGAGATATAAAATTAAAAAGCTCAAGGCGCGCACATTGCCGAGATTTGAATATGGCAATTTGTACAGCCGGTCGATGTCACACCAAAGCAGGCACGTAGTAAAATTTTTTCATTTATTTTATAGACAAGTTACTACATGCACACCTAATATTAAAACTTACATATATATATATTCTTAAAAAAAATTACGAAAAACGTAGAAAGAAACACGTTTCAGAGACACTTTTACAAATTATTTACCAATAAAAGCTCTTATGCAAAACGTCAAAAATATATAAAAATGTGCATCTTAAAATACAGCTTACGAATATATAAAAATATTTGCTTAGCCATCATTGTAGCTTTCTTATCAATGCAGAAACTTAAGTAATTTCTCTAAAAGTAGCGAACTTGCACGTCAATATTAAAACAAATTCCATCCTTCATTTTCTTTATAATCTCCTTAACTCTATGCAGCAACTTGAACTAACTTGAGATGTCAAAATGATGAGTAGCATATGACCTCCAGTTGAGCAAAGCGACGGCGGCTCCAAATGCATCTTCTCTAACCGACAAAGTCTGTACAACGGTGCTGCTCTATTTAAGAGCGTGGAAAGTTGTCATAACTTAAATCCATGTGACTATGAACAATAAAAAAAACTGACAACTGACGATTGGAGGTCATATCTTATTCTATATTTTGTCACCACAAGTTAGTTCAAGTGGCTCCAAGGAGTTGAGAAGAATTTAAAAAATATAAAAACGATTTTCGTTTTTAAATAGTGACGTGCTATTTAGCTATTTTTAAAGAAATGACAGGTTCTTGCATTAATAACAAAACCTACAGTAATGGCTAAGCAAATAGTTTTACATATTCGTTAGCTGCATTTCAAGACGCACATTTTGATATACTGCGTGATTCAAGGAGCGGCCAGGCTTTTTAAATCGACCGCAAAATTCGGTTTCTTAACCTATCGCGCTACGACATTGTGCAGCGTTGCCCACAAATGGCGCATTGTTTTTTTTTTTTTGTTTTTTTTTTTTGTAAAATTTGTAAAGAGCCATCTTACCTGAGGAAAAGGAAAACAAAGAAAAAGGCTTAGGAAGGAAACGCAGCAGAGCCACTGGTCTTCAAACGAGACGGCGCCGTTTCGCACGGGAGACAAGAGATGGCGCAAGCGGTCGCGACGCCAACTGTCGCCAACGAACGAACATACGGCGCCGAGAGCCGGCGTCTTTAGAAGACAATCGTTTCGACTAAAAAGCGGCGCGCGTTCCGCAGCGGCGACACTAGCAGAACCAAAACAGGGGCGGTAACAACAAGGAGCTGCAAAGCAGACGACATAATTTCCCCGAAAAAAAAAAAGTAAAAATATTCTGATAAACCATTTTTTAATCGATTATCTGTCCATTCACTGTGTTTTATTAGTAAGGATGATAAAATAATGCCTTGGCAACTGATATCAGAAAAGCTCGCACTACTTTTGAGTCAAAAAGATCCTCTGCTAAAGACGCCGGCTCTCGGCGCCGTATGTTCGTTCGTTGGCGGCAGAGTGCGTCGCGACCGCCTGCGCCAAGTTTTGTCTCCCGTGCAAAACGGCGCCGTATTGTTTTGAAGACCGGTGACTTCACTGCGTTTCTATAGGAGCTAAGCCTTTTTCTTTCTTTACTTTTTTCCTCGGGTAGGTTCGCTCTTTGCAAATTCTACAAACAAATAACCATCTGTGGGCAACGCTGCACAAAGTCGTAGCGCGATAGGTTAAGAAACCGAATTTTGCGGTCGATTTAAAGAGCCTGGCCGCCCCTTGAATCACCCAGTGATTGGCGACGTTTTGCATAAAAAATTTTCTTGATAAATAATTTGTGAAAATGTCTTCAAAACGTGTTTTTTTTTTACTTGTGTCGTATTTTTTTACATAAAAATATATAATCATAAATTGTAATATTTGGTATGCACGTTGTAAATTGTCTATAAAATGAATGAAAAAAAGAACTACTTACCTGCTTTGGTGAGACATTGGCAGCAGTGCAAATTACCGTAGTCAAATCTCGGCAATGTCCACGCCTCGAGCTTCACAATTTTATATCTCTGAAAAAACTTTAGCTACGGTGTTCACATATACCTGAATGTTCCTCTCAAGAACATAGCTTTCACATATATTTCTTAGGGAAATATCAAGAATATGACCCGGACAGTCATTGTGCGAAGTCACACAGTAGATAAAATATTCGCGGAGCCCTATGGTACTTATTCGGTTAGATAATGAAGGATCCATGAGAGGACCCAAGATAGCACATCTTGGGTCCTGTAATGGATATAAATCTGAAACTCTAAACACTCCGGTTTTGTGGATATAAATGTGACTTCGACTGCGTGCACGTTTATCCTATCACCACTAGAGGAACACACCAGACGTAAATACTAACTTATGAATCAAAACCTTATCCACCAACCCCGTCATATTGGGTAATCATGCTGAAAATTGTGCAGCCGGATGAATAAATAGAATCTAAAAAATGAGAGCCGTTCACAACTCCCTGAACGCCGGATTAGAGCGCAGCTCTTGAGGAGGAGGATGGAAGGGTACTGACGGATAGGTGACTCCCTCAGGTCACGTGACCTCAGGGGGATTGCGTGAGGGTAAGTCGAATAACCCTCGTGAGAGTAACCCTCCTGACCCTCGTGAGGGTAACCTTTTTGAGGGTAACTAACGCTCGTGACCCTCGTGAGGGTAACCCCCGTGACCCTTGTGAGAATAACCCTCACGAGGGTAACCCTCGTGACATCATTATAGGAAACTACCCATAATGCAACCCGCGTGTCGCATGCAGCTCGCGCGTTGCATGTAACACGTGAATTGTATGCAACTCGCGGTTACGCCGACGGCGACGCCGACGCCAACGCCACTCAAGCCGTAAACGGGCTCCTAAGAGCTGGGCTCTAAAAGGCTATTTTTAGTCCTCCAAAAAGGACTTAAGTTTTACATAAGTTAGACTGTATTTATGATATAAATACTCGACGAGAATAATGCGTGGAGATGGGTAACAAGGGTAACAAAGAACAAGCACAAGTCTCCAGATACAGCTAGGTGACTGGCGCGCCTGGTCCTAATATCAAACCAGGGATCTCCCTATTTCACGTGGAGCACTCTATTAACTGAGCTAACCAGGAATTATACGTCAATAAAGCAAACGGTTTTTTGTCAGCTGACACCAGTCTAACACCAACAAGGGTGAACAGCCTGCATTTTATGGTTGATAATAATGCAATTAATGCAAAGGTGCAAGCGATCTAGACAAGCTGTTCAAGCCTGTCCAGCTCGCTTGCACCTTTGCATCAATATCGTTATCCTTATAAATACAATTTGATTTTTTTAACCCAAACGCTGACGCCGCGTTGGGCTATGTCGGCCGAGCGCTGAGTCATTGTATTTGGTGTCCCCATCCGTATAGTTCTAAAGTTAACCGCTTCGGGCGCCACGGTGCGTCCTCCTCTCCAATAGTTCGATATCTTGTCGCAAATGTTGTCTCCATCGAGTCAAAGCTTGGGCAAGGTCATTTCGGTTAAATAGAAATTATTTTCTTAAGTCTACCGTCACGTATAATTGTACTTCCGTTGTTGGCCGTCGGTTCTGTCTCCAATGCGTAAAGGCCCATACGCACATTCGCGTTTGAGCGCGGTGCGTTCCGTAGCGGCAAGCGGACGCGTTGCGTTGCGAAGAGCGCTTGCGCCGAACTTGTACGCACAGTTGTGTTGACACGCAGTCAACCGCAGTCAAGAGCCAATAAGAACGCGCTAGCGTCGCTAGTGGCTCACCAATAGTAAGCGAAATCCAAGGCAACATGGCGGCGCACAGCGACAGCGTCGAAGCATTCGATCTTGGGACCACCTCGCCGGCTTCCCCGACGTTTTGTCAAGCTTGAACCATCGCAGCCTTGGTCCTTGGAAAATACAGTCCCCGCCGCTCCCCAAAACGAAAAAGCAAGCACTGCGACCGGCGAACCGGATACGTCTCGCCGAGTCGGCCGGGTGGGGCGAGCGAACACGTCACCCCCTCTCCTCTTCGGCTTCTGATTGGTCGAACGCACCCGAACGCACCGCAACGCTTCGGAAAGTTGAGCGAGTCTCTACTCGCTTGCGTCGCGCTACCGAGCGTTGCGGGAAGGCGCGCGTTGCTCCGTAAGCGAGCGCTCCTGGCCGCAAGGACTCCGCAACGCACTCAAACACGTTCAAACGCGAATGTGCGTATGGACCTTTAAAGCCCGTTCACACAGTTGCGTTTGACTCCGACCGACTAAAACAAGATTGGTTTTTAAGTCTCTTAGGACGGCTGACGACAAGCTGCATTAATGCGCACCCGGTCGTAAGCCGTCCTAAGAGGCCTAAAAACCGGTATTGTCTTAGTCGGTCAGAGACTAAAGGCCCGTTCACACTCTTGCGACCTCTTGAACCTGGGTTCCTTAAAACTTCTTAAACCAGAGAACACACTGGCGCCATCTATTGGGAAGCAGTGTAAACTCGGCGGTCCGGCATATATTTTTTTTTTATTTCTCGCGCATTATCCTTTCTTCCTTGGCTCGAAAAACTTTTGTCAATGTTATAACCGAGCCTTTCTATGGGTATTACGCACATTTGACCTCGGAAATCCCGCAAAACCTTCGCTCTTGTGAAATGCAGTTCCAGGGTCACCGCATAGATGGCGCCACAATGCCAGTGTGTTCCCTCATTCTAAAAACATTTAAGAAGTTTTAAGAGATCTCGTCTCTCTCAGTCGTACTCGGTCGCAAGAGTGTGAACGGGCCTTAAGACAAGACCGGTCGTGTTTGCAATACGTAGGATAGGGCGTGTTCAGTGTTTGTACTTTTTCAGAAATCTTCAAAACGCCTGGCGAGAGTGAATCGACGTTAGTGACGTGAAGAGAGTGAATCAACATTAGTTTCAGTGACAACCGGCGCAATTTCGGAAAGTTACTAATCAAATATGTTACACTAATCAAATATATTACAAATAAAAAAAAAATGCAGCTGAGTTATATTTACCGAAGTCCCATTGCAACTTAGAACGCATAAAAAGACAAAAAAGAAACATATAAATTGGAACATGAATCGTATTTACTATTTATTGAAATCGTAGCATTTACGTTCGATTTCAATACCTTTAATGCGTTACATTACAACCAGGAGTCTAAGGCATCTTGAAAGGGGCAAATTATAGAACTAACGTGCAGCTTCTTTTTCAAGTACTTGTGTGTTCAACAGTCGTTTTCTTAAAGCGTAAATATTCGGTGTATTGACTTGTCAGGTTGGCAAGTTATTTCCGCGCTCCTCTAACATCTTTTAGGCACCAAACGGGTCAGAGCGCCCCCTATAGTTCGATCTCCTGCCCAATAGGGGGCGCTCTGACCCGTTTGTTTCCCCACACCTCGGTGTTTACGCAACACAAGGCTTGTGCAGATGCCCACCGGCCTTATGGGCATGTCCATCCCATCTTCTACAATAGAGCGCGGGGCACAGTGTAATGTAAAAAATACGAAGAATCCACAAAGTGACGTTAAGTGCTGGATCTATTCCGAAAGCAGTCGTCAGAGAATGCGAGCTTGATCCACTTCGGCTTTTGTGCTGAGCTGGGCACCGTGCATGCTGTATTGTTCATGCAGGCCGGAGTGGTAACAAAAGAGCCCCTCCTCCCCTCACCTGAGAACCCGAACTCCAGCCGAACGCTGACACCGCGTTCGGTTATGTCGGTCGAGCGCTGAGTCATTGTCTTTGTTGTCCCCCTCCGTGTAGTTCTAAACTTAACCGCTTGGGGCGCCACAATCTGTCCTTCCCCCCAATAGTTCCATCTCCATCCCAATAGAGCAAATGTGGTCTCCATCGGGTCAAAGCTTGGGCATGGTTATGTCGGGCTATCCGCGTGATACCCCCGTGGGTCTCATTTCGGATATGCGAGGGCGAAGTTAGCCTAGTGTAAACAACTTATTTTCGCGAGGAGCTCATATTGCTAAAGTTCCAGAGGAGTGGTGCTCACTTATCTTCCATACTTTCGCGTGCAGTAGAGGTTTGCATGCTTCAATAAGGTTCTTAGCATTTCGTCCGAGAGAATCCTTTTGATGTGCATCACAGGACCTTTCAGATGGTCTGACTCACTGAACGTTCATGGAAAATAGGAGTGGGAGATTTTGAGCACATGTTTTTCTTATTTCTTCCTGTTAGGGAGGATTATTCGATGGATAAGCCACAAAAAATTCATACAGCTCAACTTCATCATCCACGTCCTCGTGCTCAACGAAGTTGGGGTTTCAATCCTCGTCATAATTTTCGAAAAGGTTGCCGATGTCGCTCACATCTTTGTCAGTGATGACACTTTTCAGAATATCCCACGCTGCGGCATCAGAGAAAGCAATACAGAACTAGCGGGAACAAAAACGATTGCGAGACTAACAATACAAACGTACAATAAGCGATACAACTAAGGAAGGCTCTGCTACTGTTAAATGCATTTAAAAAGCTACGCCCAAGTTTGAGACACTATCACTGCGCCTACAGGCCTTAGGCGTCACCAAGAAGTAAATTCCGTGATTCTAGTAGTAGTAGTAACCGTTTTATTGGAAAGAAAAGACCTGAACAGTTGGCCACTCCTAAAAATTGGGCGAGTCAGTTCAGGGTTGGGGAATGGGTTAGAGGAGGTACAGATTAAAAGAAAAAAACAATCACGGAAGCACAGTATAAATTCTGCCCTTGACTGAGAAAACCGATCTCCTACTTTTGGGGGAAGCGAAAGTTCTTGGCGGTATGTTGCGCCATCCGCTTTGGACGAGACCGTCTTTCAAAAACATCAAAAGGACCTCTATTAACATTTTTTTTTTTGTTTTATTTTTTTTAAATTGACCACAAGTAAAAACATACTCGAGTGTGTCAAACATAATACTGTTGGCTTTTCAAGCATTCACCTCCCCATAATTAGGAGATTTGAGGTTTTAATTTCAACCCTTCTTCGGCGCATGCGCATCTGTGTCGTATATCAGAGCAGACTTCTTCAGGGGGAGGGTGGCGGGGAAGGCTGCTGATAGAAAGGCTGTCGCATTTAAAACTTCTCAATGTCGATGTAGTTTATTCTGTTATTATATTGAAAATGGAAATTCAGAGTGTCTGTGTCGGTAGTCATAAACGTTACATCAAGTGGGTGATGTACCGGTTAATTTGGAGTAATTCAAGGATATCTTTATTTAACTGTCTAGGTTGCAATCGGTCTGGCTCGCGACCGCTCCCAACCTCTGGCTTCCAGGCGTCCCGCGCTTCTCCGTGGCTCGCCGCTCGGCTCTCCCCTGCCGGTGTCTCCGGTTGTATCCGCCATTGTTTGGGCTAAATAGGTCGTGTTCGCTATACGTTGCGAGCACGCATATAAAACACGGCAAAATATAAGGGACCGGAAAGAGTGCCTGAACATACGTCATCTTGAAAACCGTAATATTCTGCCATGTTTACAGTGTTATTACACGGGTGAGACATGAACTTGTAGTTTTTTTTACTGCGTGTGCAGTTTAGTGGGACACTTTGCGGGTTTCGCGCCGTCGACAGCGCTTTATATCGACGCGGACCATTTTCGGCACTCCGCCAAAACATTCCACATTGATGTCACTCCGCTGGTGTCACGCCGCTCGACACCACTCTGACGTCACGCTGCGCACCACGTCACGCCACGTCACGTGTTAGCTGGCGTCAGCTGACACCATGACGTGACGTTGTCATGTCAAGTCGTGTTGCACAGCGACGCCACGCGACTTAATGACGTCAGGCGACACCGTGAGTCACGTGATGTCGTGACGTCACGTGACACTGTGACGTTACGTCAGATTCAGACGTCACGTGACAATATGTCGCCACATGACACCATGACGGCACGCAAAAACATAAACGGGAAGTCTGCTGTTACTGGAAACAATGAAAGCAAAGCATTTTCGATAATTATGCCAGAAAAATTCTCGAGGAATGAAACCAATAAAGCTAGGTGGGTGTTAAGCCGGCGAATCCACGGGCGTAAATTTAGATGGAGTTACACGCTTGAAACTCGAGTGCGCGATTTTGGAAGTGCTCTTCAGTGGCCACAAGGCGGTGTTAGTTTGCGTACTTTAACATTGCATAAGACGTTCAGGCAGCAGCTCCAACGACCCGGAACGATTCATGCATTCACAAGCAGTTCCTGGATTTGAAACTTGAGTGCGCGATTGGTGCTCTTTATTTACCACAAGGCGGTCCTAGTTTGTATCCAATAATATTCTTTAACAGGTTCATGAAATGCTCTCTACTTAATACACCCTCATTAGTTCAAAAACGCTATCAAAGTTTCATCCGGTGTGTTACTCGGTTTAATACCATATGACTATGCGGCCTCTATGGTGCTCGCTCGCACCCTTACCGTTCAGTCAGGCCATCTGCTCCGAAATGGCAACTCAGCGGCTCTGAAGTAACGCCTCAGCTGTCAGTGTTTCAACTTACAGGTTGCGTAAGTGCCCCGCTCTTTTTATTCCGGTCTTACGTTCTGGCTTTCACGGAGCTTGGTTGTTTGTTTAAAAATGCCTTATTTCTTGCCAACTAACTGCAGCGGTGGCCTTCACCGATGCTTTTCCGTCCAAGCACTCTCAGCTATTGTCCTAGGTACTTGTTTTTGTGACACTTGTGACGCTTTTTCCGTCACAATACGCGCGAATCTTTTCGTAAAAAAGATTCGTTCTCTCTCCATGATTCTCTCGCAGAAATAGGCAGCTGAAGGCACTAAGCGCAGTGACCACACCCATGAGTACGAATAATCCTTGGTAGTCTCCTAGACTGTCCCTGAAGTAGCCTGCAAGAAAAAAAAAAGTACTTATTAATTGTGCCAGAATTCATACAGAAGAAACGCTAATCTGGCTGCTTCTAACAGTAGAAGGGAGCGAGGGAGCAAGAAAGAACACACTTGTTTAGGCGTATATATGCCTTATATCAATGCATTTCTCCGTCCATAAGAACATTCAAGGACTTTCACTAAAGAAATTCATATCTACTTACATGTAGGGGTTTTCGTACTACCCTAGTCATTTATAAGTAGAGTTTCGTGTATTCAGGGTTTAGTCTTCTTTAAATCGGAGGCGTTTCTTTGGGGTTTCTTTTTGTTTTTATAATCGGTGTTCTTCGGTGTCTGTCATCAGTGCCAGGCAACAAACTGGGGCTAATGTTATAAAACACTGAATATTTATAAACTTGTAACACCAAATCCCCTCCCCTCCCCCCCCCCCCCCCCCCCCCCGCCCGCGGTTTCATCTTCTGTTCTGGTCTTTCAAACTTACACCCGTGACACATACACTTGAAAAAGATCATCCCGTTACCGAGAGCAGAATTCAAGCAACGTGGGTCTCAAAAAAAGAAGCAACATCAAGGAGAGTCAATACAAATTGTGTTCAAGCTTACACAAAAAACAAAAACTGTAAAACGTAAAAATGCTTTTTTTTTTTTTTTCCTTCTTCCAAACCCTATTGATTTCTTCCCTACTCAAGAGCAGCTCCGAATCGGGGATTTTCGGTTTTCCCTGATTTGGAGAAAACCACCTCAGGGTTGTTTGTTTGTTTGTGTTTTTTTTTTATCGGGGTTTATCAGTATTTACTGAAACAGCGAAATCCCATATATAAACTGTTCGTGGCAGTACTTAGTCAAGAAAATTTAATCTCCCACAAACTTCAGCTGCTACCGAATGCGGTTTGAGGCTGAACTCTAAGGCTTAACTAACTTGCACAGTGGTAGGGGTCCCTGAAACATTTCAAATAAAAACGCATACAAGAAGAATCACGACAAAGGCACTTGCATGGAGACATATACTACAAAAAACTAAAACTAAGAAAACTCAATGCTGCTTCGTACATTTGCGCGAAAGAGTGCTCAAATGGGTACCTGTTTTTTTTGTTTGTTTTTTTTTCGTAATTGCTTGCAACGAGAAATTGAATGATAAGATAGATAAATGCGGGTGGACCATTTCAATTGGGCGGCGGCTTGCGCCACCTAGCCAAAGTAAAACAAAACATAGTGGCGCACTGGCGCTCTCTGTCAGGTGACGCCGAAACGCATTCGACCTCCGTATCAGCAGACTGAAGGTGGTTGCAGTAGCTTCGAAGTCAAACCTGTTGAACATCTAAGAGAAATGGTCGCTTATAACATTGTCAGAAACATTTCAAGCCCCCCAAAAAATAATGCGTAAAAAACGTTAGAAATATATACGCAGATATAAAGAGTTCCAGGGCTCGCATAGATAACGCAAGTCTGACATGTGTTTTTTTTTTTTTTTTTAAAGCGGTTAAAGGCAAACGTAAAGCACTCAGGCACACTGATATTCAAATATGTGAACCATGCCTTCAACTAGGGTGCTTGTAGTGCGTTTTAGATTGATGTGTTTAGAGTAATCACAAGTAGTCCCAAAGTGACAACAAATGACGTCACAGAAGCCAGCGTGTAATGTTGTCGGATGTCAAGATCCTGGTGGTTCGGTCTAGAAGTCCCGGTAAAATGAATAAGCGAACGTGAGTGTCACGGTCGTCGCAATGTCCCAACTCTTGGCTGCTGGAGCATCAGTGGACTGCGAAGCTAGGCAGCGACCCGAAGTAGAAAGACCAATGCCATATACGCCCTACGCCCCCCCCCCCCCTCCTCCCCCCCCCCCCCCCCCCCAGGGTGTTGTTAAGCCGCCAGGATCGCGACCGGCGGCAACATGGCACTTTTATGATATCATCAGAAGAACATTGCGGGACAACAATTGAGGAGGTGCTAAACACACCAATGGAAGACACGTTCCAGACATCATTCATTAATCAATAAAAACCGTTTACCAATCAGAAGTGGCCTCGGAAGAAGTGGTATTCCTGCGATCAAAGTCGCAAATCCTAAACACTCGTTGAACTTGTTGGCGTTCACAAGCTCCATGAGCAAGACTGGCATCAGAATAAAAGTAGCGCCGCTGCACAACCCAAAGATGACCGCTTGAATGGCATGAAGGTAAAACGAGTAGCAGAAAGGCATTGCACACAGAGAAATTGCCCAGAGAAGAAGATTGCCAGCCATCATCGAGCTCTTCTTGAGGAATCCCTTGTCTGTGATGGAACCTGACCCCATCCTGGACACCAAGTCGGAGATCGCGTAGATTGTGATAAGCAAGACGGCATTCCATTTGGAGATCTTTCGGTCGGTTGCAAAGTCAACAATGACGGCCGAGTACGTGGACATGTTAAAAACGATGACCGAACACGTTAGAGCGACGATGTAGAACTGAGGACGCCTGAGATACGATGGCGAGGTGATCTTGCTTCGATTGCTGAAAGTCTTTACACTGTAGGTAGCCGTCTCGTCGTGTACATCGCGCACATCATCATGCCGATTGTATGAACTCACACACTTCTTGTTGTAACATTCTTTTTGCTTCTTATTTTGCGGATCTTCCATGTTTTGTGACTCTGACAACATAGCCTGCTGAAGGCTTAGATGATCCCGTACCCCCTGGACTGTTTCGCTTTTGTCAGAACCATCATCTTGTGTCAATAAACCTTTGTCTTCGGCGGACAACGCACATCCCGTGGGATCAGCAGTGCAGTCTTGAAGACCGATTTTATCTGAACACGTTATATCGAGAGGCATCTCAAGCTTCTTGCCATCATCGAAGATTGATGCGGGCTTGCCGGGCGTTTCCGGTGGAAGGAGGTGCAACAGTGCTCCCGCAGTGGAGTTCAGCATCAAGGCTCCGGTCACCAAGAACATTCCTTTTTGGCCGTATTTCTCAAGGAAGAACTGTACCAGTGGCGGAAAGACTAGGCCCGAAAGGGTCTGTCCTGCGTAGTTTATGCCACAGGCAAGCGCTCTGTTACGGGTGAAGTGGGCTCTGATGACTGTGTTGCAAAGCATAGTGAAGGCCATGCTGACACCTAAAATAAAATGAAATAACAGAATGAAAAAGCTGCTTAAGCTTAAGTGTGCTGACTAGTTCGTTTACATTATTATTTAAAAATTTCATAACCTGAGAAACATTTCTGTGAAAACCTTGTATTCAATGTACGCCTTTCTACATCTTTTGGTTTTAAAGAGACTTGCAAGTAGTATCTTCCTCTTGTTTTCCTTTTCCTTTTTCTTGTTTATTCGCTCGCAGAAATTTGTATTATATACTTGGCCTGATATCAAAAGAAACATACGTCCACACATGGTTGCATTTTTGTGAAAATTTTCAGCCCTCTCAGTGGTGCGCCTGATATATGCTGCCTAACGCGACAAATTAGCAATAACATAAGTCACGGTCACCACATCTACTGTTTGATAGGCTCAATAGCCACGCAAACATAGAAATAACAGTGTTTTCATCGGAACGTCACGTGCCCACACCCACCGTGGACGATTCCTATGGACACGATGAGGAACCAGATCCCGTTGGCCAAGAAGCAAGCAGAGACGGCCAGGGATCCCACCAGGCACGCGGAGACGGTCAGTTTCCACACTGCGATGCGACTCGCCAGCCACCCCACCACTGGCCCTGTAAGCGGAAACTATATAATTGAAAAACACTAACAGTTTAGATAGAATGTACATTACACAAATTTTAAGTTTGTCTCGATCATTCTGATAAACCAGGGGAGCAGAGAACCTGTCGAGCATGCATTATGCGTGCATTATCTGGTTATGCTTGGTGGTTTCGGATTAGCAATGCATATGCTTGCTAATCCGAATATATATGTAGTTCCAAAGCCTAACTTATAATGCGTGCATTATTGGTTAGGCTTTGGTTGGTTTCGGATTAGCAATGCATATGCTTCTCCGGTTTTACCAGAATGGTCGAGACAAGTTTAAATTTATTAATGACCCGTGACATCTTAGAAATACGTGGGGAGCTACGTTTCGTTATTTCAGAGGCAGCTGCGGGCGGAGACAGATGCCTGCCACCTCAGCCTCTGTGGGCCTTATTTAGCACAACTGCTTTCACCTCCTTCCAGTGGCGCCGATCAAAGGCTCGGGGGTGCGGATAGCACTTTACAGTGTTCGATTCCGCCTGCGGCGCGTATCAAATCTTACTAATCACAATTAAGTACGATAAATTTTGACTGAGAATACCCTGTATGCTTATGCATTTGCTTGCTATCGGTTATATAGGCTTGGTGTTCCATAGCCTTGCATCCGTTACACTCGAGCGTATAGCACTTTTCGCCTGTAATTCAGCCCATAAACATATTCAATGTTACAAGAATGTGAAAAGGAAAAGCCAACGTCAAAAGTAGAAAAGTCGCCCCTGAGTGAGTGACTGTTTCATTGATCAATATACTCTTTTCCACGGCGCAAAAGCGTTTACAGATATAACGCGCCCAATAAAGGGGCAAGCGCTTTTCTATCACGGGAAGGGGCAGATTTCTCCGGCCAACACTAAATTGGTGGCATTCGCGGCAGCTAACCTAATCACGTGATTCAGCGTGGAACGGTTCTCGCAAGAGGGTCCTGCCTGCGAAACCAGATGCCGTTAATCGCGTAAACTGGCATCTTTTTAATTCATCGCAATCAAGCAAACTCTACGGCGACATGATGAGATATGTGTATAGCAATTTTATATGAAATGCATTGTAATCTTATTTTCTTTATGATGACATTGTGGATGGGCCCTTATGCTTCACTTTTGTCCGTTTATGAAATTATCACGTTTGCTAAGAGCGTGAGAGCTGCTCCATGCACTTAGATAATATTTAGTGCTATTACAGCATTTGGAATTGAGGGATCGGGTTTGTTAATGGAGGCACCAGTTATGGTTCGTCTGCCTTAACGAATGAAACGCAATAATGTTTAGCGTGCCTGTTCCTTTTTTTTACTTATAGTAATGCTTAACCCTAATGCTTAACCCTAATGTTTTATACAATAAGTAGTGTTTACTGATGATATTAAATACACTCGATAACTGACAGGAGCCACCTTCCAAATAATAGGGTTCAATCGCATCGGTTTGTTAGTTTGAAATTGTGACCCTTTCGAAATGCTTCGCGTGGACGTGATTGCTGGTGTCGGGATATAGTGCTCCCGATTATAATATGCAACGCTAAAAACAGCTTATGTTTCTATGCGCCCACGAAAGATATGGCTGACATTTGTGAGCCGCAGCATTTGTTTAAACGAATAAATCATTACAAATCTATCTATTTTTAGTGTCGGAGACCTACTGTTTTATGACCTCGTAAAAACAAAGAATCCAGAGGCTATCGTTGTTAATACCGAATGAGACAATATTCGCTTCGACCTGGATGAGCATCGTACCGGCGTGCGGTCGTGTATCACTACTTCGTGATGCACGTTAAAGACGCCAGGCTATCAGTCGTACTGCACTGGCTAAATTGCTAAGCTACAGCTGAAACCACAGACGCCCATCGGGGCTGTTAGAAATAGCAGATAGCGTATGAGAATGTTTCTTACCTGCTACACAGCAAACAACACTCATCACCGTGATCGGCCATGCTGCTTCTGCCCTGGACGTGTCGAGCGAAGTTAGAATGGACACATAAACAATGGCCGCAGATCGAAAGATGGCGAAGTAAAAAAAGTTGATCCAACAGCAACCCGCAGCCACAGTCCAACTTGTTGGAGAGTCCATGACAAAGCGTCGATTAGCTGAAATAAAAAAAACGCCATTCGGAAGCATTGAATATGCGGGTTTCAACATAGTCATCAGCGCTCCTACTCTCGGCAGTTTTGTTTACTTAATAATTAATGGCTATTGTGCATGACCGGAGGGCCCCCTGTGGCTGAGGGTAATTGTAATAAATGAATGTCAACGAAGGTCGAATTTTCGGCTTCATCCATCGCACCACGGCCGGCCGCGGACACTGTGGACACCGCGGACACGGCGGACACCGCGGACACCGCGGACAACGCGGACACCGCGGACCTCAAGTTCGCACACCACCGCGGCGTATCTCATGGAAGTCTCGAACGTGGATTGATCCACCTGCGTACCTCGTGCAGCAATTTTACTCTTATTTTTGTGGATTTATCAGACACTGAGCTCTCTAAATACAAAGCAAAATAAGTCGCAACACTGAAAGCAAAAAAGAATGCCTTTTAAAGACGTACTCCTTCAATTTTTTTTTTTACCTACCCCAGCTCACTATACTTTCTGAATCCCTGTTCTTACCCTTGCCAGTATGCTAATTAGTCGGCGAAATTTAGAATAGTTATTGTCGAATAGGCAAATAAAAATGGTGCCAAAACCAATGTTTCAAATACACCCGCGCTATTCAATGCCGTGAAGTCAGTGGCAGGCAGGCTTGCCAGTCGAGCGGGCAGTAAGAAAAATTTACTACCCGAGCACTTGTTTCGTGCTGCTGCGGGGGTGCTGGAACGAGCTTCTAAAGCAGTCGTTTGACATTTTAAAACTGCTTTATTCAGTTGGGAAGAAAATCTACAGTACAAAGGGTGGACAAATGTCTGCCGCCAGCATCACTTTTTTATTGCTGCCAATAAAGACTTTTACTTTGAAAAACACAATGAGGACGAAGATTTTATATTCAATAGCTTCGGAAAAAAAAAACATAATATGTTGGCCTAATATTTGGGATATTATTTCAGCGTTGTTTGTTGGTGTGCTTAGCACATTTTCAGGCACATCGGTGATAATAAAGCAAACGCCGGAGTACCCCTGAAAGCACGACAGGTAGAAGACAAGGACAATGTTAAAGCACCCATGCCAATCTTGGTGTTGACCCTCGTCCAACTTGTATCAAAGTCGAAAAGCAAAAACACACATTGAGTTGGTACGAAAAGCAGCGTAATCCGATCGGCAGTGAGGCTAGCTTTGTTGTTCAGATATGGTTTGCATTCGTATTGAATGTCTACCACGTTATGATGTCACAAGCAGAAAGTCATACTTTTGCTGCATCAGATGCACGTGTAAATCAACTTAAAAAAAAAAAAAAAAAACTACAGCGAGGTACGCTGCGGTGATGCACGAGGTACAGGTCCGCGGGTGCGGTCGGCAGCGGTATGATGGAGGAAATCGAAACTCAGCTCAACCTCGACAGCCGTTTCCCAGAATACCACCCTGCCGCTATAGGGTCGCTCCAGTTTTTCACTTTGTCGATTAGCAATGCGGGGTGATCAGAGTGACTACTTTCCGGGATATGGTACTTATTCACCCACCAGTCGACGATCCCGTAATATTATTAAAAACACGCAAAGCCGTACCTCCTACAGTGTCACGCTACGGGCGACGTACCCCGCGGGAAATATGAGCCGAGGTCCCTAGGAATGTAATTCGGCATGAAACGTCCGCTCAAGAGTCGCTAGGAAAAATTCTGACTTAAGCACAGCCTGCGGAATGCGGAAATTAGTGCCTTTGTCGCAATTTTCAATCAATCAGTCAATCAATCAGACAGTCAATTTATATATCTTTCCCCAGGAAAGATAGTCGATAGGGCAAAAAGCAGCAACACGTGCAGCTTGGCAAGCTCCCAGCTCCAAGACAGCAGCGCGCGTACATGGCATAGTTTACAAAATCAAATCTAAAATGAAAACATCCTTCAAGGTCAGAAGAGAGAGAAAGAAAAAAAGTCACAAGACTCCAATGTAACATATGACATCAGTCGACAGAGTACACATAATACAGGAAGCCTGAAGTTCCCAATGTCGACAGTATTATCATTAAAGCTTCAAATGGTTAGCTATGGCTGAAATCTGTATTGACATTCAGATTGTTCAAAAAAAATCTCAGTATGTATGTAATCGATGTCAGTTCATAATATTTCCAGGAGGTGGGTACACTCCACTCTTCACTTCGCTGTGTGTTATAAACGCTACTATTTTTATTTGCATTTCCTATTTGTGAAAACAAGTATGTGTATTTTTTGTGCTCTTTTATAAGTTACTAGAAGCCGGTAGTAATGCAGGTGTGTTAATCTGGCAACATTAAATCAGGCAAAAATAGCATCTGCATGAGAAAAATAGGACACATTTGCTGCCACTCTTTGAGTTTTTTGTTGTAGACGTAGAACTTCGTTTATATTTCGAATGGTAGTCGTACCCCGTACGAGGTGGCAATATTAATAATATGACAGCACGAGGCATTGATTAATGTTTAACTTAGCAAATGGGGTGAAAACTGCACGGTATCGGGATAAAATATGAACAGCTTTTCTGGCTTTCTTATCCTCTGTATTGTATGTGCTCATTTCGTGATCAATTATCAAAAAAGACTACACCTAATATTTTCAATGAATATCCCGATTGCTTCCCCGGCTATGGTGATATTTGGGTTAGAATAAACAGTAGCGATTTAAATCAAAACAGCATGCACGCAGATGCTTTTTTTTGTTTTTTTGTTATGTTGATACGTAATCTATTTATTTCTGTCCAACTATGTCTCGCCCTTTTGCGAGATCGTCACGCGTAGTGCCTTTCAAAAATAATGTGGTGTCATCGGCGTAAGCTATGATTGTGCAATCTTGAACACTGTGTTTAATGTCATTGGAAAATAAGAGAAAGAACTGGGGGGCCTAAAACACTCCCTCGAAGTACCCCTTAACTTACTATTTTTATAGTGGAAACTGCATTGTTGATTTGAACAAATTATCTCTATTCTGCCAGATATGGCTAAAATAAATCGAGTACATTTCTCAGAGCACCATTGCACTGCAACTTTCGTAGAAGTATGCTGGCTTAACTAAGTCACAAGCCTTAGAAAAGTCGATATATATAGCTAATCTTAGAAGTTTATCCTCAATATTATTTATGATTACTTCTTTTTGTGGCAATAGAGCGGATTCAGTAGACCTTCCTTTTCTGAAGACATTCTGACCGTTCGTTAACAAGGAAAAATTATCCAAATATGCCGACAGTTCACTATACACCACTTTTTCGAATCCCCTAGGAAAATTAGAAAGTATTGGCATTGCCCTATAATTCCCCCAACAAGTTAATATCACCCCCTTAAATAACAAAACAACCTTAGCAATTTGCATACGTTTAAGGAATACACCCAAAGGCATTGAAAAATTGGATATAAACGTGAGTGGTGTAGCTAATAAGTGAATAACATATTTAATTGGTTCAATCATTAGGTCATTTACATCGCCTCCTCTGCAATTTTTTATGCTTCGAAATGCTAACATTATTTCATTTTCATCAGTTGGGCTTAAGAAAACAGAACGCGCGTGTTCCTTAATATAACAGCATGGGTCTTTTTTATTTGTTATATTTAATAAAAGTATTTGCTAGTGACGTGCCAGATAGCTTTTGCCCACAGTGTTCAATTTCTGCTTACGCGTCTTTGTGATCATGAAGGCGCGGTTAAGACTTTCTCAAAGTTTATATGGCTATTTTTTTGTTTAATGTTACCAAATAGATTGTTTTAATCGTCTTGTATAGCTTTTTCATTAACGTGCTTGGTTTGTTTCTGTAAGTCTTAAGTTTTACAAGATCAGGGTTGTCTTTAGATATTAGAAATTTATGATAAAAAATATTTTTATATGAATTGTTTAAATAATTCATGGGAAACCCATGCTTTCTTTGTTCTCTTGCTAGGCTTTATAAACTTATGAGAAAAGTATTTGTTATAAATATCTTGAAAAGTTTCCAAACATGTTCGTATACTGAATCAGATAAACCAATGGCATAGACAGGGCATCAATTAGCGGTACCAATAAAGTACCTAAATGACTGCATTATTTGCGACGTAATGTTACGTTTTCTATATCCTTCTGATTTCTGTTTGCAAGCTGAGAAGTGCGTGTTAATAAGAAGAAAGTTGAGTAAATGATCACTACTTGTGCTACAGCTAATTAAACCTCATGCATAAATATATTCCTGGTTGCCGTTTGTAATGTAATAGCTAAGTAATGTATATCAATTTTTTCGTTATTCTCGTTGCATTCCTAGTAACACATTCAAAATTATTTGATTCGACTAGAAAAAATAGTTAATCATGCATAGATGATGTTTTTAAGAGATCAGCATTAAAATCACCTCCAAAGAAAAGGGAAGAATTACTGTCATTAACATAAATTAATAGTTTACTAAGTGCAAAAATCAGGATGTTAACATTTTCAGAGTGAGGTCGATATAGCACACTGAAAACGTAGTCATCAAAGAGTACTGACAATAATTGAAGAGAGTCATTCAGCTTTGTAAAATCGGGAATAATACAACAATTCAAAGATGATTCCACAAGCATTGAAAAACCTCCCCTTTTTTTTAAATTTCGTCGTATAGAAAAATGTTTGTAATTCGGCAACACAAAGTTATTTGATTCGGAAGTATACCACGTTTCGGAGAACATCATTACGCTAAAAGAAAACACATAGTATCAAAACAAAATTTAATGTCATCAACTTTAGATAACATGGATCGTACATTCGCGTGAAAAAAAGGTTAACACAGATTGTTTTCGGTTACTTATAGTATTGATAAACTCTTTAATTTCAGGCTGAGCACATCGATTAGCTAACGGGGAACTTTCTATTCAAAAGAAAATAAGTGTGATGCTGAACGTTTCTTCCCACTTTTTGTCGAATCAGTTCAATGTCGTCTCCGCTTTCGATCTAAATGGTACGATCGCTCTCAAGTTTTCGCACGAATATTTTGTCCTCCTTGTGCCACACAAACCTGCATTCCTTTTCAACTTCTTTGTTTTTTATCTTCCAGAACAGTCTCCTGTTTTGCGCTGTCAGGTTCTCGTAGATACGCACAGTCGAGTTAAGTTCTTTCAGATTGGCATTCTTCTGCAACCATATGTTCCTTGTTACACGTGAAGAAAACCGGACCAGAACACTTGGCAGTTTTTCAGATTTGGGCGGCATTTATGCACCGATTCGATGCCTTGTTCGGTCAACTTGGACAGTTCCAGCAGATCGGAGAGCGTGTTTAGTTGGTTCATTAGGTTTTCGTTGGCGATTTGCGCTAATCCGAGCACTACAATATTTTGACGCCTGCTGTACTGTTCCAAGTCGTTTATTTACCGTTTGGGCTACTTCACTTCAACATCTTAACTAGAGTCCACTTATGTGGCACGTTTCTTCAGCTCTAGTGTTTCTTTTCTTTGTTCTTGAATTTGAGAAAGCAGCTAATCGTAGTTATCGGACATGAGCTGAACTGAGCGCTCCATAGGACCAGCGCATCAACAACATATGTGCCAAAGCTTTCAGAAAGCAATGCTTTCTTCGAAGAAAACTCAAAGAATGTCACTCGGCTGCGAAACTTAAAAGCTTATCGTTCTCTACTTCACCAAGTCCTAGAGTACGCCTCCATTGCGTGGGGCCCGCATTTTGTGAAAGACGTTGCCGGGGTGGAGCGGATCTAACGTCTTGCTGCACGATTCATCGTATCAGACTACCGCACTTCATCATCTGTAACTAACTTGTTAAAGCAGCTTGAGCTTGAACCGATACAGATTCGCCGACAAATCTCTAGGCTGAAGTTTCTTCTCTTACTTTATAACAAATTATTTGCTCTATCAAGTGACGCTTTTCTTCCCCCGTGCCACAAATATCAGCTAGCTCGACTCAATCACTCCAAAGTCAAATGCCCATACTTTGCCAGAACTACTCTAAATAACTGTTTCCTAATTCAATTGAACAATGGAAGTGATTGCCGTCATTGCTTGTGGAATGTACTGATGTCAACCAATTCGAACATCTTTTGACTAAACTCCTTTTGTAACCCTCCCCTGCCTGGGCAGCGCTGCTGCCTGCAGTATATGTAAATAAATAAATAAAATAGCATCAAAAGTGGCTTTCATTTCCATTAGTGTAACAACTTTGGCATGAGGAGTCAAAATAGCGCAGATTTTTTTTTGTTCAATTATGTTAGCGTACAGCCATAGTCTTGTACGTTCCTCGGCCCCTGCTCTTGTCTAGCTGGGTTAGTTCTCGTTTTTCCCTTTTTAGACGTTGGGCATTTCCACATTTTTTATATTCAGCATATTTGTTTTCTTGAGTTTTCACTGACACTTGAACAAGTTCAGAGATAACTCAAGTCGCATACGTTGCAACACAGAACTGTGTTGTTTTGGGGAAGGGTTTCATTGCACCAGACACATGCTATTTCTATCGTCAGACATATCACAAAAATATCTTATCAATCTACGAGAGCAGTTTTAGCAGCGAGAGCAGCGGCACAGAACTGCTATATGTATTCATTTTTAAGAAACATATTTAGCACCAACCTATAATTGTAAAAATGCTGAGTTGGCGTGAGACAGTGTCGTCGCTGCCATCGCTAAATGCCACTGGTGAACTCGACCCAAAGACGGCTTTAAAAGCATGATGATGGTGGCGACCCCTGGTGGACCAGTGGTATCGATTACGTTGCTTGCCGGACCAATGGCTGAGGACTTTCGCACTCGCACTTGTCAGAAGTGACCACCGACGATGCAGCCGCTGAGATCCTGACTGCAATCGTAAAAAAGCTAAGTTAGCATCGGACGATGCTGCCGCTACCGCCGCTAACTGCAGCGCCTCGCTCGAGAAAATGCTATGGCCTCCGGATGCTGCAGCTCTCGTTGCCTAATGTTATTAATAGTACATGTAAAGAGTTGGCACGGATGTGATGAGTTTGAGCAGAAAGAATATTCGTTGTCTGTTTCTCTACTTTTATTTGTGCTATTGTTGTTGGGACCTTCGACCTGTAAGAAATGTTCGTAATGTATCTCAGATCTGTTTTGGTTTAATTTTGTGTGCTATGCTTCTATGTAAACTTTGTTGTACGGATCTCTAGTACGTTAAAATAGTTCATATTGTTGCTGGTGGGGAGGAAAACCTCTGTCAAGCGACAACAGCCTGACTTTTTTCCCCTTCCCCCTCCTCTGGAAAGAAACAATGACGTTGAAGTTGAAGCTAAAATGAAAAGTATCCCATAACAATTTATTATTTTTTACAAATTAGCACACGCTTCGCAACAACGTGTGATGAGACATATAAGTGTGGAACCACCTTAGCATGATAAGCACTGTTACCTGAAGTTTTGCATTGCCCTTTACGTGAGCGCACATAAAAAGAACGAGAAGGATAGCCTGGATGTTTATCACTGTGGAGTTGTCACTTTGGTGAGATAACCACGGTGCATAGGCAGTGCATGGCGGCAGCGGCAACATCTCTCTACGCTAACTCAGCGTTTTTCGATTGTAGCCACTATCTCAGCTGCTGCATCGCTGCTGGCCACTTCCGACAAGTACGAGTGCGAAAGTCTTCAGCCATTGGTCCGAAAGCAACGTCTTTGTTACCACTGGTGCACTAGGAGTCGCAGCCATCATCGCACTTATAAAAGCCGCCTTCGGGTCGAGGTCACCAAAGGTATATGTCGAAATTGATAAATAATGACCAGAACTTTTCAAAGTCTGCCAACTATACATTGTACTTCGGTGTCCCAGCTCATGTATTCATTAAATATCAAACCGAGAACCTTCACACTTTGTACCAAGTCAATATTGCGTCCTCGGAGAGAGACAGCCCTTGAGTAGATGAAATCACTGTATTTTGGATCGAAAAATTATTGCTTTTGTCTTATCTGTATTAATTACTAAAAAGTTGAGGTTGTCCAATCATTAATCTTCTGCAGAACGCTACTTTCCGCACATGATACCTGGTGGACAATTTCACCCGAAAAGAATAAACTGGTGTCGTCTGCGCAAATTATAAAAAATCTGCACTGTCGTCTATATTTACTATATCATTTATGTACAAGTTAAAGGAAACATAAAACGATTTTAAAACTGAATTTCATCCACGGCACGTCATAAAAGGTGTGAAAGGAAAGTAAAAAAAAACAAAAATAAAAAGGAAAAAAATAACATTTTCGCTCTAGAACTGAAAAAAAAAAAACGGCCTCTTTTAGAACTTTTTTTTCTCGAAGGATCTCTGCCTTTTCACTGCGATGCATCCACGGTGCCAAAGCACGTCACCCAACTCCACGTGGCCTATTGGATAAGGGCCTACCTTACCAGCACCGCAATCATAAACAATAAACAGCGGGCGAATGTTTCTTAAAAGTTTTGTTAAAGAATATTCTGATCCACATTTCGTTGAATAATTAGCGATGTGACGGAAATTGCCGAATTGTATAATTCTCGGAGCTATGCGCCATCTACCGTGTGGTAAGCGAAGCAAGAGAAATACGACACAGCGACAACGTTACTTGCCCCAACCAGTTAGGAAACTGCCATAGAGCCTGCTCTAAATAAAGTGGCACCGATCCGTACTCGAGAACCGAGGTAATGGCGATCGCAACGCCACCATGTTTTCCGCAGCGCCACTCGGGGAACTGTACGGCTGCTCGTATTGGTTCAGGAAAATCGCATTTGATAGCGTCCACTCGGACTGTTCTGTTTTGGATTTAATCGGCAATTTAGACACCGAAATATATACGGTGGAAGGGATTTCAGGGATGCCAACCCCCGTCTCCCAAGAGGACGCGCCGCGAATTACTTCCGAAATTAGGACTCGCATAGATCGGAACGCGCAACCTGAAATCACCGGTGAGACATGGTTCTATAAAAACAATATTAATTGTGTAGCAAAACCTTGTAAACTAAATATTATAGAAAACATCACGCCCCTGTTATTTTTTTTTTTACTAATCTGCAACAAACGTTCCTACAAAAAAATTTTTTTTTACCGTTTGTTTTTACGCAAGAACATGCCTTTTAAAAGCTCAAGGTGATCACAGTAAAGAAAAAAAGATCAAGAGTGGCGCTGTTATCATTTTAGCTCGGTCTTGGTGGTCGCCAGCGGCCCAGGTTTCAACGGCGAGTTTCCCAACTGAGTGTTCTAGTAACGTTGGACTGCGCCTTCGCCGGTCGCGGTTTCTGCTCTGCTAGAAAATACGGCGTCGGTGGTGATCGTCGAAGTGGTCGGCGTGGTGAAAGCTCATCGTTTCGCGTAGAGCGCTATCCTTGACCGAAATTATGGTGTGTTTCGCGATGATAACCCAGCACGCCCTAGAAGGGAAGATTCACCTACTTGTGCGGTTGGGGCGGCACCCTCAAGACATCTACTTGTACGGTGATGTTGGGGCGGCACCCTCAAGACAGCAGAAATGCTCGTGCCGTCGTCTTCGTTTGCTTCGACTACAGTGGTGCTTTCTTTGCATTTTGTCTCCTCGAACGTCACCCGGACTTCTTATTTTGCGCATTCCATGCGTGTGCTCAAGTTCAAGAAATTTCTAGTGCGCACTGTATTTAAAGGCGTGTATAAAGGATGCAAATTTTGACGCGTTTTCATCACCAAGAAAAGTTATTTGTGGTAGCATTCCTGAACTCTCGCAGCGTCTATGTGATCACGAAATCAATTTCTGCGTTGCTATATAGGCCTCCTGCGTTGCCCAGGAGGCGCTGCGAAAAATGACTTTTTAGGACTTGTTTTGGGTAGTACAAATTTGAGCGACTCACACTACCACACATATAGAAGCGTGCCTGCTCTGGCGCGGAAGACGATAACGAGGAAAATAGAAAAAAAACGAAAAACGCTAACGCCGTCGAAGAACAGGCCAAAGCTAGGACGATAAGAGCGTGAACCAAGAAATGCCGTATCACGCGTGCCAAAGAAACATAAAGGAGAGAAGAAACAAAAAACGTCGGGACGCCAGATGTTCAAACTTCACCACTGTGAGATTCGAGACGGGTACCCTAGCGGTGGTGGCATGAATCCGGAACTTTTGATTGTCTTGCGGCGTTGAATGTAGCCGATTTCGGACGTCCAAAGGTATTTTTTCGTTCTTCTGTACTACACAGAAGGAAAAAAATCACGACGAAGGCGCCATAATAGTGGGAGTCCCAAACAGGTGAGCTTGTACTACTCAAAACGAGGGCGCCACAGTTTGTTCAAAGCTTCAGCGCTGGAGGCCCATCGCTGCTAAGATTACATCGTTTTTTGCAATCATAGAAAAGGCGTCTGTGCTAGATCAGTAAACTCATGTTTTAAAGCCGTGACCGTCCAAGACGGCGTGCTGCATCTTTCTCTTTCCTTTTTTCCTCCACTCCTCCCTGCGAGCCTATCCTGACAAAATAAAAGTTAATAAAGCTTGAACCTATAAAAAAACTCTGTGCATTTTCTGCTACGTCAGTGAGTGACAGCGCGTTCCCTTCTTTTGAGAGATACCACGGAAACGGCTGACGGCGGCGGAGAAGCGGCTGTCGTGCGGAATACCTGCTGCGCTTCGTACCGGCGTATGGGACCAGTCCTATGGTGTCGCTGTAGCGCAACAGATCCAATTGAATTTCGCTCAGCTGGATTTGTCCATGGCTATTGCGATGATGAGAAGCAACTATTCATAAAATATGTTGGTGGCATCGGCGCCATCAGCGCAGTAATACCCTGTGGTAAAGCCTACCGGTGCACCGCCAGCCCGTCACTAACTCTACCATTATCCTACTGCCCGGTGCCATAGTATGTCACGAACGTCAAAATTACGCCACACCTTGCTTTGCGGTGAGTCAGAGAAGACGAAAAACTCGGTATTTAATTTTTTTTTTTTTTTTTGTGCAGAAGTTAGAAAACCGAAACGAAAACGGATGCCTGTTCGGCATTCTGTGACGGCGAAGGTTTAATGTAAACGTGATTTCGAAAAAGTAAAAAGGTCATTTCATGGTCCCTTTAAACAGAAGGGGTTCAAGAATGCCCCCCAGCGCGCATCCCTGACGTTTTTTTTTTTGTTTTTTTTTTTTTAAACTAGATTGCTAATTGACTACCACAAAACGTAAATGCCAATTGAAAAAAAAAAAACTCGTAATCATTTTTGAGGTTACTCCTCGCACCCCGTGTGCACTTAAGTTTAAAAGTGAAATTTTATTGTTTAGGCGGTGAAAATCCTTTGAAAAATCAATGAAGACCCCCAAGGTAAACAATTTTCTTCTATATTAATTTAAAAAAAAAAAATTGTTTTTTTTTTTAATAGCGCGAGTTCCGTCGAATGCCCCTTTCTGAAACTAAACAGTCAAGATGATAGGAGAGAGTGTTTTTCGAGAAGGTGTATAATCTGGCGTGCGTTATTATCTCCTGCTCCTTCGAAAAGACTGTAAGAACTAACTCACTGCGATGTGAACATTCCTAAAATGTATTTGATTTTTGCTACCTCAATCATTTGTTTGATTAAAGCAGAGTTTGAATTACCGGGAGTTTGCTCCCATAAAGACGCATAGGATGAGACCTGCATGTTAGTTTGAATTATCCGCAACTTTGAATTAAGAGATCGAATTAATGAGAGTCGACTGTATACGCATAAGTATGCGCCGGGAGTTCGCAGACATCAAGGGTGTAGCTCACCATTAAGACGCAAGCCACACTTTGCGAAATTTACGAAGGCTGGAGCGGCAGGCGAAACGCTGCAAAACCCAAAGACATCACTCGTACAGCCATATCTCTAACGGACGGCCGTATTTTCGGAAAAGAAGTGCGCGATTAAACGCGGCCGACGAGGCGGACGGTATACGTGACGTCGCGATTCTCATTCTCTCTCGTCTTCACGTCGTACCCCGAGGTGGTGAACCGAAGCGAGGAGGAGAGAAGCGAGGCCGTTTCCCCTCATTCTCAACCGTTCGAGGAGTATCGTGACGGCGTAGACCTCGCTTGATCGCGCCCTTCTTTTCCAAAAATACGGCATCCGTTTGAGATATCGATGTACGAGTGATGTGTCGGAGTTACTATAGCATCCCGTTCACTGCTTCTGTGACCTTAATTTACGAAAATCCCAATTTCGGTTCGGCATCCCTTTAATATCAGAAACTCAAAAGGTCTGCAATCGGCTGGCAGTCACCGTTTACTCTCCGGGACACGCCACCGACCCCCTGCGCCAAATATGATCAGAGTGAAATTTTGAAAACATAATTGCTGTGAACGCAGTTCATTGAAATTTAGAAGGGCTCAGTGTCAGCAGTGTACAACAAATTCGCCGGCGAACGCGGCAGATCTCATATCACATCCGTACCCGCTTTACAGTGGCAACACCTCCAGCTGCACAAATACGCCAAAGCAGCGGCAGTTGCGGGTGAAGTACATTCTATGTACTTTTATAAAATAGAGGTACGCAGTCAGACGTGAGCAAGTACCTCAGATAGCAACCCCGTTTGAAAGAGACGTTAGTTGCAGGTGGTGAAAAATTCTTTCCTGTTAATAGCACGACACGTTGTGTAGATATCAAAGCATCAGGTTGTTCCGAGAGCAGGTGCAGAAAATAAAGGCCCTTACACACACTTGCGACTTCATAAGGCCGAGTGCCTAAGAACGTCTTAAAATCTTTCTTTTTTTGACGAGAGTAGAGTTCCTGTATAGGCCCCCTACAGGAGACTACACGGAAACTCTAGACGAGAGGAAACACTGGTGCCATCGCGGAAACTTGGCGGTCCGGCATGTTTTATATTTCTCCAGCACATCATCCTTTTTTTTTCTTGGCTTGAAAAGCTTTTGTCAAGGTATAAACGACGATTTCTCGTAGGTATTACGCACATTTGACCTCGGATATCCCGCAAAACCTTCGCTCTTGTGAAATGCAGTTCCAGGGTCACCGCATAGATGGCGCCAGCGTGCCAGAGTGTTCTCTCGTCCTAAGAAAGGTTAAGAGGTTTCAAGGCACTCGGTTCTAAGGAGTCGCTAGTGTGTAGGGATGCCGCGAACTTTTTTCGAATCGAAGTTTCGATGATCGAATCCAGCGGTTCGAAAGGTTCGAAAGATTTCGATTTTTCGAATTTTCTTTATCGTAAAATTCGACGGAGGTCGAATTTTCGAACTTGTTAAGCTAAGAAGTTCGACGCTTTTCGAACCGTCGAACTTATTACGCTAAAAAATTCGATCTTTTTCGAACTGTCGAACTTATTGCGCTGCAAGGTTCGATGCTTGTCGAACTTTCGAACTTGACTGACCAAAAAATTCGATGAATTTCGAACTTTCGAACTTATTTATCAAGAGAATTCGAAAAGTTTCGAACTTTCGAATTCTGAAAAGTCAGAGGTTCGACGAACTTCGAACTTTTAGGGTAAAAGTTCGACGCTCGTCGAACTTCGAAAGACCGGCGGACGGTTTCATTTGATTTCAGGTAGTGGTGTACATTCGTAATTTTTTTTTCTCGAACTTTTACACGCGGTGCTGCGTTCCTTACGAAAGACAATGTCGTTTATTTCAATGTTCTGGCATGCTTAGGTTTAAAGAAATAAATCCCCGAAGGGGCGAGGAAGGACGACGGGTTTTTGACGATTATCGTTTGTGCCAGATTTGAAGCACGCTGCAGCCGGAGCTATTTATGGTAGATATGTTATACTTTTTTAAGAATGATCTGTTTATAGCCTAGGTACCTTAAGATGTGATTACTGTTATTCAACGTGAGTTTCGAAGAAATGTCCAAACATGTATCTGCATGCAATTATGACCTAAACTTGATATTTATTTTCGTCTAAGTTGTTTGAGGTACCGCATTTAAATTAACACCACAGACAGTACATATCATTGCCATCTGCAGAATACAAAATAATATATTCATTGTTTTTTCACGTTAAGGAATAAATTAACTCATGGCAGAAGATTTCTAATAGTGTTCAAGTTCAGCACGTCATTAAAAGAAAACTTTTTTTTTTCGCTTCACGTTCCTGGGACGTGTTTCTTTTAGCCTGTACACATTTTGGTAAAAGAAACTTGTTTCGAAGTTCTGAACCTCTGAATATGCAAGAATAGAACACTTCCGACGAATTCTTGATAGTTTTTTTTTTCCTGCTTTTTATTCCCGCATTTATTCTTTTTTTTTTTTTTTTGTTACTATCGGCACAGGTGTTTAGGTCGAAAAGACAGCTTTGAACTTCCGAACCACTAAGCATGTGACGAGCAGTGCCTTCTGACAACGAGTTTCTAACAATGAACATCTACGCAACCTTTTATGCAGTGAAGAGCGACAGTAGCTATACATATGCATAAATAATTTCAGATTAAAATAAGCTCGACCACGCCCTCTTTCCCCGTATTGTTTTCTTTAACAGTCCGAAATACCTGCAAGGGGAAGAAGGAGGCCGAAGCACCCCCCCCCCCCTCCCCCTTCGCTACCCTCTTTCCCCCGTTTTTCCTCTTTCGACGCCACTTGTATGGTAGAACGCTCCTCGACCTCGAGTTGTGTCGGCTTTCGTGCTTTTTGCGAGGCGATTCCTCCGTCCCAGAAAATAAACCTCCAGGACAATTATAAACTTCACCGGATCGGATTACTACCAGCGTGCAAGGGGTGGCGAGCTAGTTTGCCAGGTCGCATCAAGGTTTTTCTGAGCCTCAACCTCCTGCTCGCCCCTGGCCGTTTCGAACTGGATGAGTCTCGTAAAACAGTGTGTTCGTGCAATCACTACTGCGTGATGCAGGTTGAAGACCCCCCCCCCCCCCCCCCCCCCCCCCCCGGGCTGGCGGTCACAATTCTGTACTGGCAAATATTCTAGCACGTCCGGCCGGGACACTCGTTGTCTCATTTAATTGCCTGACCAACTTCGCAGAATCTAGATATCACACCCTAACTTTTCTAAACTTGATTTTGTGAAAACCAGTGAGTCGTGAAAACGTTATCTGAAACTGAAACTGTGGAAAAACTTGAAAATCGGACTTCGAACTTTGAAAACTTGGATTAGAGAGAAATTCAAAATCTTCGAAGTTTTTTTTGTTTTTTTTTTTTATTTAACGTTAAAAAAGAATCGAAACCTTCGAACTTTTCGAACTTTATGCAAAAGAAATTCGAAATCTTCGAATTGTTCGAACTTCATGTCTATAAAAATTCGAAGCGTTCGAAGTTTTCGAATTTTTCTTACAAAGAATTTCGAAATCTTCGATTTATCGAACCTGAAGTAAAAAAATATTCGAAATATTCGAATTCGAAATTTTAGAAACCGTGAAAGCTTCGAAATTTTCGAATTCGAAACACCGCTGTGGTCAAAAGTTGCGAATTTTTCGAAATCGAACCTCGGTCGGTACGAAAATATCGAAATTTTTCGAAATCGAACCTCAGTTCGCTTCGCAAATATCGAAACCTTTCGAAATCGAACCTAGGGTGGTTCGCGACATCCCTACTAGTGTGTGAACCAACATTCTAGAAAAAAAGAAAAGGTGCAGTATTTCCTCCCTTAAAACAGGAATGAACTCGCGTGTCCTTAATGTTCCATTAGGAAGGGAGGAAAGTTGCTTCTACAAAGCGGGGAGGAAATGTGATCCCTTAAGAAGGGAGGAATGTTGCCACCTTTTTCCTCTGAATGGACGAAACTTTCTCCCCTTGTGTAAGAAATACAGCTTCCACCAAGTAATGCTCAAAATCGCCAAAAAGAAAAAGGATGTCGGAGAGGCGTCAATTTACTTTTCAATTTCCCCCGACTTTCAAACGTTATATGGTAGATACACATACAGCACTGAAAGCGCAGAACAGAAAGAACACTATCTGAGCAACACCCACAAAACAGGAACAACGCAGCGACATCGAACTTAGGAAGCCGAAACCAACCGAATAAGTTTGCTCATTGTTTGCAGGAAGTCAAGCTATTTTGTTTTGTGTCTTGCCAATGAACTAATTAATTAAGATTCATCAAATAAATGTTTGAAAGATTAAATTTAGAACACATGTTCCAGTGACACATTTGCAGAGCGTCCTCGAAACATCAAATCCAGTGGTCTTACAAAAACCTTAGCACATTTTCTTTTTTTGTGGTTGGGGGGGGGGGGGGGGGGGGGGGGGGGGGATTTAAAAAGGGGATTAAAAAATTTGCGATTTATGACAGAAAAAGAAAAAACGTGTGAACTTGCGCTTGTGCACCTTGTATTGCAGCGCTCTCAGCCGTGGCTTGAATAAACTATAGTCGGTGACAGGTCAAGAACGAAGTGGGAGTTCCGCCCACCTCTTTCCATATTGGCAGAGCGGACGCTGGAGAGGAGGTCGTCTCCTCCACAGTGTTCGTGCTGCTAAAGTGGAGAGAGGTGGGGGAGCTTCCACTTCGTTCTTGACCTGTCACCGACTGTAGGCCTGCATGCTGAATAGAGCACTGCTGGCTGGGCACTGTTGACTAATTCGTATTTTTTTTTGTGTTTTTGTTTTAGTAATATGGGCACATTTTTGAAGCCCGAAAAAAACAAACCATGTCAGAGGTTTCTTGATGAAAACTACTGAATTGGATGTTTCCGACAACGATCTACAAGTCTGCCTTTGAAACATTTGCTCTAAATTAAATATTTCAAAGTTAATTAATTGACCCTAATTAGTTAGTGAATTGGGAAAAATGAAAAATACCCTGACTTGCTCCAAATATTGAACAACCTTATTCGTTTGGTTTTGTCTTCCTAAAATGCACTAAAATATTTTTAAACCTTGGCTCAAGTTACGTGGAATACCTCGTATATATTTAAATAGTGGCTTGTGCACCCGCACTACAGCATTAGGAAAGCGTCCGCGTCTCGTTTCAACGCTGGCGCATGCAGCACGGGAGAATTCAGCATTCGGCTTCTCTCAAACATCATAGCTAGGCTCCGAGGAGCAGTTGCTCCCGTGGTGTTTGACTCTCCATCACGCGTGGGCACTTTAAATGCGCTCGGCGTAGACGCGTCGGAAATTAAACCTTCGCGCTGGTAAGGACGCGCAAGTACGGCTCACAAAGTTTACATCTGTCGATCTGCTGCGCATCGTCTTCTGATTATTTTACGACGCGCGCGAACAAGTTACAGCAGTAGTGCTACGAACAACACGGGACCGAGAATGAAGCCGGTGAGATACGTGACCACCCGCCCACTTCATTCTCCGCTACCTGCTCGTAGCGCTGGTAACCAATAAAACTGTAGCAATTACCCTAAGTTTCAGCGTTATTGCAGTTACACAGCGGCCAAAAAACAGTCGGAAAGCAGATGAAAAAAGTGGCACCTTCGCTTGGAGCTGTTTGTCATCAGCGTCGATGGAACCACGTATGACTCGACGCTGAAGGTCTAGCTTCGGTAGAAGCGGTTCTGTTGCGGAAAGGCTCGAATACAACTCCGCGATGCTCTCTTTACGTGACGAAGGAACGCTAGCAAGGTTATTTTCTCAGCCGGTGATGGGGAACAGAACCGGGTTAGTTGCATTGGCCATGCCACTTCATCACGCAGCGCCAGCAGGCCGAAGAAAAAACATTCCTTCACCATGGAGGACGCGCACACAGTTGTCAGTGGCGCACAGGGTTGTCGCGATTTTGAAAGCGGTTAATACCACTTATAGAGCAGCGATCTTGACAGCTACGTGATCACGCTAAAAAGTCCTAAGATCACGAAGATTCATTTTTCATGCACCCTACTTGTCATGTCGCAAGTAACGCGACGAAAGTGGCCGTACTTGGCATGCCACTGATAAATCGCCAGCTGCACTTCTCGCAGCAAGAAGGTTTCACCCAGCATGAACAAGCGCAATCTCGAAGTGGAATCATTCGGCGCGGTTCTCGCGAGACGCACGTCTCGCCATTTTGTTAAACTAGCGCACCTCCACTGGCCTCCGCATCTCCACTATTTCTCCGCCGGCAGAGCGCATGGGCAGTAGTGGGACCGCTCTAGCGTATAGCCTAGCGGGGGAACCAGAATTATCTCATTAAACTCTCTATTGTTGCTATGCACACGATAGCCTAGTTCATAGTTCAACAGCAAGGAAGACAATTATTATTAATGCGATCTAAATTCAACGCTAAGTATGTAAAAAGCAGCCAAGCTTTCCAGTTGCCGTCACCGTCATTGAACATGTTCATGGCGGCAGCGGCTGTTCGACCGCCGCTGCCGCCAAAAACGTAAAAAAAAAAAAAAAAAGAAAGTGTTTGCCTTTTTTTAAGTGCCACTATACGGTCCTTCATGGGAATCGTTGAAAATAGAGGAACGGGAGCAATTTACTCTCCTTCCATTGGCAACAGAAAGGAAGACTGTTTTTCGTTAGCTTTATTCCTCATTTATATGTATATATCTCTCTATATATATATATTTTTAGAGAAGCATACAGGTTGGTCTCCGCTTGTTGCTTCTAAGCTTATGGGACGACGGGAGCAACACGCAGCTCGGCGTGCCAATGGACCGTCTCTTTTTCATCACCTGACCTCGATCTCTCCACGTGGGTATGCTGCGTGGTCACGTGGCGAGATTGACGCACGACTGACCCAACGCTCTCGTAGACCCGCTTTTCTGGTCATCTATGAGGTCACGAAAAAGAACAGCAAAACAAAAATACTTAACACAAGGACAAAGTGCTCGAGAAAGCGATCCGAAGTCCCGAATCCAAACGCGGCAAAATTGCACCGTCAGTTAGCTCGTTGTTTTTTGTGGGTTCGATATTATCAACCAAACCAACCAAGCACCGAAAAAGAAACGCAGGAGCGAGCCGCATTTGTGCGCGTGACTTATTTAGATAGAGCCAGCAAGCGCGCAAAGTCGTTGAGTGCCGTGATGATGCGCCCTTGGCGAACTGCTTGACTGAATCAATCGCACCGTAGCGTCGGTTGAGTTCCGACGTAGAGCGGAACAAGGCATGGCCAGTCTCTTATCTCCAACGTATCCCGTCCTTCTCTGCTTGCTCCTCACTATATAATAAGTTTCGCCCTGCGAAGTACCGCAGAAGAGCCCACGAGCCATCGTAGCCATCCTCATGAATGCCATGTGAGCAGCAAATAACCGCAGCACAGTGTAGGAAAGTACTTTAAGTACATTGTACTTCAAGTACTACTTCGAGCAGGTTTAGAGAACTTGCACTCTACTTGAAATACTACACTCTCCGAGTATGTACTACTTGTACTTCACTCGAAGTATTTTTTATGATACTTTGCGAGGACAGTACAACTAACGACCTCAAAGTGTACATTCGCCAAATTTCACCTGGTTAAATTTGCATCGCAAAAAGAAGCTTTGTTAACTCGGAAGAAAATACAGGGAGTGACATGCTACTTTCACCAAGAGTGCGTGCAGGCGAAGTATCCCTCCATTCGTTCAGGTTGCGGCTTTCCCGTGGATTTTCAAGCTCGCGCATCTTGTCGCTCGTTCAGCGTAAGCGAGGAGGTTAAAAAATAACAGGAGAGGACGACTAACCATATTGTAACACCTGAGATAGGGGTGCCGAAAACTTTAAAAAGTTTCGAGTCATAGAAAAATAAAACAAAGGAAAACGTCTCAAAGTATTGAGAACTTTCCCTCTGTTGTCTTTACCTTCGACTTGGAAGTTCCTTATTCGTTCTGCACCACAGTCTCAGGTGTCACATTATGATCAATTATCACCAGCTCGCCTGCACACACTGTTGTTGTTGTTGTTGTTTTGTTTTTTTTTGTGGTTAAGGAGAGGACACTCCTCTACGAGAGGATTGCTTGCCAAGGATACAGGGTTGACGTCATGCTCTGTCCTAGTACGTTTAACAACCTTGGGTGCGAGCCATCAGTGGAAGCTGCGCCAAATTCAGAAGTCGGAGAGACTGATGAATGTGGTGCCATTTAAGAAAATAACTATTCTGTGGCCACTTAACTTAATCAAATATTCACCGATGTTTCCGAAAATAGGTCATGAACTCCCAATTATGTGGGGCATTGCGTACCAGTTAAAAATAATTGTGCAGGGGACTAAAAGGGCATTGTGAAATATTGAGTGAGAAAGTACTTTTACTTTACTTTGAAGGTACGTTCTATTTATAATACTTTACTTGAAGTACATTGCACCCGGTGTACTTACTACTTTACTTGAAGTACATCACCTCTCATTTACTGTGTAATTTACTTAAAGTACTTTTTAGATATTCTTCACCCAACACTGGCGAAAGAAGGTGCTAACGACGCACGGGGTGCGGGATCACGTGATATATTCACAGCGCCAGATTGGCTAGGTTGGCTCCTAAAATCAGCTGCGATTCATCGCAAGGATCAACGGAGCGTATACTGTTGGTGAAGATACGATGCCTGATGATGGGATCAATACACGGTGTTATTTACCAAGGCTTAGCCACGCGTATCCTGCGAAGTGTACTCAGCCTCCAAATGATGTAGCCAGAGCTTCGGGCTTAGGGAGCAGTGAAACCCGCAGAAGTGGAGAGCCAGTCGTGGAGGTCACGGGGTTTTTATGCCCGGTGGCGAAGCCAGGCTGCACTCTCGCTCCTCGGCTATAGATAGTACCAAACTGTTCATCGGGTTCCCTCACCTCGTCGCTGCCAGCGGCGATCTTGTCTTGCAGCCGACAATTCTTCAACGACTGCTTTGCACGGAGATCGGGCACAAACACTAAAATCAGAAATAGCAAAACCAGATGGGATCGCGACGCGGCCTCGCAGCTGCGTCTGCTGAACGCTGCCTTTAAATATGATAGACGTTATAAAGTGCCGGTACTTGGGTTTTATTTTCGTAAAAACAAAAAAACCGGGGTTGATTTTCCAACCCGTACAGTATAACTGCGTAGCATGAACATTCTAGGAGGGAGGGCATAATGCTCCTTTTGTAACGAAAGATTCATAAAAAAAAAAAAAAAAAAAAAAAACATTGAATGCCGCCGGAAGCACATTAGACAACAGAAAAATGTACTACATAGTTGGTGAGCGTTTAAGAACCTAGTAAATGCTTGTCTCAAGCGCGCACTCATTAGACAGTTTTAGTGGACCTTACGGTATAGCTTTGCGTACGCAAGGAAATTGCGGGCCGTGAGTGCGCACGCGCAGAACGCAATAAAAGGGCTAGCGCATTGCGTACGCACGTAACGCTGAGGATTTTGCGTTGCTGGCTAGGCGGCCTTGCGGGACGCTCTCGGGAGATCTCGGACCCAACGAGAGCGCCAGTTTCAAGATGGTGGTTGCCTCGACTGGCGCAACAAGGGCGACGTGGTGTTTTCGAAGTTCTGTGTTACGTGAAATTGCGTGGTGTTCAGCTCGGCGATTCTTTCTGAGACCTACAACGGTCGAATCAGATCGCCGTGCAGCTGAAGGAGTGCACAGTGAAAATGTTCGCCGCTCGGAATGTGCGTCGACGCTGCGATCTGCTCAACGCAAAGCCTATTCCCACAGTTCATCGCCGACGGACGAACGACTCTAAAACAAATCGCCGAAGTTCTCGCTATGCACTGGACATCAGGGTCATGAATTTCATTCCGCGATAGCATTGATAAATGGTGCCGTTTCCACGGGACGAGTGACGAAGGCTCCGTGATCGAATTTGGCTACGCTCTCGTACTCGTAGCCTCTGTACCCCGCAGAAAAGCGCGCTTGACGAGGCAGCTGTGGCTTGGTTTAATTTGAAATAAAATGATCGGACACGTTTTCATTTTCAATATTTCTTTCCAGGAGCATGGTTGCGCTATAAGCACGCAGAAGTCTACGGCTCGCGCAAATTTAACCAAGATCACGCGAGGTGTTCACTCGAGAACGTAACGCACAACTAAAATTTGTTCGAGCAGGTCGTTTTTAGCGTACGCTATACTGTTGCGTATTGCGTACGTAAGAGCCAGCAACGCTATACTAAAACTGTCTATTGTCTTTTACCGCGCTTTGGGTGCAAGTTCAACGAGGGGTTATGAAAGGCAGAAAGCTCTCGCTGGAAGTAGAACATCTAAAGGGCCCTCAACCTGTTATCGATTACAGAAGATATGCTAAGTGTCTCGGGAACGAAGCATGAAAAGGAGGCTCGGGGAAAAAAAAGAGGGCAAATCACAGATTAAAGGAGACGACGTACCGCGCTGCGGTAGCGACGCCGTTGCTCAGTCCCAAGCACGGTGGAAGAAATAAATTTAGGTTGTGACTCTGGCCGCTCATCCCGCGGGGAGCGAGCGATCGGATTGTGTTCGGAGCGAGCTTCGAACAAGGAGTATATTCTGTTTCACCTTATGATGTACCGCAGGAAAGGCTACAAGCCGAGCTCCTTGCTCTAGGGCACATCTCGGCGGCACAAGCTCTCGTGACTTTAGAGCAGCTGCCAACGCTATGAGCTCAAGCTTCTAGCCTTCGCTGCGGTAGAAACGAAGTGTAGTTGCTCCGCGCCGGCCGCGGAGGGCGCTGAGGTGTGAGCACCGTGGGCATGAGGTCTCTCCTCGGCGGCCACGGTGTCGGGGGCGTAGCTTGCTTGCCTTTTTCGCGGTGTGGTGGTGGTGTGCGGTCAGTGGCTGGCCTCATGTTTCGCTTTGGTGCTGTGCCAATCACCGGTGCCACCATCGTGCACGAAGATGAGCATTAAGCCGAAGAAGAAATTATCCTAGAAGGATGGGAAAGACGTGCTTCGTTCAAAAATTCGGGGTACCGGAACTGCGCAGAGCGAGTGTCCTTGTTTAAAGCTCCATCGAATGACGCTCGCCTGGAGCAGTGGCGTCGTGCAATCCCGAGGGCCGATCGCAAGTTACTACTTAGTCTCCTCATCTCGTTGACCAAGTGAAGAACAAGCTTGACAGTCTAATTTCTGTCGAAGGCTGGGAATGCGAAGATGTCTGGACAGAAAATACTCAAGAAACCAAGGCTGTGGACTGCATGCTTTATTATGTAACTGGGTTTTTGAGCATGAAAATAAAAAAAAAGCTACACGCTGCCCTGCATGCCGATCCGCTTTCAGCATCGACAAGAACACTTCTACTGAAGCAGCACTGACAAACGTGAAGAACAGAGGAGGCCTTATACACTCCAACAATAACCTTTTCCAGCTACTGAAGAAAGCGGAACAGTTCTTCGTGGAAAATAAAAGCCACCAAACTGTTTACTGGGACACAATCGACAGTGTTCTTGACACATGCACAATAACGTTTCCATGCGCTGAACACAAAGAAGAAACCATTGCCCAGTTGCTCTACTACTACTTCAGCATGCGAATGAGACAACACTAAGCATATTACGATGAGTAGGAACAAACAAGCTCAAGAAATAAAGAAATACGCAAAGCAGCGGCCGTCTTAGTTTAAGGGCATTTTTTTTTTTACCTGTAAGACGGGGTGACACCATATTGTGAGAGTTTAGATGAAAAGTGATTTGTGTATTATAACCGCTACTATTGTTTGACTTTCAGTCACTGTGTCATCATGTCAGTCAGTATGTCATCATACTGTGTCATCGTTTCAATCACTATGTCATCATAAATAGGAACTTTTTCTGCTCACAAGGTTTGTATGTTCCACAGTACAAGTTGACATTGTATGTATAAACCATTTGTAATGCTAAAACCTTTATGCGCATGTAAAGAATTATTTAGGCCCCACTATGTAACATCAGAATTTTTTTTTTCCATAAGGCAGGAGCAGGATGAAAAAAATCACCCGACCTCATATAAAGCCATGCAGTGTGTGTAAACAATTTACGGAACTGCTATCAAACATGTTTGACAAAACATGCGAGCACGACCCAGGTGTTTACTCTAAATTGCTCTAAATTATTGAAGGCCCAGTAGATTATTCCTTTAAGTTTTATATTTATACGAGTATTTTTGTCACGTTGAGTCATCATCGGAATGTTCTGGTTAAAAAAAAAAAAAAAAAAAAACAAGAACCGCATGAAGGAAAAGGCAATCAGTGCCAGTGCGCCAACATAAATTCATCATTTCACTACACAGTACACAGGGACCGAGTGAGGAATGCATAATTTCCTCCACAAGCCCTGTATACAAGCCTTCACCAGCCCCTCTATACGTGGGCGCCATCTATCCCCGTGCGAGTGAAGCGCGCTCGGTGCGCCGAACATAATGTGGTCGCCGCGCGAGACAGAGGGTCATCACCTAAATGTATTTCTTCCATCGTGGTCCCAAGCTATGAGGAGAGCAAGTCCGCTTGTTGCGTTGGGGTTGCGGTGACGTCAGAACAACACCGAGTTCTGGTTGGTCTTTATTTCAAAGATAGTGAGTAGACCTCAATGCTGGAGGCCTCGAGTACTACCCACAATTTATTTTAATCAGCCTATAAGAGCTCGGCGTTCTGACATCATCGCAACTCATGTGCAAGAAGCAGACGAACTTGCACTCCGTATAGCCCCCAGTCAGCGATTGGGCCCGAGCCTGACGCCGAGCGTCCTTCGAGGCGTTGATTGGATACGAGGTCCAGCCGAGCGCTGACGCAGCACTCGTGTCCAATCAACGGGCCTTCACTCGACCTCGCCGTGATGACGCCGAAATTCTAGTGAGCAGGCCTTGACTATTCCATACGCTCAGCGACAGCCTTCTGTGGCTTTTCCGACGCAGAGAGAACAGCTTTTAGCGACGCTCAAGGGCACTCGCTCCCGTACCTGCAACTAGTAGGTTATGAATCAACCTAGATATGTAGTTTGAAAAAAGTTCGAAAACACTCGCACTCGAAGAAGATTCTTGCTTTAGCTGCGTGAGGCAAAGGGGTTCGTTGATATTCTCCGGCAAGAGTGACCTCCTTCGAATGTTCACAATAGTTTCTGCAGCACTAAAAGAACACTCGCACGGCGTTGACGTGGCCGGTACGCGTGGAACCTTCTACACATCTATGGAGTCTGAAATCTCGCCCCAGCAGTCTACTTAATGATAAAATGTAAACTAATATGTGCCCTTCATAAAGGGTCTTTGTCTTCGTGATGAAAGCGTTTAGTTTTTAATTTAGTTTGGTTCGTTAAAAGTTTACCGATTAACCGGTTAAGAAAATCATCGCGATGAAAGAATTCACCGATTAATTGGTCGGTTAATCGATCAGTGGTCCGGTATTAATAGGCAGATCAAGTTGTCCTGGAGTTTACGGGGTGTTACCGGGCAGCGCGTGCTCTGCAGGCAGGATTAAGGCGCCGAGCTTTGTCAGCCTTTGCTACGCTCGCACCTGAAGCGATGCTAATTTTAATCAGTACTCGTGGTGCAAAGTCCTTACGAAAGTTTTGTTTCACACGCATATATTTGTAAATAAAAAAAAAAAACAGAAAAATATTTGCAAGATCGTCGCATGGCGGATCACAATGCTAATTGCAACCGGACACGTTACCTGGTTCTTCGCCATAACAATCATCTTCTCCAACTTAAGGCTTAAAGGGACACTGACACCCCCGAAAAATCTGTATTATTTTTTGCCGGGCAATTTATTACGGTATCAGAAGACTACCCAATCAATATTTTGCAACAGCGTGACGCACGAGGGGTGATCAGAAAGTTTTGCAACTCGCATATAACAAAAACTACCAGGACTTTAAAAAAAATATTTTAACATAATCCCTCCTAACACTAATGCACTTCTCCCATTTGCCTTTAAAACTATTAATACCTCGCAAAAAGAAAAAAAATTCTTGCTTGTCAAGTTACTATACTCCATGGCGGTTCTCAGTGCACTCAAGTCATCGAACTTGTTCCTTTTAGGAGCTTTGTACAGATTCGGGAATTAAAAAAGTCATTAGGGGGCCAGATCAGGACAGTAGGGTGAGTGGTCAAGCTCTTCGAAAGCACACTCTCGATTGACAGCCTGGGCAACGCGAGACTTGTGAACGGGGGCGTTGTCATGCAGGAGGAGAGCGCCTCTTGTCACCAAACCTTGTCCTTTTTCTACGATGGCCTCACGCAGTTTGCGGAGAGCGTTGGTATAGTAATCGCCTCTTATTTTCCTGCTGTTTTCCAGATAATCAATCAGCAGAACCCCTTTTGCGTCCCAAAGAACTGTCTCCATCACTTTTTTCCTTGAGCGTTGCGTCTTGAATTTCTCCCGAGAGAGAGAGAGAGAGAGAGAGAGGGGGGGGGGGGGTGGGACCTTTGACCCCGAATGCTGCCGCGGCATAGGCTTGTTTTGTTTCTTGGGTCCCACTGGTAGAGCCACGTCTCATCCCCAGTCACAAGGCGGGCGAAAAAATCTGGGTCGCTTTCATAGATGCTCAAATTCTGCATTGACAAATGCAAGCGGTGCTGTCGATCCTGTGTAGAGAGGTTCCGTGGCACCGATCGTGCCGAGACCGACACACCCAAAACGTCATGGATGATTGTGAAAGCACTTCCATACGGAATGTTCGATTCTGTAGCAAGTTCGGCCACCTTAATTCGGCGATTCTTCATGATGAAGCTCACAGCTTGGGCTGAAAGATCCAAATTGATCGAAGTGCTGGGCCGTCCTGACCTTGAGTTGTCTTGCACGTCCACGCTAACCGCGTTTAAACTCGTTGAACCAACTATTTACTGCAGCATCTGAGGGGCATGCATCGCCATACACACTAACCATTCTGGTGTAAATTTCCTTAGTGGAACTCCCTTCTTTGCACAAAAAGCGTTATCACGCTCCGATACTCAAGCTTGAAATCGGACAGGACGCCGTGTTGAACTGACTGGTGGAGACCAAAAGCAGAACCAAATTTTATATTACGAAAATGTATGGCTAGACAGAAGACCTAACCAACGGTTTTGGAGACATCACTTTGGGTTATAGCAGTGCTGCAATGTTTTCCTTCATATGTTTATATGATACTCCCCAATATATGGAGGGAACGAAATCAAAAATGTTTTCTAAAAAAAAAAAACACAATGTCTCCAAAGAAAAAAAACACATAACTCCACAATGATGGCAGCGCCGTTTTAGGGCTTTTGTCGGTTCTGCAAGTTATACTGCATGTAATGAGCAAACTAAAAATACCAGAAAACTGAATATTTTTGAAGAAGCGGTGAATTATAGTTACTACATTCTTGAAAGCTTACAGAATTTTAAAAATTATATATCGTGCGTAAAAAATTCACAAGCGTGGCTGCTTTAACATTTTGACCCCATTTATGTGACTCGTTATATCGTTATGTGTTAAAGATATTAAACTGAAACATTTGTCGTATGTCCTTTATAAGCGTGTCTCTTATCGCAAATCGCTACTCTAGTTTATAATTCAAATTATTTACAGCGCTTCAAACGTATCCGAAATCGAAAAGTTCCACGTGCATGAAAGCGGCTCGCTGCGGGCGCGGCGTAACCGGTGTGCGAAGAGAGCACGCAGCCGGTGGTAATTTTTAACGGTAATATTACTATTCAAAAGGCTTAACCCAAGTGTTTCGTATATTTGGTAGGGTTTCACTATTGATATCAAAAACGCTGGACAGGTGGCCACCCGATTTAATGGGTTAAACCATATACTATCGGGGAAAAATTAAATGCGAACAGAGGAGCGCGTGGCTCGCGGTACAGGCTGCGCCACCTGGAAGTGAGCCCAGGAGCGAGGGTGCGTGGCCTACTCCAACGTGTTCACGCCCCTCCCTCTGCGCTCCCCGAGCTTCAGCAGTGCGCCTCTTGGTGTGCTGAAAGCTATCACCGCTATCTTTGCTGGCTCAGCGCGTGCGGCGCAAAGAAGCTCGCCGCATTTGCCGAGCAGGCAAAGATAGCGGTGACAGCTTTCAGCGCACTGAGAGGCGCACTGCTGAAGCTTGGGGAGCGCCAATCGAGGGGCGTGAACACATCGAAGTAGGCCACGAACCCTCGCCCCTAGGCTCACTTCCAGGCGGCGCAGCCTGTACCACGAGCCACGCGCTCCTCTGTTCGCATTTCATTTTTCCCCGATGGTACATGCATCAACCCATCGTGAACCCCCGACAGATTGCACCACCTTTCAGGAAGAGCGACATTTCGCAGGAGTTAGAAAACGTTTTAGTGATACCTTAAGGTAGCCAAGCGTCAGCCGACATCTCGAGTGGTACGATGATTCATTTTTCCGCACCATCTACCATTACCTCGGTGCTTGGTTTTGTTAGAGTCATATTAAGGACGGAGAAAACATTAGGTTCAGAAAACATGGTGTCTCTTTGGAATCTTACTTGTCTTGCGCAAGAGCAGTCAGATCGCTCTGCAGACTCCAGCTTTTGTGCGTGTGCATTTGACGGAGATGCAGAATACAATTGTAAGAAACTGTAGCAAAAAAAAAATCGTTTAGGGCGTTGTTTGCGCGTTTCCGAGAGAAAGCAAAAAGTACAGGTGTAGGTTGTCTTGGGTTTCCACGAAGTACAAGAACTCACCTGTTTGACGCAGACGAACGAGACCTGTGCCCCGGCTACGAGTGTCAAGAAGCCAGCCCACAACGAATGCATTTCAACCACGTTTGAAGACATCCGCATAATCAGCGATATTGAGGCTTCAAGTCGTCCTCGGCGCCTATTCACCGGTGGAGCCGTTTTCTCCGGAGATATGAGGGTAAACGAGTGACAGCTCTCAATGGACGCTTGTCTGCTTGCACGGGCACAAAAATATATATAAAATCGATATAAGTAAGAAAGCAAAATGGTGGCGATGTCCGAGATCAATAGCGCCGCTTCAATTGGCAACTCATTGGCCAGGTGCTTGCTACGACGTCTTCAGTCGGGTACGTGTCTCGCACCGACGTATCCACATGAGCGGCCATTGCGGTGTACTCGCTGGTGAGCACATAGTACCTTTTCCGGCAAAAATACTTCGCACGACCGACTTTGTTTTTCACTAGCATGACGCGGTGAAGTCACGAGCGAGCTATTTAATAATCACGCTTTCATCGACGAAAAAAAGGCTAATAATGTCAAAGTGTCAACAGTGATGGCGTTGGCTTCGGAATCCCATGCGCGCAAGCTTTGACCGTGCTTTTTGCGCACGCTAAGTAACGGACTCCGAGATGTCATAAAGAACAGTTTTTTTAATATTATAAGTGGCCGCCTACGTCATTTGACTGCTTCGCACGTATGTGCGACGCAACTGAAGCATTTAGAACGTCGTTGATGATACCTACAGAAGGAGGCGATTGTTCGGTCGTGCGAAGTGCTCGGCCCAGCTCTTCCTCGGCCGACAGTGCAAAGCAGCCGAAGGCTACGGTCACGCGGAGCCAATCCCGCAGCACCAAAAGTGCACCGTCACGGCGCTCGTCGTTTTCGTATACCGTCGGCTGGGGTTGGAATTAATTCGAAAACGGAGTACGGGCAAGCGTAAACCTTCAGTCAGTCGTGGGCCACTTGAACCAGGCGAGAACGACGTAGATCGCGATCTGCATGAACCATGCATTCGTCCTTTTCGCCAAATAGGGTGGTCTTTTTTTTTTTTTTCCTTAGGATGCCCGAAGCAGTTGCGCTTACCTCAACCGGCCAGTTCCACGGTTTGAGCTCACTAAGAGTGTACCATTTTTCCTGCAAACGTATCGTGGATATCTCGCATACCACGCACTCCGAGCGGATCACACACTCCACGGCTGGAGGATTACTAGGGCAATACAAACAATCTTGGTTTGGCGGCGAATCAAACCGTCTTTTACAATTGATTTTTTTTTTTTAATTCTGATATTTGGTGTGAGAAGTAGAAACAGATCGATTCGTCCGCTGTGGTGTCAGGTTGGGAAACGTTAATTTCAGACTGCTAACTGCGACACCCACCCCACCGTCACCTTACCCGTGCGAACGACGAAGGTAAGCAAGAAGTTATGCGTACGCCACGCGCGTCCCTCTGCATGCGTATTTTTTTGTCTTCCGTAAATTCCGCTTACAAAACAAGAGGGACTGCATTTGATGCAGAATGCTGGGCTAGCTGGTATTGGGATGTCAAGGGAATGGTATATAGCTCATTTTGGGACGAGGGCGAAGAAGAGACTAGACACACAAGATGGCTGGCTGCAACTGTTGAATCAAACGTGGAAATAGAATATATATGCAAGCTACGGTACTATGACAATCAGCCAACCCCAGGACTTAACTCCTTATCACACAGTTCAATGGACGCAACGCTAAACACAACATACACCATGGGCCCTAAACTCGTGAAACACAAAGTTGGAGCCAAAAGTTCATTGAGCGCCGGTTGGACGTCGGCGAAAAAAAGCGCGAAGTCATCGTCGTGATAAGCCAATCGGTGCGCTCCGTCAACTTCGGACCTAACTTTGGATTTGACGAGTTTAAGGTCCCAGATCTCTTTATCTCGTCCTCTTCGATTATCTCCCCAACAGTTTTGTTTTTATGTTTGGCCTGTATTGAGCGCGTGTCGAACAACGGAGTGCATCCGCAGTCCTGACAATGCGCTGATAGGTGGCCAGCCCGATACTTGTTGACGTTAAGATTAAATTCCTGGAGTCTATCGTTCAGGCATCAGCCCGTTTGTCCTGCGTATTTCTTTCCGCATGTTAACGGAATATGATAAACAACACCCTCCGCACAAGCGACAAACGGACTTCTGTGCTTTTTCACAGAGTCCAGCGGGGCTTTGCGGACAGGGTACGTAAAATCACTCAACCTGGTGAGCTTCTACAACGCAGAAAAAGACAACCTTAATATTTATGCGGCTTGCCATTTTCTCTAGTTTTATCCGCTGTCTTGTGCACATAAGGCACAGCTGCAATCTTTTGTTTTCTTCTGGCCTCATCTGGACAGGAGTTAACCTCTTCTCGAAGCCTTTGAAAGGATCACCTCCGCTACCGAAACGCTAGCGGAGGTAATCCTCTGGCGGGCGTTCATCAAATATAAAGCTCGGCGCTATAGAGAGATGACGTCCGCCGTCGCTGGAGACGTTCAAAACGCGCAGGGACACAGAACCTGCTCGAATGACTCGTGATTCGTTGACGATCAAAGCCACTGCCGCCGGTCGCTGCTCTACACGGAGACAAATTTCTGTAAGAGTGAAGCCAATTTTATGGGCGCCCGTGGACTCGCGCCTGTTGAGCGCTTACCTAAGCTAGCAAGTGCAGTCTTCGTTTCTTCCGATATGAAAGTTGTCACGCGTTCTTGTCCTACCTCATTAAGGTGTGTGTTTTACTTTTCTCGTAATGTTTTACGCCATCCGAGGTGGATCTCAACGAAGATATACGAGCACCGCCCGTAAGGGTGTCGACTAAGGATCCGGGAACTTCGTAACCGGGCTTGCCTTCTCAGATTACAAGAAACATTACAATATTCTTTTTCGTCGATCGCCGCTGATGTATAAAGTTGTAAAACTCCTCGCAAACTGCCGTATTTGCTTGTGCGGCCGTCAGTCAAGTCACGGAGTATTTTTTTTTTTAATAACAGCCTAGATTGGACATATACTTGAGGCCAATTGAAGGGCAGCAAACCGGCACGTTCAGAATTTATGCCTTGGTTCCAAAAGATTTGATAAAACCCGCCTAATTTCACTTGTCGCTAAAATTTGAAACAATAGTCTGAAACATTTAATCTCTAATTTGTTTTCGGAAGCTTTCCATTTCCAGTTCGATGACCATCATAATGATACGCGATCGTGTAAGTAATGCTGCGAGATGCACGACAAAGCCCCCTGGTTAGGAAAGGTTCAAATAGAAGACAATGCATGTCGTGCATGAGAAAACAAAAATAAAAGAACGTGCACACTTTTAAAACAAAATTAACGTTGCGGCGCGCGAAAAACGTTCTCAGTGAGGACATAAACCACAAAAAAACGCTCTTTCCAAAAACGGAAACAGAGAAGCTTTACCCTTGGCAAAAAGAAGAAAAAAAAAAGTCTCAAGGCGAGCCGGAACCGGAAGAAAACCTTCACTTTCGGTACAACAAACGTTGGGAGATGCAGAAAACGTGCCCTCTTTAAGACAGCTCTTTAGCAGCGTCATGGCACCGGTAGTAGGGTTCGTTGGACCTGCAGTTTGTGGTCGTTTCTAAAGCAATCTGTAGTGTAGACACAAGGTACCGTTTCAAGGCAGACAATCTTTCTGCTGTTCAAACCGATGAGAGAAAATTTCACATTAGAAAGATTTACATTTTTTACCTTCCAGTGCCTGATGAGAAGTTTTGTAAAATTTTACAGAGAACTTTCGGGTCTTAAATAAAACATAATTTTAACTGTACAAAAACCCTTATCGCAAATAGACTGGTCCTGTAATGGTTTCAAAATCAACTACTATATTCAATTTTAGCATTTCTTCATTAGTGTGATATTCTCTTGTTAAAGATGTTGCTTATTAACTGTTCAATGGCTTCTAGGTTGATTACTTTTAAGTTGTTTTCCTTTGTATCGCAAAGTCTGTAGATATAGCAGCTTTTTGCTGTGTTGTTAATAAATTGAAGTGTGCACCTTCCTATCTTCTTTTTTTTGTTTTGTTATTTATACACGTACCGTCACGTACCGTCCTGTTTGGTCCACATTTTGTTCCCTGTCTTACGGTACTGGAATGCAATAAAGAGTCCGCCTTTGGCCATACAGATAAAAAAAAGAAAGGAAATGGTAGCTTTGTATCTCAGGAAATAAATATTATCAGATACTTGTCATCGGTGCCTCTTAACTGGCCCCCTAAGTTTTATTTTTCTCGCATTGTCCTCAGACGGCACGTTAATCCCAAGTGCAACCCCCCTCGCCCTTTTCCAGAATACGACAATATGTGAGTAATTAACTGTTCTCATGTTTTACGACCGTCGCCTTTTCCCAATTTTAAGCCTTACATCACCGCGCAGAAAACAAACTTATTATTATAAACTGTACTACAGTAGGAGTTAAATTTGCAGCTCCTGCTGTTCAACCAGAAAACGCTTTCTTTTTGGCTGCTTTCCTCTTTTGTTGAAGTTAAATTTTATCTCCTCTGCCTGTTGTTGTCTCCCTTCAGCCTGCACCCGCACTTTCTCGACTAGCGCCTTTCCGCGCTTCTGCACTGGACTGTGCAGCTTCCCGATACCAAATTTTTTTAACGGCGCCTGCTAACTCGTCCACCGCCCGGCGTTGTAAAAACTCAATCTAAGCCGACTGATGTCTTCTTATGACTGCACTCAAAAGTAGTGAATAATGAACATGGTACATTGCTGCATTTTACTTTTGTATAACTCGCTGTTTTATACAGCGACTTAAAGGGGTACGGAAACGAAATGACGTGAGCGCGAGCTCTCTACACCTCGCTTCGAAATCGGCCATCGAGAAGCGCAATGCGTATCGCGCTCGTAACGTCAATTGTTCTTGCATGGTCAAGGGTACTGCAGTTGCGAGCTTTGCTGTTTGGCGGCGTCAACGCGTGACAGTCGCGCCTAGTAGTAGTCATATCCAAAGGTGAGAGCTCGAAGTCCCTGCTTTGAAGCGTTCTTCTGCAAAACGAGCGCTGGCGCTAGAAATGCCTGTCTCAAAGTCAGAAGCGCGGGCTAGTGCGCGCTTGCAGCTTTGACTGAGGTCTCAGCTTATGGGTGAGCGCAGTGTAAACCCGTGAGCGTTCTCCGACAAGTCACGTTCAGGACTAAGTAACTCCGCCAGCGAGCCATACTGCCGCAAACTGACGCTGCTTCTGACGAACTCATGACGTCGCCGCATTGCAACGGAGCTTTAGAGGCCGCCACCACACGCAATTTTGAAATCTCTTTATCCGTTTTAACATTAGCTTTCTTCCTTTTTCTGCCTCCCGCCAAGGAACATAATTATAGGCTAGTGTTTCTTGGCTACCGGCCCAACACCGACCACATTCATAAACAAAGAAATTAGTGCAAAACATTTCGTTTCCGTACCCCTTTAAGGCTTCTTGATGTGCTTGCGTTTGTCTTGCAAGCAACGTCAAATTAATGCGCCAGTGCACGAAGTCGTGCCCAGTGCAGCTCTTGGAGGCAAATTGTGGAGAAGCACTGAAATGAGCGGGTTTTGAAAGCGAATGCTGGCGGAGGACTCGCTCGCGGCACGTGTTTTTCGCAATTGCGCAACAATGGTTGGCGGTACTTGTGAGGAACACGATGCGGGAATTTTATCGAGGCGGCTTTCCAGTGGTCGTGGAAGATGAGTGCGAGCTGATAGCGGGCTTCGACGGCGCCTTCGTAACGTGCATCCTATACCTTCAAACTTCCCGCTCAGAGCAGATGATAAATGTGTCCTCGTCATGAGCACGCACTTTGAACCTTTTCACGGCGTACTCAAATATGGCGTCCCGGGAATACCCTCGCATCATGGGAAACACGAGCTGTAACTCCGGCTAATCGACGTCAGTTGCTAACGACAATGTAGATGGTGCTTGTAAAAAGTAAAGTTGAAGCTTGGGGGGAAGGAATCGCGTTCTTAAACCAACCCTGTCAATAGCGACAGACTAACATTACCCTTATTTCTGTACATGAAAGAAAAAAATTATCCACCTGAAGACGTCATAGACTACATCTGTCCAGTAGACCGATTTCACCAGCCAGTTCAACTACGCCAACGCTGCCGTGATGCACCGAGGGAACTTTAGTTTTTCTGCACGTGCAATAACCTTGCTGGAGCTCTGCGCTTGCGGAGCACGAGACGGCACGAGCCCTCGCATGCACGGCCGTCTGCCTTCCTTGAACTAAAGTTATGGCGGTATCACGCACGCGCCGAACGCTTAGTGAGATTGGTCTATTGTGGAAAGCCAACCACGACGACGCTTTCTGGTCGCGCAAATCGCCACTATTTCTTCTTTTTTTTTCACATTTAAGTCAGTATTTTATTTTGCTCCGGGTTCACTAGTACTATACCCGTTTTCACCTGAAGAAAAAAGGAAGTTTTGCTCAATGTTCATACACCGCGCAAAATAATTCTTACAACATTTGGTTCTAGGAGGCAGGAGCGATGCTTTTGGCGTTTGAAGCATGTACGTCTTGATAAGGTAACATGTATCAAATTTAAATTGCATCAACATATGTCTTAATTCTAAGCATAAAGAGAAAAATTAGTAGTGCTCCGCGACAAGCCGTACTTTTTTTTTTTTTTTTTTTTACTGCGGTCCTTGATGAGAAAACGAGTGTAGAATCCATTGAGTGTTGGCGCTAGTCTATCCTCCTATCTCCAGAGATACGGACGCCCCGGGGGAATATGAGCTGAGGACGACTCGATAGCTCAATATCGCTGATTGTACAGAGCTCTTCAAACATGGCTGGAGGGCTTTCGTCGTGGGCTGGCTTGTTTATACTTGTAGCGGCGACTCATGTCTTGCTCACCTACGGTCAACAGGTGAGTGCTTGGAGTTTGCTGAAATGACATACCCTGTACCTTTTTCTGAACGTGTACAATGAGCCCCTAAACGCTTCTTCTGTTTGCTAGAGTTCGTCGGACCACTTTTTCTAGCACCATCAACGATACGGAACCGAGAGCTCGAGTTCGCGAGGCGATTCGATTGCGCGTGCGCTTGAGAAGGAAAGGAACATTCTAAAGAGGCACCGTGTTCTCGGAAACGCGTGTTCTTTCCGTAAAATGTACACGACTTTCACGTGACCTCATTGCACCGTACCAATAGTAATTCCTAATCATTATTGTCGAGAAAAAGAAACTTGGTGGTGCGAAATATATGCGACTCCTGTCAGACGACGCCCCAAAGCTCATTCTCATTAACTATCCTTTCCACTAGAGGATCGATATTCTGCTAAAGGAGCTGCTGTTACATGGCCGGCAAAATACTATTTACCACCGATATTGATCCATCTGGGATTCTTCACATAAAGCTAAAACCGAAACTAAGGATATCATTCTAAAATTTAATAGTTGTCTGAAACATTACAAACTGATGCTTCTTTTACGGGCTAGTTCTTGGAACGGACCTAATTCAAATAATAATGAAAGAAAACCTTCGCAAGAAGCTTTGGTGTCACAGCGGGACACCGACAACCACGATAGTCTAATAAATAAGCAGCGCACTAAATTATTTCCTGCTAACTGAAGCCTATAAACCATTGAAAACAACCATCTTCCTGTAGGTAAAATCTGAAGATTGTTTATATCAGGGTTTAATGCTTTATTGCAGCAATACATAGCTTGCAAGCGTCGCCATTGCTGGGTAACGACGGTTGTTTCCACTTACTGGTTTCTTCGAAATACAACTTGTGCGGTGGGAAACTAACACGGTGAACCGAACACTCGCGGTGCATAAAATACTGGCAGGGCCACAAATGACGTCACGTAAAAGCAACGTATAACCGAAAGAGGAGTGAGCGCGCGGGCGAGCTGTGGAAAAGTCGGAGGCGCGTGAGGAAAAAGAAAAAGCAGATCTCCTCTGAAACCGTTAAGATTCTCATTTTCAACCAAATCCTTTTTAAGGGTACCGTACCGTCAGACAAAGCCTAAAAACACAATAGGGAGTTTTAGAATAGCGCACGCTAAAGCTTTGCGCACGCAAAGAATAGCGTCGTCGCCACTGCGCATGCTCCGAACGCAAACCAGGTTTTGCGCTTTGCGTGCGCAATTTTAGCGCGCGCTATTTCTCGGAAATAGCGTGCGTACGCAAAGATTCTTTTCGCTTCTCCAAGGAGGATTCGTGATGAGAAGTTGGCTAAAGCCAAGACGAGCACAGTTAAAAAAATGGCGGCTTCCAGGATTATGTCGGCGGCTGTTTTGGCGGCGTCGTGAGTTCGACGTCGGCGGCATCCTCGCGACTGAAATTTTCAATACGGGATGACATTGTACTCGATTGGGCAGCGATCACCGGCAACTTGATGCTTGCGACGCGCGAACATTTCACGGCGAACGAACGATGTGCGAAGGTCAGTACACGAGACCTCTCTTGCCGAGGCGACGCAAGCGGACACGACCGGTCAACCGCTCGCGTCGCGTTCTCATGTTTAAACAAATTAAAATGTTACTCTGGACCAAAAAACTCGTTTTTTTTATAGTTACACCATTTCGTGTGTGAAATAAAATTTTTTACTGTATCTTGGTGGCGTCGCAAGCGCGAGATGCTTGGGCTTTTGCGTCGCGGCGGAGAAACGCTATTCTAAAACTCTCCTGCGTCGCGTGCGCTAATACAAGCGCTAAATATAGCGCTAGCGTGCGCTAAAATTGCGTACGTTATTCTAAAACTCCCTAATATTACTGTCAGTCTTTCAAAGTTCGAACCCCAGGGAGACGAAATGATGCGCCAGACTACCTCCAATGCCGATAGCGCCTACTGTCGAAAGTGCTTGCTTTGTACTAAAGGACCTCCTTTCCCGAAGGGGATGCTCTAGGGGAAGCAGCATTTGCGGTGCAGCGTGGCACGACCTCCTTCTCCTTTTAGGAGGTTGTCCTTTCTACTAAAGTAGCTAAAGCGGTCTGTCTGACAGGAGTATTATATAGTCTGTTCACCATTAAGCTTATATTGGAGCCAAAGCTACAAGCGCAAGCTAGCCGGCGCTCCTGGCTTTGAGACGAGCGTTTTTGACGCGAGTGCTCGTTCTGCGGAAGAACGCTTCAAAGCAGCAACCTCGAGCTCTCGTGCTTGTGGCATTAAGTGCAGTCTAAGCTTAAGGGTGAACGGAGTATTGGCGACGAGATGTTTCGGTGGCGCCCTCTTAAGGTTCCTATCGCTGACGTCACGACCGAGATAATTAGTAGCGAGCGACAAGTTTGATGGCGAGCAGAACTCATTCTACCGAAGACGTCATAGTAAGCGTTTGACCAATTGTAGAAGGCCGATCACAGCGACGCGTTTGGTCGCGCACGTCGCCAATAGTCGGTGTCATTTTCAGCGTTCGTGCGTGTATGGCGCGTGATACGCTCGCTTTGCGAGGCGACGAACACGCGTGTGCTGAGCTGCGGAAATCGCACGCTGGGCTGTGCATTCGTAAACATTGGAATGATATGTAGATAGAAGGTATTCGCGGCGAGAAGTTTGGGTATTGCCGTCTGGTTTAATTTTTCCACAACCCAGGGCGAGGATACTTCAAATTCCTCTGCTGGTGCAAGCACGTCGTTCCAATGCACCATGAAAATAAAAACATAAACGCGTGGGTCGCACGTGCACTACCCATAGTGAGAAAAACAGAAGCGCCCATAGCGGGCTTCCCACCTCAAATATAAATTTAAAAAAGTACAAACAAGGTGCCGTGTAACCGAGCTTTAGGTTGCACGTCAAAAAATCCCCAGGTGGTCAAAATTAACCCTCAGTCCTCCGCCGGGGCGTGACAGATGCCCGTCGTTTGCCTGGCACGTTAAACCCGAAATTTGACTTTTTTGATGGATAAAGAAGGATACAAGTGTCCGCAGTGCTAACAAAGACACAAGCGCGTGATGCTAGCTTAAAGGGATACTGAACTTAAATTTCGAGCTCACTAAAGAAGGCCGGGCGGATAGGCGGGAAGCTGCAAAACCGAAAACTATCACTTATACGGCGATATATTTAACGGATCGCCGTATTTTTTGGAAAAGTGCGCGATTGAACCCGACCGACGAGGCCGACGAGACAAGGCACGTCACGATTCCCATTCTCTCTTGTCCTCGCTACGTCCCGTCAAGCTGGTGAACCGAAACGAGAAGGAGAGAAGCGAGGCCGCTTCTCCTCATCCTCAAATTCTCCCGGAGGACAGTTACGTCAAAGAACTCGCTTGATCGCGCCCTTCTTTTCCAAAAGTACGGCCATCCGTTTGAGATATCGCTGTACGAGTGATGTTTTGAAGTTCGTAGCGTCCCGTTCAACACTTCTGCAGCCTTACTTTGCGAAATCCAAATTTCGGTTCTGTATCCCTTTAAAGGAATTGTCCAATCACTCCAGTGAAATGTTATCTTCCAGAAAACAATTGAATCATATCGTGATTTCATTTAGGAACATCAGCCGCACAATACCCAAATGTTTAATCCTCCGTCGCACAAGTAATTAAATTTTAAACATAACCCCACTGCTCAGATGGCGCCCGCAAAACAAACAACATTTTCGTCGGCAAGAGCGGAAGCTCTGATGTAACATCAGGGAAAGAAAGCCGCCTTAGCTTTTGAATGCTCTCTCAGTAAAACAGCTTTGTTCTAAGAAAGACAAGATTTACGGCATTGAAGGAAGCTCAGTTCTTCGACGATGATCTTCATACGCACCATCGACCATGTTGATCAAAACCGAGAATAAGTCAAAGCGCGCGGTTCTGACCTTACCATTCCTGATGTGACGTCACGACACGGCCAGCCATGCATACTTGCGAAATTTGGCGTGCAGTTTCGTATTGATATTCATAATTGGTTTAATAAATATAGTGGCGTCCTTTAATAAAATAAATATCACATGACTATATTTAGGCCTCCTTTACGCGACCAGCGCAAAAACGCAGTAACTTCCGGATATCACTGAACAATCCCTTTAACAAAATGCTTTGTTTGCACGGAAACTCGCACATGGGGGGGGGGGGGTCAGTTTTTAAAACCACGAGTTTGAGCCCGTGCCTCCATCCGCACGACAGATGCGTAATAAATGGAGTGCAGAACATATTAACCATAAGGTTGAACCGTCGTCTTGTTAGATGTAAGCGCGATGAAACTTCTATAACATTCTTTGGACTACGCATTTGAGGCTATCATGTGATTCCTTGAAATGCTCGCTTTTGGCACGTGCCAGCCAGCGCATTCCCGCAAACCTTTCGATAAACTTACGTCAATAAATTGATCCCTGAACTGTCACTATTGCTATTACACTCTGTACTATAGCGCTTTTTTATCGTGGGAAGCACGTGTTTTGGCCTTTCCACAACGACTTTTTTGGTGCGCACCCTTTTCCCCCTCGCACTGTCTTCCTTATGTTGTACCAGACTAATGACCTGCATAAAGACAAAGGCATAATTATTCCGTAATTATGTTTCTTTTCTCGTGTGCAGCACCGGCGGTCCTTCGTCATCGATTACGAAAACAACCGCTTCCTGAAGGATGGCGAGCCGTTTCAGATTATTTCCGGTTCTATGCACTACTACAGAACACTTCCGGAGCAATGGGAGGAAAGACTTGCCACAATGAAGACCGCGGGCCTCAACACCGTTCAAACGTAAATATCATTATTGCACGGCGGTCCTTAATTACCGAATCCGCAGGAACGTTGAAGTTTATCATCGCCTGGGCTAGTTTTGATTTCTTGTGTCTCCATTGCTTGATGAAAAACAGCCCCAGATAAACAGGGATGAAGAACGGGTCAAGAACACTAGAGGACAACGGCTGTTGTCCTGACGTGTTTTTTACCCGTCCTTCGTCCCTGTTTATCTCAGGCTGTTTTTCATCATGTTTAACTGTTACCAACTGGCCCAAATCACCACCCTACATCAATTTCTTCATGTTCTCCGACCTGCGAAACGTTTTTTTCTTTGAATTGTCACGAAATTCGGCATCATATCTTGTCCCTCTTAGAAAGCATTGGAATTCACAAATATCGTGTCAGTTTCCTTTTATTTTCCGGGGACAGAACTTGGAAATCTTAGAACACCGAGCTTTCTTTTTTTTTTTAGGTAACGGATGGTCTTGAGCAAACTAAATAAGCTACGCTTCAGAGTAACGACCTTTCAGCGATCTTGGGACATGGTTCACAGTTATATCCTAACCCTCAGCTGAAATCGCAGGAAGCGCTATTCCGTTCTCCAGAAATGTCAAAACATTCCGCGACAGATAGAAACGCCAAAACGAAACGCTTCTCCGTACTCCTAGAACAGAGGTCGGCAACCTTTTGCAGCGGCGGGCAGAGTCGTCACGAAGCCGACACAGAGGGGGCCGGACGGCAAGTCGCGAAGGTGGGAGGGAGGGGGGCACGCGAAGAAAAGGCGAGAGGGTGGTGAAGTCACTCTCTGCTCAAATTAAAGATGTCGGACAATGCCAATTTGAAGTGCTCCTTGTACTTGTCTAACCCCATTTTAGGTCAAAACTGCCGTGCGGTACTTGAGTCTGTGGGAGGAAGCGGCGCCGGGTGGGATGCTTTTCCGATGTATTGCAGGGGGCCGCATGAAACTGCCTCGCGGGCCGCAGGTTGCCGACCCCTGTTTTAAAAGTTCGTGTTTACTCCTACCCCGAGTGTAATAGGTAAGGAAGACAACATAAGCTTGCCGAGTCCGACTCCCGAGTGTTCGATGCTCGGACATTCTCGACCGAATGTTCGAATGACTGATTGTAATAGATAGGCAGACCGTGTGGACTTCCCGACTGACTATCGCACTCTCCGGCGAGCCAGCTGTTACGCCGATGCCTCGACGCTCGCTGCTGCTTTCTCGATGCTCGTTCTCTCTTTTGTTTGTGCCGCAAGTTCGCCGATAAACCTTTATTTTCACTTTATGCTCGTCGATCCGTTTCCACTCGCAACGATATCGTCCCAGTTTTCTAGCATGCTATCTAAAATATCAGAGAGTTGCATTCCTGAAACGCAACTATCGGCAATGGCGCCCCCTCCATATCAGTCACCAAAATGGCAGCGCCCACAAAATAATCGAGCTTATTTAGTCTTTGTAGGGCGGTCGATCAAAGCGCTATTAAATTTTGGCATTTCTGTGATCTTCATAAAAAAAAACGATGAGCTGGTTTTTTTTTTCTGTTTAAGCTGCTTTTGAAAATACGTTTAAACGGCCAAATCCTTGCTGAGGCTCGCCATAATATAGACAGGCAAAACCAGCGTCTGCGTATAACGAGTATTTTAATCGAAACTGCATTTCAGTGGAAGGTTTCACACCACAGGAGTTTCTAAAGCGTAATTACACCCATAACTAAAAAAAAATAAAAAAACATACTTCGGAATTTTAGCAACGACGCAGGCTGAGCATAGCCGACGGTAACATTTGGTCTTCCTTTGGAGAGATGGCAAATAAGGTGCCATTTTTTAAAAAAATTAAGTGAATCTAGAAAGACACGGCCATTATGGCGAGTGTCGTAACAACCGTGAGTGCCTACAAGTGTGAGTAGAGTAACTTGAGAAATCCTCATCTGGCAACTTTTGTTTTTCAAACTCCAAATAGAACATATTCATTCAACGACAAAATCCACAGCAGCATGCAATGTAGCAAGGAGGTTCATGTCCCCTATGCCTCTAATGGCGAATTCCACTCGTCGTTTCGGATCACTACCCTGAATCCGCTACGGAGCACGCAATTCATGCGCAGCCAGCGCCTCCTACTCCACCGGCGGAAGACGACCAGCTTTTACGGGAGTGGCCGACTGTCCTCTCGGCATTCCCCATAGCGCTGGTCCCTCGTCATTTGCGGGAACCGCCTGGGTGCTCCTTAGCCGTCGTCGGTCGCCCGCCGTTCCCGTCATGCTCGGCGAGGCAGGAAGACACGTGCGCCCAGAGACCGGCTTCCGCTCGGTACGGGAAAATCTGCAGACCACAATCTCGGCGCTCCGAACCGAGATCCGGAGTCGGCGCTGCGTCAAAACGACGAGTAAAGGACATCGAGGTTGACCCCAAACGACCAGCGGCGGAAAGCGCGCCAGTCACTCCCGGATCGCGCCGAAAAGACGAGTGGAGTTCGCATTAATTTTGTAGGCAATGTGAAAATGAAAACACTTGTACTCAACATGCACCCACCAAACTCGAAGTGAGGATTAAGTGTCCCCGGTCTGTTCCCCCGCTGCCGAGGTTTTCTACATGTCGCATTGTCATTGACAAGATGAGGACGGCACGGCGACTGTTTTGACTACCCGCGCCTCCAGCACGCGCCCGTTGCATTCCGCTGCGCTTGTGCTCCGCGTGTACGCTGGAAGCTCAGGAAACGACCGAGTGTTACCGAAGGTAAGATGCTTGTGATGGAAGTCGGACAACCGAAGGACCACCTTGCCGTGGTCATCTTGTTCGCATAGCGTCAATATAGTATTCTAGAGAGAAAGTTCCCATGCATTCGGGCCGCTTCGTAAGGGCGGGGCATAGACGCAGATTTTGCCGGTCCCAGTTGGTGGACCCGATGGGCCCATGTCGCTAGCGACGTCTCAATATGAATAAAAAGTACAAAATCACCTTTAGAGTTTGCACCTTGTTAAACTCTAACTTACTTTGCAAGGAAACACCGGAATCGCGCGCTGATTAAAAATAAATAAAGATGGCAAGCGCTCGAGCAACTTCAACTCGTCGCGTCAAAACAAACACGCCTAGTCTTTAGTCTGCTTCCTTTCTCCGCTCTTCTATCGCTCTCTTTTTCGTTCTTTTTCTCGAAATCGCCAATGTAAGCGCCTAGAATTTTCCACGTTCTGATCCCGTTTTTACCCTCCCTGCATGTCAGCGTCCACAGTGTAATTGGTCTCAATCACTTAGAGCCCAACCGGAGCAAAATATTCTAGACTAAATCAAAGATGCTTACAAAAGAGAATGTCAGTCCACCAAGATGACCACGCTTGAGTCTTCTGAAACTAAAGTCGCTGACAGGATGAGAACAGTATGGCGAATATTTCGAACGCATGACCTGCGGCCCGCGCGCGCTGCCTCCCACCATGCATAGCCTGCACTTGCACACTCGAAGCTCACGAGACGCAGAAGTGCTATGGAAGGTATAAAAACCAGCGCTGGGCGCGGTGCAATAGAACAAACTCCCTGCCGTTTTCATCCCGTGAGTTACTATTATTCCAACACCTATCGCAGCAAGTGTCAGTACACGCGTTGTGCAAGCGCTCGTGTGTTTAAGCACAGAGGCCGACTAGGAGCTGTCTGCTTCAATTAGTTCCAGTAGTAGCGTCCCTACGCTTATACTGTTCTGTCCTTGTCTACACTTCATTCCAGCTACATCGAATGGAGCAGCCACGAGCCCGAGAATGACCATTTGGACTTCGAGGGCCGACAAGACCTTATCAGATTCATTAAAATTGCCGAACGTCTCGGGTTCTTCGTAATCCTAAGGCCGGGTCCTTTCATCGACTCCGAGCGAGACATGGTGAGTTGGAGAAATGAGACGCCGTCGTCTACGTTTTTACCCGCCTCGTTTTTGTCAAGTCACGTTTGATATATTAAGTTTTCAACAGCGGAACATTATGCCACACTAACGCTGCGCAGATGCATCCTGCAAAAGGCACGGTGTTTGCTGCATGCATAACGACCGAATCATGTGTGAACACGCCTCAAGCAAGTTCGAGGCATCTTTGTGAAGGATCTATACTCCGTTTCACCTTATATCGTACCGCAGACAAGGCTAGAAGCGCGAGCTAATAGCGTTGGGAGCTACTCTTAACGCACGAGAGCTTGTGCCGCCTTGATGTGCCCTAGAGCAAAGAGCTCGCGCTTGTAGCCTTTTCTGCGGTACATCATAAGGTGGAGCAGAGTGTAGAGATCCGTCACAAAGACAGCATGGTACTAATAACATGGGAAGGAAAGAGAACATAGCCACTAGAGATAAAACGAGGTCTTAGAGTGGGACGCCCTTTGTCGCCATTGTTCTTCCTGTTGTATCTCCGAGGATTGGAGGAAAAATTGGAAAAAAGCAATCTTAGGTTTCGAACCTTTGATACGACAGGCAAGATCAAAAGATCAAAGAGTCATTACAAGGTCTCATTTATGCGGATGGCATAGAGCTAATGGCCGATATCAACATAGAGCTTAAGTCCTTAATGAATATATGTGGCGCAGAGGGCCACACGTGAGGCTCTGTAGTGACAAAGCAACGATCACTGTGTTCAATGATGACGGGATGGCAGAGCTAAAGGTTCAAGGATTAGAGGTTGAGCGAGTCAATAAATTTAAGTATCTAGGAGTACGGATAAACTGGGGTATAGAATACGCAATGAACATGCAAAGCTTGTAACTGGTAAGGGTAACAGAAATGCAGCTGTAATTAAAAATAGAGTTTTGAGGAACTACAACAGGTATGAGGTGGTGAGGGAAATCCGGGATGAACTATGGTTTTGAGCCTGACCCTTACAAATGCAGTTTTGTACATTAAACTGGACGTCCAGACAAGGCTAGAAATAAAGCAACGTGGAATAGGTAGATTGGCTCTGGGAGCACATGGCAAAACACCGAACCAAGGTGTACAGCGCAATTCGAGATGGTCCTCATTCGAGGGCAGGGAGGATAGGCTAAGAGAAATAGATGCAGAACGATGGTCACGAATAGTTCTTAGCTATTTACATATGAGAGGCGTCGATAGAAAAGGGAGGAAGCGGACGAGAAAACATAGATCTAAATATACGGGAAAAAGCAGGGAGTCGGATGAGAAAATAAAAGTTAGGAAGAGAGTTAAAAAAACTCAGATGGTGCCAGGTGACATCTTGAGTTAGCAGACCGTTTAGTCAAGGAAGTACACCTAAAGCCCCTTGAATTGCTTGCGTTAAGTACACCTGCAAGCCAGGCCTTCTTTTATCGCACATCACATGGCAGTTATAAAATAATACATAATAGTGGTAGAAGCTAGTAAGAAAAAGATGAAAAAAAGTGTATGGGGTGCCTCGATCAAAGTAGCAGCCTTGATTCGCTGCGGCCTCCCGCGAGATTTTTTTGCAAGCAATATTGGTCACACGACTGCACGCCAATGCGATGCTGATTCATATCTAAGTGGGCCGGTGTGGCTGTGTCGCTAAGGTAATTTAATAACCTGCTGGAAGGAAGGACGACCCAAAGGGTGATGCCGTATTTCTTTTTGTGGAGCTCTTATCTTCGTGCAGCCCAGTTACGATCGGACGCAAGAAGCTCGAGCATGCATCCTTTGCGGACAGTCCATGTTAGGTAAGACAAAGGTTAGGGCCATCACATAAAGCCTTTGTCTTCTTGCAGGGAGGCCTGCCCTATTGGCTGCTGAGCGAGACCAACACGGTCAGACTTCGATCCAGTGATGAAAGTAATCAAACTGTTCTCACCTTGGCGAAATTGGGTCTCAACACTTTAAGGGGATACTGAACGAAACATTTTAATGCCCATAATAAGTGGCGCACAATTTTTCCACGAGCCAGCAGCCCCCTTTGTGCGTCAGCACAAGTAACGAAAGTGTCGCCATAGTACTTTATTGAGCCTTAACATATCAGTAAAAGGTGATTCGGGCAAAAGAAGAATAAAGACAAGATTTTCATCTGCACAAGTGAAAGCTACGTACTTTGTTGGACAAATTAATCGCCCACCTTTTACACTAGGCCCCACTGTGGAGATGAAAAGTCTGTCCTTATTCTTGTTTTCCCCAGAGACCATACATTTCTCCGTCTAAGCGTGAAGGGAAGCCTTATGACGTCAATTTTGTTGCCTGTGCGGGCACACTGGCGGCTGCTGGCTCGTGGAAAGATCGTGCACCACCTGATTATGGACATTGAAATGTTTGGTTGGGCATCCCTTTAATCGTTGAACTAAAAGAATTTCACAGTAGTCCGGATAGACTAAAGATCGGGAAGCACGCGTCCTTGTTAAATTAAACATTCGACTATTTTTTTTTTTTCGATAGTTGACTTTAAAAGGCTTTTAAAACAAAACTGCATGCCGGTTCTGGAGATGATCACGTCATTGACGAGGGCAGTCACCCAATTAATCACGTTTTTTTACGCTTGGATCTATATTTTTGTACACTCGTTAACTTAAGCCGACTCCTATTTGAAAAGTCAAACGTTAACGAGAAACTATCTGTTGGGGTCTGTCGAAAGATAGCACCAACCTTTGATACTAGTTTTTCAGTTCGAATAATTGCAACAGAAGCGACCTAAAACAGGGCTTGAATCGAACACAATAATTTTGGTCCAATAAAACTCGAAGTGGTACGCACCTTAATATTACAACCATATTCTTTAGTACGAATGGCCGGTATCTCGCATGAAATTACGAAGGGAAAAAATGTCCGCTTGTTTTTCATTTTCCTTTGAACCCGGAAGAGAACCACGAAGCTGTAGCAGTTGTTGAGGTCGAACGTTGGAACTAATTATTCGCCACAGATTACTGCAGGCATTTCAGTTAACTCTAAAGTGCACGTGTAAAACAAATGGACTATATTTGTTTTTTTCCTGTCTTTATATCTTTAGGGTACCTGAAGTATGTGGACCGCTACTTCTTTAAGCTGCTGCCGCCTCTGAAGCCGCTTCTCTATTCCAACGGAGGACCTATTTTGATGCTCCAGGTGATCTATTAGGTTCAACACTAGTTTGCATGATAGGTAAAAAGCGTATTTGGCCGTGTGATACTTAAAAAGCCCTGAAGAGAAAAAAAAAAGTTTTTTAAAGGAGCTGTGCAACAATATTTAATTGGAATGTTTTTCTCTCTAAACGAGCTTACTGGCACACCTGGGACTCAAGGATACTCACACGCAACGCCATTGGCCAAGAAACTTCTTTGTTGCGGTGTAATTTCAGGGACAAAAGCGATCATTTTCAGTCAATCTCTCCTTTGCAAAATTTGATGACGTAACTCGGGGATCGCAGTACACCCAAGTGACGATATTTGAATGCGGTTCATAGATTGGACCCGAGCATTGCGTGGGCACTCGACTTGGGCTCGTGACAATTGCTAGCTCGAGAAGCATTCGGGTTGTGACCCGTGTCCAATCGCTGCAACCACGACAACAGCCGAGCCATAACAATGTGTGGAACTCAGCGCGTGTCCTGCGCTTTGCCAACCCCAGCGCATGGCTACGATCAACACTGGCGGCATATAATCGGCTCCAGATCACGTGGCCGCTTGCTCTGGCTGCGAGTTGAGGGGGTGAACGCTGCTCGTTTTTCTTTAATTTTTTTCTGGGACTTCTATTGCGTTAGGTGAAAAACGAACGCGTGTTTCATAGGTCATTAACATTAGGGATCCGTTTTAAGCGATATTTGTGCACAGTACAAAAATTGTTGCATCGCTCCTTTAAGCAGTCCGGGGGAGGGGGACACGCGTGTCAAAACATTAATTTTAAGCGAAATATTTTTTTTAGAGCAAGTGTACTAAAATAACGGGTAGTGTTTGGACCGGCGCGATTTGACAATCGGAACTTGTCAAATTGCGCATGTAGACCACAATCACGGCGCTGCAGTCGACAGGGTAGCAGAAATTCGCTGCAGTCCGAACGTGCAGCTATGGTCCCAACACTAACCCGTATTATAGTAGACGGTAGTAGTAGTATACTCCGTTTAACCTTAAACTGAGGCTACAGCCAAAGCTACAAGCGAGAGCTAGCCCGCAACGCGCTCATGGGTATGAGCATAGGCTCCTCTATACTCACGAAGCCTGGCAGTGCGAAGACGGAGCCATAGAGTGCCCAGTCGCAGATTTGGAGCGCGAGGATCTGGTAGCACAGAGCGTCAAAGAGCCATTTCTCGGGGAACCTGGATGTCAGCGCACAGTTTTTGCAGCGGCGAGGGCCAGAAACACACTTGTTCGCTCGGGAGAAGTGTGTTTCGGCGTCTCGCCGCAGCGGGGCGCCAGTCACGTGGCTCTCCTCGTCTCTGATGTCCGCCGCTCCACTTTTTCCATTTTGGCGGCCGCTTCGCGTGGCGATCTACCAGGCTTTGTCAGTATATAGGCGGCTATGAATACATCCTTAACCAAATCTTCACGTTATGTGATTGCGTTGTCTTTGTCATCCGCTACAAATCAGATACCTACTTTGTTCCGAGCGCTTTTGTTCACGCACTCTACGGTGCGTGAACGCGACGCCGATGCCCAACGACCTCGGCGTGACCTGTCGCAGCTGTCGCTGTGACTGCACTCTGAATTAACGCAGGCCTGCTCAATTTTCGTTCACATCACGCCCACTGAAAAACACGGTGAAAGAACCCAAGTGTACTCACCTGATCTCGCTACACACACGTGTTCTTTCGCACCATAAAGTCAGTCTGCTATGATCACTGAATCTCAATGCGGAGCGCAAGTTCGTCTGCTTTTTGCGCAGGGGTTGCGATGATGTCAGAACGCCGAGCTCTTATTGGCCGATTGAAACAATAGTGGGTAGACCTCAAGGCAGCTAACCTTGATGTCTGCCCACTATCTTTTCAGTCAAAGCCAATCAGAGCTCGGCCTCGTTCTGACGTCATCGTGACCCCAGCGCAAGAAGCAGACGACTGGCTCTCCGCATAGATGCACACGCGAACGCGGCGTCGGTCGCCAGCTACAGCCGCGTCGTCTTCCGAATGCAGTCTGCCAGCGCGGCAACGTTATTGCAAATTGGCTATAGCTTCGGCTCAAAGCTAGGCAGCCACACTCTTAAGGGAAAAAGAGTATATAGTCTTACACCCTTTGTCCCATATAATATACCCAAAAATGTTCAGTCCCACGTACACCGCACGGACGTGGGACCGACGATACCAACTTTCACGAGCAGCTTGATAGCCGAATGGTAGAACGTATTAAAACAGCTAATGTACGTGCTATTGACTACAAAAATATTATTTTTTTAAATAATCCGCGTTTCCTCGGCTTTACTGCAAAACCTCAGTTTTACCTTTTCTGTAGTTTGTTATACGTACTTCAGCGGTTTAATAAGTTATATCCGACCGTTATCAAGCTTCTCGTAAAAGTTGGGGCCAGCATTTCGACGTCGGTGCGCTGAACGTCAAACTGATGTTTTGGGGTGTTTCATATGGGACAAAAGGGTGTAAGACTTACGAGCGGACACCCCTCGCTTCGCTCGGGGAAGCTTTCATATAATTTCGGGCCCGAGCGTACAACATGCATCGTTGCCTCGTCGCCTGGCAAACAGCCAAATGTTTGCCAGGCGACCGACTTGGGTGCGGCTCTCCGCGTCCACCTCCCCAACGGCGCGTCCCACCTTCCGTTGCAGCGTTCGTGTTAGCAGACGACCTTCAAAAGTTGGCGTCTCCCGTCACCATGGTGATGCTTACCATAGCAGACGGACTTGTCGTACTGAAGGAGACGGCGGGATGGTGAGATCAGGTGCGCGCATGCTTGGGCTCGTTCGCCAAGCTTTTCAATGGGCGGAGCGCGAACAAAGAGAGTTCGAAATAAGGACTTAACGTATATAGGGTATTTTGTCCAGCGTCTAATATTTTGACGACCCTTACAGGTAAAGCAAGTTTTTAGTTCACAATTAAGATGCAGTTAGCGTCAGTTCGTGTTGTATGTGTCTCTTCATCGTCCGTGTTTTTTTTGTTGTTTTTTTTGCGCTTTTAGCCCAATCCAGTTTTAGTTCAGTTTCTTGCGCTGCAACATGGGGCTAAACTACCGATGTGCCGCGTATTCTACCCTACCAGATACAACCAGCGAATCATTCGTACAACGTTCACGAACTGCTTAAACACAGCTTAAGCGTGAAGAACGTAAAAAAAAATACATAGTAACTTCTTCCATTCAAATAATGACGTCATTTTCAACTAGCTCCGCAGCAGGAGGCAACAGCACTACTGTTGATGAAAGTCCTCCGACCATGTGCCCAATCGGCATAATTAGCAATTTTGTTTTGTTTTGTTATGGATACGCTACGCTTCTGGAGAGGTAACGCCGACGTGTCCGGGGTTTGTCGAGTCTCCCAAAACTTGTATGCACACTAAAAACCTCCCCGCCTACCACGTGTTTCTGTGTCGTTCGAGATCATTGAGGCCGGAACACCCTGACGCCACCTTTCGGGTAGCCACGGAACACATCCCATCTGCACATATCTTATGCATGCTTCTTCCACCACTTTTTCTTAATAACAGCGAGTATATTTGATGCCAGAAATACTGCAGAACCTCGAGTCTTGTTACACGCAGATCGTTGAGTGGTCCAGTCCTACTCGATGGATGGCGCCAGTGCGCCAGTCGTGTGTTCTTCCGTTGTGAGCAGTTTCAAGTGGTTGAGACTGTCCATCACACTCAAACGGAAATGTGTGAACCAGATTGCAACCGTACACAGATTATCCGGAGTATGCCGCAATCAGCAGACGTGTTCAACAGCCTCATTGTACGCCTGCAAAACACAGGTTGAGAACGAGTATGGGAGCTACGAAGCCTGCGACTTTGTGTACACGACCCACCTGAAAAATGCTATGCGTCGCTACCTGGGCCCAGACGCCCTACTGTACACCACCGACGGCGGCGGAGACGACTTCTTCAAGTGCGGCAAGAACGACGGCGCTTACAGCACCGTCGACTTCGGCGCCGGTACGTCGTACGAACAGATGCTTCCGGAGAATGTTACATGGGTTCCGAATAGTGTTGCCACTGACGGGAATTGAGTCTTTGCCTACACTGCACTCGTCAAACGCCTTAAAACGCGGAACGCCGGCGTTTGCATTCGAACGCGTTCGACGACTGCAGTGGAGACAAAGGCTGCTAGCTTTAAGTCTACCCTCTAATCGGTCCAATCAGAGCACGGTATCCTGACGTCCCCTTTCATCTCCTCCTCTCCCTCACTTTCTTGGCGCAAGGCATTATATATGAAAACTCTCCATGAACCTTTCTTGCTTGTGTTTGTCTAACCGCATGACGTCACGCTGTCATATGACGTCACAATGCGCTGTTACATCGAAGCATTATTGGACGCCACGGTGTCGCGTGACACCACAGCGTCACTTGATGCCGTGACGTTACGTGACGTCGACTGCCATACGACGCCACAATATCACGTGACGTCATGGTATCAGGTGACGTTGCGTGATGTCACGTTGTTACGTGACGTCGCAGTGTCAGGCGACCTGATGTCACAATTTGCCTGCTCCTTAAACACCTCATAAAATACAGTGACCCCTTCAAAGCCTTTGACAGAAGGTCAAAGCCAGGAGCTTTTCAAAAAGAGTTCTACTCACGCGCGGAGGGTCCTCACGCAGTGGCGAAAACTCGAACTACGGTTGCCTTCCAGAATTGCGATATCTTTCCCTCCTCTTGCGTCATCTGTCTATCTCACTTAAAAAGAGCGCTACGTCGCTACACTATAACGTCACTTCGTAGAACGCAGGCTCCTCTAAAAGAAGCGCTCGTCCCACTTGACTGGGAACAGATGAGTCGCCGAAGCTGGAGAGCTATAGCGATTCCGAAAGCAATGTTTGAGCTTTGGCCTCTGGGCGAAACCTCGAACTTTATGTGAAAACGTTTCATGGCCTAGACGAGAACAGGGCAGGTTCGATATTCCTTGCCTCCTGGATCTTAGTGTTTAGCATGTCTGTACGTCTTGGGCCTTATTGTTTTAGTGAATTGTTTTCGAACGTTCGGTACCGGTTCCCTGTGCCGTCTATACAGATCCCTGCTAATTGATTACGCTCAACTCATGGAAAAGTATATATATATGAAAATAATTTCCTAGTTTTGTTGCGGCAGTCACGCGTCCCCAGAATGTGACCGGAAGTAGCTTCCATTCTCGATGCGGGATCGCGTATGCTGCAATTGAAATGTGCGTAGTTTCGTGGATTTATTAGCCTGATAAATAAATTAAAAATATATATATATCTAAGCGGGCTAAGAGAAGCGAACTGCCACGCGATTCAAAGGCTTCGAGGCTTCGATGCATGTGATGTTTTAATCGTCAAGCCGTGACGCCAGAAACATAAATTAGCGTAAAACAAATGTGAGTTTGGTACGTAGTCAAGTACCATTCCTCAACAGTAGACTTAGTAGAGCCAGGTGAAAGACTTCCTTTTTTAACTAGCCAACACGTATGGAAAACCACCTTTCGCAAGAACAAAAAGGCGTCTTTAAGTTAATTCTGCCACTATGACCCATCATTTTCTTTCTAAAACCTGCACCACCCAGCAATCGACGCTTCAAAGAATGGCACTACTTGCAAGAAACGCTAAGCCCGCGCGCCTTCTATCCTTAAGGAGCGCAAGTTTGTCTGCTTGTTGCGCAGAAGTTGAGGTGACGTCAGAGAGCCAAGCTTTGATTGGCTCCCATTAAAAGGATAGTGAGTATACCCTGAGGCAGTTAGCATTGAGGTCTACTCGCGCTATCCACGTCCAATCGAGCCAATCAGAGCCCGGCGTTCTGACGTCACCGCAACCCGTACGCAAGAAGCAGACAAACTTGCGCTCCGTATAGTCACCGCAGAAACGCTGAGCGTGGCAAGTTCCGGGAAGCTTATTACTGCTCCGCAGCCAATCACATTGCGGCATCGGATGATTAGAACGCCGAAGCACCGATCACAAATCAAGAAGCATGTGATCATTATAGATGACACCCTGAGACTTTTTTAACTGTCAGCGACACAACTTTTTGATGTCGGCACTGCGCTTGCGCCGACGCTTCATCTCACTCGAATCTGGCTCCCTGCACGCGTGCAGTGCCCTCCACCTGTGCACAGCCTGTTCTTACAAATATCTGCTCGTGTTTACGCTGGTCCCTCCCGACGCAGGTGCGGACGTGGTGGCGTCCTTCGCCGCCCAGCGGCGTCACCAGGAGCGCGGTCCGCTGATGAACTCCGAGTTCTACCCCGGCTGGATCGACCACTGGGGCGAGAAGCACGCACACGTCAACGCTTCTAGCGTCGCTAAGACGCTCCGGCAGATGTTGAGCATGAACGCCTCCGTCAATATGTGAGCCCTTTTTTTAACTGCGATTGGCGGAATAGACCGCTTTTTAAAAGTCTACCGAGCAACACTGGCGGTCGCCATTTCTTGCGCAAGAAAGCGTGTGACTGGATCCAAGCGTCCGCCGAACGCTGACGACAACCACGTGTAATATACGTGTTTAGAGTGCCTGATGAAATTGTGGCGAACTTGGCTAATTGGCGAAGCGGCTGCTAGATGGCGCGCCCTCCTGAAAAAAGGTCTATTGGCGAGGTCTTCAAACGAATCTAGGGGTCTGTTTCGTGTTAGTGGTGACCTGACGTTCCATGACGCGTGAGGTCGTAAAAGATGCATCCACTAAATTTAACATAAAACGTTTTCTGCTAATTTTAGCGGAGAAAGTTTTCATGTTATCACGAGACACCATGACGTCACCTGAAACCCTGAAGTTACGTGACACCATCACGTGATGTCACGAATCGTTATATAGTGGCGTCACATGACGTCCTCCTGTCATTGCGTGATTGTATGCGTGCGTAGTAGGGTGTGCCGCGCCTCGGCTTTCGCTGCAGTCCATTTTCAGCACGTGGCGTGGAACCGGTCATTTTGTTAGGCTTTTCATACGATGGAGTTAAAGCCAACACACGTGACATGTGTTTTGCTACGTAGTTCAGCCGACTCGTTACAAGCCGCTGGTATTTGCGTACGCGTATTTAGTCGTAAATTTTTTCTTTCTAGCTGACGAAGGCTCATAAACGACAAATAGTTGGAAAAGAATAGGGAAGTACGAAAGTATCAGACTGGCGTTTAATGCGTTTCCTATGCGAATACTGCATTATATGCAGTGCCCAAACGAATAAACTGGGCTCTGCCGGTTAATTGTGTAAAACTTTACTAATCGTAATTAATTGTCTGAAAAAAAAAAGTTGATCATTTTGCATCATCTTTTGGGCAATGTTAAAATATTGTTTAAAAGGAAATCTAATAAATCGCCAGCAATATATATATATATATATATATATATATATATATATAAAAGTAGAAGCCACCGAGGGTCAAGCAAACTTTGAAGGTTTAATTCAACATGAATAAGTCATACATAAACCGCGACGTTTCGAAGGGGGACCCTTCTTCCTCAAGCGGGACTTTTCAAGTCCCGCTTGAAACCGCGACGCTTCGAAGGGTCCCCCTTCGAAACGTCGCGGTTTATGTATGGCTTATACATGTTGAATTAAACGTTCAAAGTTTGTTTGACCCTCTGTTGCTTCTACTTTTATAAAAATACGCCTACAGCCTACTTAGCCCCAAGATGTTATATATATATATATATATATATGAAAACGCTTGTCAATTGCATTTTGCTATCACTAAACGTTACACCACAATCGTATACCGCTAAGGCTTTATTTCAAAGTTCCGTCAAAGTAAAAAAAAAATCCCACACGAGCACATCGAATTTTTTAATGGGGCACTGATACATTATATAGTTTTTGTTTTGTTTTTTTGTGCAGATACATGTTCCATGGAGGAACCTCCTTCGGATGCAAATCTGGCGGTAAATACTCTCTCGTTGTATCTTCCATGCCGTGAATTGTAAGCCTAAGACACAAACACGTTTGTCACATCAAAAAGCGGAGTAGATATGAAAAAGGACCCAGAAGCCAAAGTTGTTGCTTCTAAAACACAACTTCTTTTTTTTAAGTGTTATAAAACATTTTTAGCATATAAAACAATCTGCGATTTCCGCCGTAAATCTAAATTGCTAAGCTTCTTCTTTTTTTCACTGTATCTATTTTTCAACACTAGCCAACATTATCAACGGGGTCTACGCTCCCAATCCGACCAGCTACGACTTCGACGCCCCCATGAACGAGGCCGGCGATCCCACAGAAAAATTCGAGGTTTTGCGCAACGTCATCTCTGAGGTAAGATTACACTAAGTTGGAACTTGTATTTCTTTCTACAGGACAGTGAATGAATACATGTATGATCCAAAAGCGCGTAAATGACGAAACACACAACATACCACTTCCAACAAACGCCTTCTTTGCGCTGACATTTTTGTCTACCGTATTTACTCCCGAAAAATTGACGCATTTCGGGGGGGGGGGGGGGGGGGGGGGGGGGTGAAGGGTCATTAGGAGGGTTAAAATTTTTCCATTTATACGTTTCGTGCTAATGTTATATTATATGCCAATATGACACGGCAAAGTACTGTGGCACGTCCCCCCTGATGGAGACGCATCCACGGCTGGTCGGGGTATGGTGGCTAGAGAGTAGTCGGGGGCGCGCTACAGCGACCGTGCTTTATAAATCGCGAACCTTTTTTGGGCGCTTTCGGCGTGCCTTTTGCCGAAGGAAAAGCGCCCTACGGAGCTCACTCAGCATGGAGAGCAACGCGACCGTTCTTAGGCCTAACCACTTTCACGATTTCACTGTCCGAAAGCAGACCACTGACGACGGCGTGTTTGTTGACATCAATGCATCAGATAAGCGAAGAATGTCCAGGGCCTGGCAATTCCTCGACCCAAGCTTCGTCTAGTGTGCGCGCCGCTCGGTTGCACGATTAATCATTTCCGCACTTTCGCCACTACGCACTTGTAGCCATTACGAGTGCGGCTTGTTCAATTCCCACCCCTGCCCGTTTCGATCTCAATGAGCATCGTACCGGCGTACGGTCACGGATCACTACTGCGTGGTGCACGTTAGACCCCAGGTTAGCGGTTGTACCGCACTGGCTAAATTGCTCATCTACACCTGGGACACCAGACGCCCATTGAGGCAGACTAACTTCTGGCTGTTTAAACATGCACACAACAATTTGCTTTGAGAGCGGCTTGGCTTGGCTTGGCTTAGCCTGACCGCTTGGCGCCAGAAAGAAATTGGCTTAGTGGCTAGCTAAATTGAACGCATGGAGACTTGGGGAGCCGAAAATTGAAAGCAGCGTTTATTGCGCTAGGAAAAAAAAGAAAAAATATTGGTACCCATTTGAGGGGGGGTGCGTTCATTATGCGAATGCGCTCAATATGCGAGTAAATACATACTGCAGGCTGCGGAACACCCCACGCAAGCGCCCTCAAGACTGGGTTTACTTTGTGTGTGTATTTTTGCCTCCACGCCAAACGTTGAAAAAATATTCCTGCACAACTTAGAAGCGCTCCTCACCCAGGTAACAGGTGCCGAGTCACTAGGATGCGGACGCACGCGCGGCGTCTAACATTCAGCAGAAGAGAGCTGCTGCGCATGTTCCGACCGCGTTCCACAGCTCAGTAAACAAAGATAGCGACCCACAGAAGACGATTGTTGGAATTGTAACTAAGCCCGTTTCTCTGCGCCAGGGGGCGCTGTAGCATCCACGAGACGATTAAGTGAATGGTGGCAGAAATCGAGAAAAAAACCAGGTATTTTCTTATTCACTGATGGCAAGGGGGTTTCATAGCCTCACTTTCTTTGCACTGCGGAGTGAATATAGATTTCACATTTAAATATTCTAAGCTTAAATGGTAAAACAAAATGGCTAGGTGGCGTAAGCTACCGCCCGATCTAAAGGGCTCAGCCGTATTCATCCATCCATCCATCCGACGCGGACACGAAAGAGGCGCCTTCGCTAGAGTTGCCTGAAACGTGTCTCCGATTGGTGCGTCTACTGTCTTTGAAAGAAGTGGACCCTCGATTTCCGCTCGATGACGTCATGTACAAGTGTGCCACGCTGCCGCCGGGCGCGATCCTGGCGGCGTCCCAGCAGCAACGGTGGATGTGACAGACACCTAATCTGCCTAGAGTCGCTCTGCAGTCCTCGGAAGCTTCATCAGACAGGCGTTGGCGAACACCGCGACGACAGCGACACTCGCGTTTGCTCGTGCTTCTTGCCGGAACCTCTTCGACCATCCGATAGCATAATGACTCCGGCTTTTCTGGCGTCCTTCCTTGCCACTTTAGGATAATTTTTGATGTGTGGGCGGAATAGGGTGCTATACACACCAGTCGGAGACGCCTTCCAGGCCACTTTAGTCCACCCAAACTACCTTTCTGCGGGGCTTAACAAAAACTGGCCGTGTTCCAACGTCTATTCGACCACACTCTAGGGTAAAGGTTCTGTACCTTGGCGTTCAAAAGCCTACCCGCGTCCAGCGTTGCTCTGTCTCGTCACGCGACGTGATCCGCCGGAGTAACTCGGATTTATTCGAGTAAGGTGTCGAACGCAGTCCATATGACGATACATCCTTTTTTTCTTTGTAGTTTCTTCCCGGACCTCCTCCCGGCCCGGTGCCGTCCCCTAAAGAAAAGATGGCGCTGGGACCGTTCACGATGAGGCGTGTAAGTGAAATGGCGCTGTGTGAATTCACCCAGGAGCGTAAAAAAGGGTAACTGACAGTCTAAGAAACGCGGGGCGTGGTTTAGTGTGTTCGGCTTTCTTTTATGCTTCTAGATTGGTATGGCGAGCGTCATTGCGCCCACCATAGGTTGGAGAAGTTGCGAATTGTACGTCTAAACCTGTTCGGAGAACATATGTGGCCTGAGTAATTTTGACAACACGTCGTAGACCAGTCATTTAAATAATAAAAGAAATAGGTAAAAGAGACGCCACAAAACCTATTCATCAAATTTCAAGCGTGCTTTCGTTCCTCTAGCTCCCTCATAACACTATAGTGATTAAACTCAAATCTACAAGAAAGGTCGCTGATGATTATTTTCTTGCGATTAACCCAGTGGCAACAGTATATGCACACCTTTGCAAGAAAAGCAGCGAGCGCTGGCGATAATCGCCGATTCTCATCACAAACCAGGTCTAGGTACTTTTTTTTAATAACGGTGCTTCTTTCGTAGATGATTTTTTTAATGTACCAGTTGCTGGCGTTATCAATGAGCGTCGATTGATCTATCGTGTTCACGCTATGCATGAGCTTTGACTACACTTTCTTGTTTCAGGTTTTGGGTTTGGAAGACATTATGGCGGCAGGATCCATCAAGACATCCAAGTTTCCTCTATCATTCGAACAAGTTGGTCACGTACGGGAACCAACTTAATATTCTTTACACTTAAAAAGAAAAACGAACCAAGAAAGCACAAACCACTCAAAGTTGAAAGTGAACGAACTTCATCTTGTGGCCAGCGTTCTAGACATTAATACAACTTCAACCAGCAATCATTCAAGCACGTTGGTGGGATTAGATCACGATACCTATTTGTGTGTTCGGCAATACTGCCCCTGTCAAAGCACAACCCCATTCTCCAATACTGTGTTCACAGTAACGTCATGATGACGTGTTTCGAATTTCGGGGGGATGTCACGTATGTCCGTCGCCAAATCTCTGCTTTTTTACGCTTCTTTCAGTTGTTAAAAGTACTAAAGAAATTGATCTTTCTTTTTTTTACCGCAAGGTACTTATTCCACACTCGAGGAGCTGCTGTTGCCCTGCGTTTGTTACGCTTCTTTCGCAGAAGCGGAAATTTATTCGTATTTTCAGTAATCTGTGCTCCATGAATTTCTAACAATTAACATTAAAAAAAACACTCAAGAGTTACTACAGTTTCCTCTTATGCATGGTTATGACAGTCAAAACAAACACAGCCTATTGGTATTGCAGGGTCACGGCTTGATGATCTACTACACCAAGATCTCTTTTCGGCCTCGTGACCCGGCGCTTCTGCGGATTCCCGGACTTCGAGACCGTGGCTACGTCTACGTCGAAAATGTGAGCTGACAAAGTATTATCCTGATCTTCGATACAACGATTTTTTTTTTTTTATACGGCACAGCTATATTTTAATTTTCCTTATCTGACGTTCATTTTACTGACAAGTTGGTCATGTCAAAACATGTTCCTCAACGCTAGGCCAGTGTCATGGGTTTCTACGTCTGGGAACAACGTATTCACAACTTGGAAGGAGCTGACGAAAGAGAGAAACGGAGAGCTACCGCCCATCCAAGTGGATAGATGGATGGCTGCAGCTGATTCCCTTGAATCGGGCGGCGACCTGCGCCATCTAGCCAGTGCATTTTTTTCTTACCATTTTTGAAGATCGTTGTGTATCTAGAGATTTATTTTTAAAAGCTACATACTATCCGTACGACGGAAGCACCTCTATGCAACCACGTGCCCACAGCTTCCACCCTACGGGTCGCCCGGAAGGGAAAAAAGATCATCCTTCTCCCGACCTGTGACACCAGTCAGATAACCTCTTCTTGGTTATCTCCAACCTCCAATTGTTTATTTGTGCCTCAGTATCCCTAAATCCCGGTGCATTTGTTAAATTAGTCGCCTCTTCAGCTTATACAGCAAGAACTGACGGCGAAAAAATGAAACAAAGAAAATGGTATTAAATGCACTGACTTAAAGTTGCCAATAACGCCATGTCTCGTAAAACACACGTTAAAAAATATTTATGAAGATCCCGATTTTTTTTTAGAGACTGGTTTTCGCATCACTTGCATATTTATTCATCAACAAACAGGCCCACAGCGCTTGTTGTGTGGCGTTATTCACGTGTTGGCTATTCATGGCCCATTTTTTTCAATTTCAAATATCTTCCGAACCTTACGCACACTCTGTGCAAACTACGCTTGGGGATTCTGTTTAGTTTCCTCCAGCAACGTAGCATCGACTAGCTCCCAACGCAATCTAGGAGATGGAAGCTTACAAATGCTACAAAATCACAAGTGTATCGGTGGCCGAGTGTGTTAGCGCACCGCTAGCACAGCACCTCGGTTCACGTAGTGCGAAACCTCGCGATGCAGAAACGAGGAATCGTCTGTTCAATTCCCACCCCCACCAGTTTTGATCTAAACGAGTGTCGTACCGGTGTTCATTACTACTGTGTAATGCACGTGAAATACTACAAGCTATAGATATCGCACAGCAGTGACTAAACCTCTTATATACAGCGTAAGTCAGTGTCGCCACATCTCAAATGCATACCAAGCTTATAAAAACAGTACAAAAAACTTTTTTTTTACACGCCATTAACGGGCGAGTTAGCGTGATCGGGTGTACGCACTATTTATTTTGTACGCGTAACTTTTTCGGTTGTAGCCTCATCGAACCATCGTTGTTTGGTTTCTTCAGGAGTACAGGGGTCTGCTATCCCGAATGGACAATGTGTACGATATTCTAGTTCCCATCAAGAAAGGTCAGACCCTGGCCATCGTGGTCGAGAATCAGGGACGGGTCGCAGATGCAAACGGGAACAACGACACGAAGGTGAGCATTGTGCACAACGGAAGAAACAAATATCGTGTATTTTGGTTTCCGATGTTAATCGGCTTCGGTAATGTTCCAAGGTAAACTTAGCACAGAAAATGCATGGCGAATTGCTAGGCAATGGTGTCGTATGCATGAAACGTTCCAGCCTAACAAACGTTTATGTCATCGCTGAACAGCAGGTCTAGTCTGTTTAGTCAGACGCCTAGGTTCACGGCACTCTTCATTAGAAAATTCAACTACGTGTACACTAGAAATGATAGACCTGCTGATCTTCCAAAACCTTCTAATCCACTCCTCCCCCACTTCGCCTCCTCGTTTACCCCTCCTCCTTACACCACCCCTGGTCACATGACCTTGTTAATGTTAACCAATCAGCGTTGAGCACCTATCTCCTCCTCCCCTACCCGTCAACCAATGTGCCAAGGCTCGCGGCCACACTTTAATCCAGGCCTCATTTTTGGCCTTCACAAAATGCCGAACAGATAGCCAAAGAACTGTTCCCGTTAAAATAAAAAAACAATCACAAGCAAGAAATTAAAAAAAAAAAATCTACCTCGGATAGTTCCTTTCTTATGACGCTCACTACGACCGAACAGTGACTGAAAGGAAAAATATTCTCTGACATTTCTAAACTGAAATACCAGCCCCTTCTCTTTTCAGTGAGTTTTCTTTTTTTTTTCTGATTGTAGTATTTTCGACTTAGATTTCATTTATACCGTTATTACATTTACGCGCACAATGGCGCACAAATCCTATTTAGCACATTGGGCGTTTTGACATAACTGTGTGATCATACCTTATTCAAAGCCTGTAGCTTCGTCAGCTCTACCCACTTCGTGTAACTATCATCCATCAATATTTTATTACTTTAGTCTTTGTTTTAATTACCATTTCTACTTACTTCATATTACCGTGCGCAGGGTCGAACAAATAACGTTCGCTTACGGAAAAAATTCGAGTTTATTCTTAGTCGAGACGTAAATTTATCATTTCGTTCTAGTTTCTTGTCCTCTAAAGTGCCTGTTCATTCTCATCCCGAATGCTCGATGCTCGAACCTTCTAGGCCAAATTTTCGCGACGCCGACGCACACTAGACAAGGAGCTGCGCCCGTACTTGTCGAGTCAGTCTCGCTCTCACTTCCTGTTACGCCGCGAAATCGCCGCCCGCTTTTCTGCTGTCTCGACACTCGCTCTTTATTTTGTTTGGCACAAGTTCGCCAATTAAACCTTTACTTTCAGTTCATATTTGTTAAGCTATTTTCCATCCGTGACAATATTTAGTTTTAGAAAAAAATACCTTATTTAGAAAACGAAAAGAAAGCAAGAAAAACGAGCTCACAAACCTAATTAATCGAGGGCGACAAAGAAGCAAAGAAGTAATATCACATGTTTACCTAGACCTTGAGACATCGTGCTAAAAGTTATGCTTGGGCTAGTTGGTAAATGAACCTCTTGATTTAAAAAAGCGCGACAAGACAAGGAAGAAGTAAAGGTGAGACGGACGACAGCGCTATCAACTGAAACTTTATTTCCACCGTTCCCAGTATACATATACAGGGTGTTTCACGAAAAGAGGGCAAATTCGGTATTGCGGAAACTACTGGTCGCAACGAAAAAAGGCTTTTTTCAGTTAAGTCCTGATCCAGGGGCCTCTTTAGTAAAATTATTAAAGTTGGGGTAATTAGATTTTTACTTAATTTTGCGTAATTAACTTTTTTTAATATTGCGTTTAAGGACATATGGTTTCAATTAGAACATTGCTCAGCATCATCAAAAAACACTAAATCAACAAACTCCAGAACGATAGAAGGCATATATACAGCATTTTAGGGCTTTCTTAAAAGCCACACAAATTCGACGGGTTTTTAAGTTTCGGTTTGCAATCGGAGCGCTTCTCGACCCCGACGGCACCGCGCCCCGGGGAGAAATAGTGCAACCAACATCTGCTGCGCTGTCCTCGCCGGTTACAGTATAATATAACAAAACAAGTCTCCGGTCATCTCAGAAGCCACGGGCTTGATTTTGGATGCACCACTGACCACCGAAAAAGCAAAATACTCAAAAGGAACAGTGACATACTAACTCGAGAGATAATAGAAGTTTACGAAATAAACGAACTAAAAGACAAACGTGTCAGCACAGCATCCATTGGTCTGCGCGATGAAGAAATTTGTTTGCTTACTGGTGCATGATAGGGCCCGAATATGACACAGCGCTCTATAATCCAACAAACTAATAAGATGCTGCGATTGGGTGTATTTTTGTGTCTTTCGCGCCCTGTTCATTTCGCGGTTGCCTATGTGTATATATACTGAGAGCGGTGGAAATAAACTTTCAGTTAAACAATTAGCGCTCTCGTCTATCTTTTCTTTCTCCTTGACTTGTCGCGCAGTTTTGATTTGCTTGGGACATCCTTAAATAATTCTTATATGTTTATAAAAGACGGTGATTTCCCTCTGGCAGCAAAACAACACAAACAATTATTTTCTTTCCTTTTCTTTTCTAGGGCATTATATCGAACGTAACATTGTCAGGAATGATTTTGACTCCGTGGGCGATGATGCCCATTCCGCTGGAGGAAATACCCGGCCTTCGAAACATCGACTCTAGCATCAACTTTCAGCTTGAGCATACGGAAGGCATAGGCGCCTACCCAAGCAGCACATTACGACCGGCTCAAGCTTGAGCCAGACTGGGTAGCCAGGGAAGTTTCAGTGGGCCTAGATTGTTTTGCACCATGGCGCTAGGCAGCCCCATCCTGGTATGCCAGTCTGGCGACCACCGGCAGTTGCCTGTGCAGCCATTGACTGACTCACCGCTGGAATTATGGCCTGGGCCAGGCGGGAAGCTCAGTGGTACCCCAAGCTTGGCTCTTTATTGTACATACAGCATGGGCCAGGTTAGTGGCCGGGTGGTCAGCCAAGCTTGGCTAGACAATAGAAATTCACCATGCAGTTAAACCAGTTTAACTGGTCATATTGACAACACACGTGGTAAATTAATAAAATTCAATTTATACCCACTAAAATACATACTGCAGGCTGCAAAAATAAACATAAAAGCATATGTACAATGCAAAAAAATTTGCATTATATTATTCATGTGTCCCAGGCGGTTGGCGAGATTCTCCAGATCTTCTGGAGTGTCGGGGTTCCGGTGGTGGCTAACATAGTGCCGCAAGGCATCTGAAAAAAGAATAAACATCACTAATTAGAATCATGGCAGATTTATTTGCACCCGTCTGTCTAAAACGGTTAATAACTAATGCCACTAACAAAAAAATATGCTCTATCATAAACAGTAGGAGAGGGAAATGGAAGCCTGTGCCAGTCGTACATGTGGTGCCAGTCACGCGACAATTAAGTAGGAACCGCATGTAAGAGATTTGACGAGCCACGAGACAAGCGACGACGATCCGCTTCACTGTCGTTCGGTCACTCGCGCGACGCGGCAAACCGCATGAAAGAGCGACGGGAGCAAGCGACCAAGGCGATGAGCGACGATTTCTAGAAATCCAAAAACCGAGCGATGCGACAAGCGACCGTGGGATATCTCCGCCGCTCGTCGCCGACTCGTCGCTCGCTTAATCGCTTAGATGCGGTTCAGTCTTTGCGTTGCATAGCGGACGACAGACTAGGAAGGCAGGAAGGGGCAACAACAGCAGGATCCTCTACCACAGTGGTTAACCACTGCGGTAGAGGATCTCTGAAGCTGAATGTATACACTGGCAGTTGTATTACTAGCATGGCTGTTCCAAATGGGGTTGCAAAAACGTTCGGATTCACTTGGCCCTGATTATGAAAATGAATACAAATGGTAGAGCCTGCTTACCTGGCTCGCTGGCGCCGAGACAGAGACAGCCAGTGCCCGCGCTGCAACGAGGACGGAGCGAATTCCGAACACGCCGTTGTGGGATGCAGCCATTTCGCCCGCGAGTGAGTGGAACTCAGGCAAAGTCAGGCGGAGGACGTCATCAGCCACATGAACCATCGGCAGAGGCAGCACTCAAGGCACCGGCGAACTATCTTATTCAAACACAGCAACTTGCAACCTCCCCAAGCAGAACAGCAGCGTGAACGAAGACCCAAGTTCGCGTTACTAACGCCAGATCCGGTTTTTTTTTTCTTTCTTTTTTTGGTTTTCAGAACTTCGCCGGCCGCCGTCTCAAAACTGGCGCTTCCAGCGGACGCGAGAGCCGCGCTGATTGGCCCGCGCGCTCCTTGTCCTTGCACGTGAGGAGCCCTTCTCTTTCCCGCGCTACGCGCGTGGAGACTGCATCGTCCCCGGTCCCGGGGCACTGGCACATTCCAGGCGCATGATTCATCTGGAGGGTGCGGGATCTTTCCCGCGCTTTTCCAGGCACCCCGCCTCGGGCACTTGCGCTTGAAGCGGCTTCTCCGTGCAAGCCAGGGTAGATAAAGGCCGCGGTAAAAAGCGGGAAAATGATAAAATTCGAGTGGGACCAATTTCGATAGTTTAATTTACAATTTCTCCGGTGCAATTCCACTACAACCAGTTCATTTCGGGTTTGGCCTGTTCATATCCAAACTGTTTTCAAAGAGTTTTTTTTTTCTTTTTCAATTGGGAAAGCGTGTTCTTTTTTATGTCTCATGGCACTCAAACGTCACTTTCTAGTTCGAGGGCTCTTGCCACAAAGCACCAAAAATATGTTAAGAGAACGCTCATACGAATTAAAAAAAAATGGAAAAAGTTAAACGAACTACAGAGTAACAGTGGCTTTCAGGTGGGCATTCTGTGTCCGATAAAATACGAGCTTGAGCCACGGAACGTTGCACAGTGACAGTTTCCTGACATTCCTTGGCTCACCCTATCTTTGAACTGGCAACATGCCCGAATATTGGCTGTTGCTTGTGTTGAGCGGACCAGGGAATTCCTGCGAACTACCATGGAACCCCAAAGCTTGGCAGAGGCATTGCTACCCTGGCCATCTCTGACCGAGGAAAATCAATAGACAGCCAGGGTACATCAAATACTGGCAGCGGCCTGTTTACACTGGCCATCAATGACCAAGGAAATTGATCGGTCAACCAGGGAAAGCGTTCCCTGGCATTTCCGTGGCTTTCTGGAGCAAGGAAAGACTATGAAACGCCAGGCTGGCATACAGACGTAAATTGCTGGGCAGTCGTGGCCTAGCTATCACAACTAAGTGCCAACCCTGGCCCCAGCTAAACCAAGCAAGTGTGCTACCTGGGTACTTCGTAGATTTTCCAGCACCCGAAGACGAAGTCCTGGACACATTTCTTCAAGTAGACGGATGGAAAAAAGTAAGCATTTTTTTAATGTGCTCGTTCTTTTTTTTTTTTTTTGTTGAATTTGAATTCGCTACTGATGTTGATTGTTTTCGCACATCCCCATACCATTTCTAGAGTTCCTGTATAGGCTCCCTATGGGAGCCAGAGTTGCGCGTTTACCCCCGGAGCGCCGGTTTTCCTGCACGGCAGGGCGAGTCTGGTCCTCACGTGACTGAATTCAGCGAATAGCGGCGCAGCGCGTTCGAGGCGCGCGGAGCGCTCAACCCCCCACCATCTTTCACAACGCTTAGAAGAAGAAGAAAGCGGCGGAACGTACGCCGGGGCGCGCGCGACATCGTCTTTTCTGCACGACACTTGATCCGGCTCCTCACGTAATCGGATCTCGGCGAATAGCGGCGCGGCGGCGCGTGGAAAACAGACCCGCAACTCTGGCTTCCGTGGGAAGCCTATACAGGAACTCTAACCATATCCACAACTCCCCTCAAGACAAAAAAGAAGTTTTGCGCAATGTTCGTACGCCGTGCGAGGCAGTTCTTACAAGACTTGGTTGTCGGAGGAAGGAGCAATGCTCTTGGAGTCTGAGACGGGTTCGTATTGATAAGGTAACCTATCTAATCTAAAATTCCCCTACACGCATATCGATTCTCTACATAAAAAAGGAAATTAGTAATGATCCGCGACATGCCGGACTTTTTTATACTACGGTTCTTGAAGGGAAAAAGAGTATAGTAGCTGCTTCTCCATAGTTTTATAACGCACCCCGGGCGTATATTGTACGGGAGCCTTACGTCAGCGTTCGGCAATAACTCAGCTCAACATATATATATATATATATATATATATATATATATATATATAAAGCGCTGCGTCATTGTTCGGCGATGACTCGGATCCAACCACACGCTTGCGTGCAGAACGAAAACGGCGACCACCGAACGTCGCCCGGTGGGATTTCGAAAATCGTCTGTTGGAAGATAGGTTAAGGCGGCCGACATGAACCATAACACGACAACATTCCTATCGCTGTAATGCCTGTCTAATGCCGCAAAACGATCGAAGCGACCTCACGACATGTGCGCCTATGGCAGAAGATTTCACATCTGTGTCTTCTGCTTGCAAACATGATCTCTATTTGGTATAGTCGGCTGCTCGCTGTTGAAAGTTTACTCGACTGTTGCTAGTTGAAAGATGTGGTTGTGTTGTTTCTGTTTGTTTTATTCTTTCTTCATCCATCACTTAAACCAACACGCTGTTCTCCCAAGCATGATCTCTATTCGATCATTCGCTGCTCTCATCCTAAGCCCGCTACAGCCACCGTGATATAAAATATTCTGGGCGTGGCCCCCAATACGCACGCGCTTCTGTCTTTGTGACTCGTCCTTCGGCGTTCTTATCGGCTGACGACGCAATCTTTTTCGCTGCGGAGCGATCATTTGAAGCTCGGCACTTGCTACACACCGAAGTTCCTGTGCCGTCACTAGGAAGTTTTAGGGAACAGTTCTTGGATTCAAAACGCGCACCAAAACGAGGTCCTCTTGGATTCAGTCCGATCGCCGACATGTGACTGTCGTCAACACTCTAGTGCTGTGTTGAGATCTTTCTCAAATAAATACTTTTTTCGGATAACGCTACACCGTCTGGTACGTATAATACATGGTTCGAATGTTAACACTCGCTCAATTTCATGTTCGAGTCCTCTGGCGTACGCCGGTAAACGTTATTTGTGCGCGCGAAATATGCACTTCTTTCGGCTATGTCCTGTAGTAAAATTATTTTCGATAGGTAAGCAATTTTTTGATTGACACGGCTGAGCGGACGGCGCCGTCAAAACTCATCGTAAAATAAAGCAAACATTCCAGCCGCATTTGTTCTGTCGCGCGCGTATCCAACAAAAATATATTGAGACGTTTTTGTTCTGTCTATTTGTTATCGTACCGTGCCTCCGGTTATTATGGAAGTTGGTACTCAGTGAGTGCGGCAATCTGGCGCTCGTTAATTTGAATCTTCCTTTCGTTTCAGGGCTTCGCCTTTTTGAACAATTTCAACTTGGGTCGCTACTGGCCGGTGATGGGGCCTCAGATGACCCTGTACGTACCCTCGGTTCTTTTTCGGGAGCACAACCGTCTCATCCTCCTGGAATTGGAACGCGCGCCCTGTAGCCTCTTCGAGGATTGCAGCGTCGAGTTTGTGAAGACACACGTGATCAATGGCACAGTGCCGATGAATGGTGGGAATGAATCGGTTAGGATGTGATCGAATATTTCAACAAAAAAATGTAGATATTACGCGCGAAAATCATTTCCGCAAAGAATTACAAGGTCGTGCAGCCTGTTTTGGCATGGCTGACAATTAGGAATCAATGGTTAATGATTAGTTACATACTCAGACATCAAGAAATTTTGAAAGGCCTCAGTATTAAGACCATCCAGGTCTCAACAATTTCTTCGTGAATCACTCGGTATCACATCGCTAGCAGTTGATCACTGGTTTGTGATTAATCTTAAATATATAGCTAAGGTTGTTTCTTTCTTCGAGCCACACTATCTTACACTTTTGAAACACGCTGATAGTTTGATTTAATATATGTTGAATTGAAAGAGAATTAAAAAAAAACTTTAAAAATATCGAGTTTGTCGTTCTTGTTCCCGAAAAAAATACTGTCTGTTATTTGATTATTTTTGAATGGATACAACTCTCTATTTCAGCAAACCGGCAACCATAAAAGAAAAAAAGTTAACTTCATAAGAACTGCCAACAAATGCAAACAAAAAACAAAAAAAACGCGGGTCGATTGGTATGGATTGAGTGTTTGACGACAACTTATATGAGGAAATTGCGACACTGTCCACGTGTCACGTTTTTTATAACTGTGCCGCACAATCGTACCTGAAACGCTCTTGTCACGAGATCAAAATTTCGGAATAAAATGACCGCGGTTTTCGGTTGCTCACATTTTACCGGTATCGATCCCACTGATCTCTACGACAATTGCTGGATCGCGCTTCCCCGCTTGTTCGCTGCAGCGCAAGTGAAGCCACCCGACTTCACTCGCTTGGGATACGATTTGCCGTTTTTGCTAGCCTTTGCTGCGGTTTTCCAGCGTGCTGTCGACACGTTTTCTACTCGTTCGTCGTCATTCGCCGAAGACGTTTTTTGAGGACTCTGTGTATTGTTGAGACTTGCCGTTGTGAACACGTGGAAAATTTTACGAAAGTGCAGTGTCGCAGGAAAAAGGCACAACGCGTCGAAAGGAAGGGCTGGCGGCGTGTTCAAAGCTTCCTTGGCACGCCGAAGTGCCGTGTCTCTGTGCCTTCGCACGTTTGGATACCGACCAAGAACCGACGCCGTGTGTATGTGTTTAGCGAGTGCAATGTGCGTGAAGCTGTTCGTGCCTCTAGATCAGAGTCTTTTCCCCTCGCGGTTTAGGAACGAGCTTAATCCAGCGTCCACTAGCGACGGAAGATGGGGGGAAGGTACGTCTTTTTTTCGTCAGACGATTTACACAATACCGTGCACAACAGCTCCTCATCACTGATCAGTGCTGGCTTATTATCAACCTACTTAATTGCACTTGACGTTTGAGCGCGGCTCGCCTAATTGTAATTGGTCAACAAATTGCACACGACCATATCGGCCGCGCTTCAAAGATTTTCATTCTCGCCGTCTTGTACTTTTGCTTCCGAAAACCCCCCTGGCTCCACAACGTTGCCCTATTCGTGCTCCCACGGAATCTATTAGAGTAGATTTGGGACATAGCCATGGTTAATATAGAACATAAGAACACGTACAGATCTCCCCCTTTTATTGATAGCAACTCACCGGAACAGCTGGACGATCCAGAACTGCGTGGCCGATATATATAAATGATCTAAAGGCATCTACGCGCGACACACGTTCAGAACTTTGGCGCGGCGTCAATTCTTGCCCGGTATCCAAGCGTGCGAAGGCACAAAGATGCATCACTCGGCGTGCCAAGGAAGCTTTGATCACGCCGCGACACCGGCGACACGTTTTCGACGAGTTGTACCTTTTGATACGGCTTCACGCACATTGCACTCGCTAAACACATTCACACTGCGTCGGTTCTTGGTAGGTATCCAAGCGTGCGAAGGCACAGAGACACGGCACTTCGGCGTGCCAAGGAAGCTTTGAACACGCCGCCAGCCCTTCCTTTCGACGCGTTTTGCCTTTTTCCTGCGACACTGCACTTTCGTAAAATTTTCCACGTGTTCACAACGGCAAGTCTCAACAATACACAGAGTCTCAAAAAACTTCCTCGGCGAATGACGACGAACGAGTAGAAAACGTGTCTACAGCACGCTGGAAAACCGCAGCAAAAGGCTAGCAAAACGGGAAATCGTATCCCAGCGGGGTTGCGTCCGGTGGCTTCACTTGCGGGAGCGGCAAGCGCGATCCAGCAATTGTCATTGAGATCAGTGATCGATCCGGTAAGTGTCGCGGTGATTGGAAGAAACGTAAACTGTCGAAGTTGACATTGGCTAGGTGACGCTAGCAGTCTCCCCATTTCAAACGGTTCAACCGTATATGCACTCATGTATATATTTACAGTGTCCTGTTGTGGTACGAGGGCAGATTGAAAAGTTTCCGAAGTGAAAATGAGAACAATATATATATGATTTAAGTCATACTTTATTTTTCGACATAATCAATCCGAAGCTCGGCACACATGGTCCAGTGTTTCTTAAGCTTTTCGATTCCCTCCCGGAAGTGACGTTCTTAGAGATCCGAAACATAACTGCTCATAGCCTCCATCGCCTCTTTAATCGAGTAAAATTTATTTTCAGTCAGAAGGTCTTGAGCTTCGGCAATAGGTTGAAGTTCGAGGGTGCCAAATCAGGTTAATACGGTGGATGGAGGAGGGGTTTGAACTTATTCTCTCAGTTTTTGCTCAGCGACTGCCCCTGACTGGGCGGGTGCATCGTCGTCGTGAAAAACCACCCGTTTCTTGACCATTCCCGATAATCTTTTTTTTTTTTTAATTACTTGTTTTACCTTGTGCAGAAGTGTTTGTGTGGTATTGACCAGTGACATTTCTACCCTTTTAAAGATAATCAATGAGCAAAATATCTTTGGCGTACCAAAAGACTGATGCCATCAACTTACCAGCCGATTGAATGGTTTTTGGCTTCTTCGGAGCAAATCCACCGGGACGTCCATTTTTTCATCGAATTTTTGTTTCTGGCGTGTAATGGTCTACCCAGGTATCGTCCGTAGTTACGAAACGTCCCTTGAAATCTGTTGAGTTTGCCTGAAATACTTGCCAACCGTCGGCTGACGTTCGGGCTCGAATGCGTTTTTGCTGCGGATTGAAGCAGTGCCGCTCCCATCTTGCACAAAGTTTCTTTAATCCCCAATTCTTGTGTAAAATATGAACAACTCCTTCAGAAGATATGCCCACTGCTTGCTTAATTTCACGCACTTTTATTCAGCGGTCTTCCAAAGCCAAGTCATAAATTTTATTCAGAATTTCTGGTCTGGTAGTCGTTTTGGTACGTCCTGAACGTGGTTCATCATTTGTGTCCGTACAACCACGCATGAGTTCGGAAACCCAAAACCTCAGGGTGGAAAAAGATTGGTGATGAGTCCCCAAGAACACCATCCAACCTGGATTTGATTTCCGTCGATGCTTTTCTCTCCAAGCAAAAAATTTCGATGACCCCTTGAATTTCACTATTATCCATCATACAAAATGTTCATCGTTGCTCGACTTGAATTCTTGTGAAAGCCAGACTTCTTAAGATATCAATCTGACATTTGTGGTCATTTCATACGAAAGGGTGGCCAACACAGCGACATAATAATATCTTGCAAAAAAAAGTCCCCTAAAGGCGATTCCGGAAACTTTTCAATCAAGCCTCGTATTCGCTGCATTGTGTAGCCTTGCTAATCCTCCGTTCGTTTCACGGCGATGAATTCCATGGGGCGCCTGAAAATATTATTATAGTGTGCGTGAGTGTCAAATACCATTGCTCAAAGCAGGAAAAATTACGAGTGTACTCGGCGTCAACTATCTCGTTCTAGATTGTCAAGGATCGAGTTGCCTCCACAGCGCTCGCGTCTCCTTCGGACGACAGCAAGTGCGAATGAGACGCAAGCCAAGATAAAGCCGCGTTCCCTCGCAGCAGTGCGGGGCTACGGCTCTGTGGAAGCTGAGCTAGCATTGACAATGTAGCACAAAATAGTTGATGTCGAGTGCTGAAGTGCGCGCAGCGAGGAGCAAGTGTTTGAAAACGTTTTATCTATCGTTGCGTCTCGTCACGAGCGGCTACGAGCAATGAATAACGAATGGGAATTTGTTGTATCTTTAAAATATCTTAGGTTGGAATGGCATTCGTTCAATTAAACTTGGGGCGAATTTTCAGAGCTCACTATTAAGCTTGATTGCCAAATAATGCTTCCGCAATAAACACCGACACTTTTTAAAGAGCATAGTTGTAGAGTTCCGCGATATAAACTATGATGCGTAAATGCCCATGGCATAAATAGAGCGAGTTGATAGATTACACGTCCTAAAGTTTAAGATGGGAATAAAAAAAAAACACGACATCAAACTAATTTCTCCGGTATATAAAACCCGAAAGGGAAGACTAAAATAAGAGAAATGGAAGCCATCTACTCTTTGTACGCATGCGCCGGGGGGATTAGCTTTGAACATCATTATCGCAAGCTATAGTAGCACGCACTTTATCCTAAAGCATTCGCTTAGAAAACTGCATAAATTAAGCCAAACATTTAGTCTTATTTCAAGAAGCACATTGAGTACATGTAGAAACACAGACAATTGTCACAGACATTGCTAAACTCATCGAATTAAAACTAAAACCTGCGCGCGAAGGATGGCTACAGATACTATTAAAACAATCTTCAAGGACACATTTATGGTTCGCTTTATAGGAGCGAGTGCCTTCCACAATCCACTTGAACAACTAGCGCCATGGAGTTCTAGCTGACTTTGCCTCCAACTGTGTCAAAGAAGCACCTAAAGAAATAAAACATAACTACTTAACACACTATATACTCAGTAATCTAAACGCTGTCTTGTAGATATCGCTCTGGTGGAATTGTAACGTACCCTTGGTGACTTGACCGGAGCAATGCAAGTTATAACAAACAGCGTCGAAGTACCACGAGATGGCTGGATACAGCATCGTGCAATGCCAAGGGCAGCAGTTTTGAAAATATGTTTCTATTGTCCCGTTACTAAAATATGTCACTGCTCAGCACGCAGCCAGACACACTGTTTTCAGATTATCCAGCAAACCCAGAAATACGTGGCAGCGCACACCTTATCCCATGTTTGCATGGGGGAAGCAACAATTCAGAATCCATGATGCTGCAAAATCACAGATCGCCTCCCAGAAGACACTGCCGAGATCGGCGACCTAAACCGCTAGAACTGCGGGCAACTCTAGCGGTCGAATGCCTTTGGGGAACTCTGGGACATGTCTCTCTCAAGAACTGCACCTGCCAGTAGCTAAGGACGTTAATGCTGGGTCTTCGTGCATCATGAGCTTGTACACATTGTCCCTAGACACCTACGCTTCATCAGCGTCCGTCTCTGTGATGGCAGGCGCGTGCCGGTAGAGCACATAATGTTGAATAATGAACAGGAGGTCGAAGGAGATGCTGATGAAACCCAGGCCAAACTTGGTAAAGTTTCCAAACAATGACGACCAGTCATCTGTTGGGGATGGAAGAAAACTAGGTTTAGTCGACATTTCACGGAACACGAAAATCATTTGCTGATGATGTCTGATGAAGTTGAAGAAAACCTTTTGGTTAAATATTGGGTGAACGACCTGTTAAACCATCAATTCGCTGTTTTGGGGGCTAGATGAAAACCACCTCCATGGAGTATAGTACTGACTCCAAACGGAATAAGGCTATAACGCGTCATTAGGAGGAGTTGAATACAGCATAAACGTGATGTTATAACGACCTTTTGATATTTCAGTTGAAAATTAATCAATCGAAGAACAGAACAAGATCATGCTACAATGACATACCTTCTTTGTCCACTTTCCTGTTTCCGTTTCATTATGTTTTGCTATTGTAATTGAAGTAATGACTACAATGCGTACAAAGAAGCTAGTCTAGTGAAAAGGCCTTTGCTGAACTCTTCACGCGACGACAAACTTCGGATTCGACAGCATAAGATAATGTACCACATATATATATGTATATGTTAAAGTTAGGTGGAAAGCATGCGGTACTTTGTATCCCTTGGGCTACCAATGAGGCATATTTTGCATACACAACGATGTAGGCTAACATTAAAGTTGTCCCTTCACGCTCAACAAGTGATGCCTCATATGAATGAGGGTTGGGACGACACAGAGTGCAATTATATGAGATCTATTTAGCATGAAACGTGTAGCGATTATAGTTCAACCTTACCATAATTATAGGCAATGAGAAACATCTGTAACATGCTCAAGCTTCCACCGGTGAAATCCAGAAGGATGTTCCCAATGCTCCAACCAACTGTGGATTTTCTTCTAAAATTGAGATAGGCCTGAAAGCAAAAACATTTATAACAGTTTTAACATTCCTTAACATTCCTCACTATACCACTATGTAGAAATATAATGCGCAATGTTTCAAGACAGAAATCAAGTTGGTTTACGGAAGCCCCCACATCTAGGAGTGAGAACTTATAATTACACCAGAAGAAAGATTTGATTTTACTTATAAGGCACAGCCAGATATCATTTAACAGGCCCATTTGTATTCAATGAATTTCTGCATTCAAATCATTGTCACTCTTTTTTCTTTTTTTTTTTTGCTTGAACACATCTTTTTTATATCGAAACCTCAACTTGCCCTGCAAAACGTTACCCAGAACCACCTATCCGCCATCAGCCAAGACGCATTTACTTTCTCATTGCAAAGCTAACAAATAAAATACACAATAAAAACTGAAGTGTTTTTTTTTTGTTCAGAAGTAAAGTCGAAACAACTGGCTGTTCATATGCACACAAAAGAAAGAAAAGAAGAAAATTATGATAATGATCATAGTGCTATTCACATAGTCAAGCCATTGGCTGTTAGTGAGCATAATGATGATTATGATGATGATGTGATGGTATTGCCATGTGGGGAATCAAGGCAATCAGCTGTCTATATAAGAATAAACAAGAAACAAATCACGATGATGACTCGATGAGGTTCTTCCCATTCTCTCGCCTTACCTGTGGTATGTACTTGATAAGAGTGATGACGAGTTTTGAATAGGAGAAAAAGTAGAGGTAGGTAAGCCACGGACTGTGTGGGTTGCCGCCGGCCACCGTGACTATGCCGAACACGACCGCCCCCGTCCAGATCACGCCCAGCAGGACACGCGCGGGGAGAGACACCCTTTGGTCCTGCCTCTGCAAATCACAAGATAAACCATTAACGAAAACGTCGGGTAGTCCGCAGGTGCGGACATAAAAGGAAGGTTACTTTAGCGGAGAATCAGAGCCGTTTTGGCGACAAGATAAAGAACCGGAGGGACAACTAGTGTGCAAGAGGTTTTCTCTCGCACGGTTCCTCGGAAACATACCTCCATTTCGATAGTTTGGCATTAGCCGAACAGAGTGCCGAAGCAAAGAACACGAAGCGAGATGCGTGAGCATATTAAGCTACGCCAAGGATTTCTTAGGCTGTCTATGACTATCATACGCGCTTTTCAAAATTTCAAAATTAGGCATAGATTATGTGGGGCCGCCATTAGTTGGTCGTGCACTTTGAGCAGGCATTGGATACGATCCCTTCGTCAGCATTCGGAGTGTACTCGGAACGAAACGCATTCCACACGAGTGCTGCGTCAGTGCTCGGCGCGAACTCGGAACCAATCACGGGCTTCACGCCGAAAGCGACAAGACCAACTAATGGCGGCTGCGCATAATCTATGCATCCTTTCACAATTTCGAAAGGGTTCTATTTGAAGAACATCCAGGAAGTCCCTTTGCAAAGAATGACACTAATGATATAAATCCTTACCTCGTAAAAACAGCACTGTAAAACCGTGATGAAAGTGGCGAATGAGGCGTGAATTCCAAACACAATGTCGTTGATCTCAACGGGAATGACTCCTGTCGGGTGCTGAAGCAAATACTCAGCCTGAAAATAAACAAAACATTTTAATGCAACGATAAATACATAACGTATTTGTCTGGTCGATGCAAAACGGTAGGGATGCAATACAAGTCTCTTGCATAATACTTTTACAATCCTGTTTCAAAGATGCACTAAATTTAATTTGAAGTCCCAATATTTGTTTATTTATAACTCGCTACATAAATAAATATAAATTAAGATTGTTATATTATTCATTCCCTACTTAATTACACTAACAAAATATTGGGCCAGGAGCGCACAGTAGCTCGAGAGATCTACTGCTTCCGTCGCCAGCTTTTTTTTCCTTTCTCGAACTTTAATGCTAAATTCATTATTCACTCTCTCCGATAATGCATGCATATATATATATATTAAAAATAAGATTAAATCGTCCGTTGTTGCTGTTTTTCACTAAGGGTTTTTTCTTCTCAGTTTTATACCCACGCCTTCGGCCTCCCGCCACCATGCCCGTTATATATATATATATATATATATATATATATATATATATATATATATATATATATATATATATAGGGTGTTTTTGCTTTTTATTCTTACACATTTGTTTGAAAAAAACCTTGAAATCTACACTAATGCGGTTTGTGCAGGTGGGTTATACGGCCAGGCGGACATTATGTGGGAGGCTAATCTTTGCGATAAGTCCATTAATTAATTAAAATTCATTAATGAACTTTTTAATTAGAGAAAATACACATAGTTCTAATTAGAAACTTGCTGAACATCATCGAAAACCCCAAATCAGCTATTTTTAGCACCTTTCACTGCAACATTAGGGCCTGATGAAGAGCGGTCCTGGCTGGGAAGGTTTTCCAATAAATACGTTTTAAAGCATTTACCTCCTTTTTACGAGATTAATATATATGTGTGTGTGTGTGTGTGTGCGTGTGTGTGTGTGTGTGCGTGCAATTTACGTCGATTTACCCCTCTAAATTTAGCACAGACGTGATCAATTATGTTAATGCTGCTACCGATTTTATTGAAGGCGTGTGCAAATTATTAAATCTCACCTGCACGTCTTTACTGAAGAACATCCCAATGTTGAAGAACGAGTATGCCAGGAAACCGGTCAAGTTGAGCCCAATGAAATCGAAGCTAAGTCCCACAACACTGCAAAGAAAACAAAAGTCAGTCTTACCAACGTTAAATACTCCATTTTTGGACTGACAGACAGTATGTAATCTTTAGTGATTTAGCGCACAGTAGCTCGAGCACGTAAACCTAATGCTTCCATTGCTTGGCAAGGAGATGCTGGGTTCGTTCCCTAACACTGCCCGTTTCAATCTCGATGAAAATTGTACTCGCGTGCTTCCTTGTATCACTATAGTGCAGTGAACGTTAAATACCCCAGGCTCGCAGAACCGGACACACAAGGGCAGGCTGTCCTCATCCTCTGGTACGCTAATTTCGTGTTCGTTTTTCCCCAGTGGAAACTGCTTAAAACAAATCATTCTTTTTTTGACGGTCACAAGTCAAGTTTTTATGAAATTCGTCGTCAAGAAATGCATGTTATCTACGGTATGAATATTTTTTGGTTAGAATTAAAACTGGTGGACAGAAAGATTAAATCGTGTCATACTTGTACCTTAACTCCTCTAGATCAAAATAAAATGGAAATCGTTCTACAATTATGTTCTTATTTGTCTATTCAGTGCCTGCACAGCACTGTTCACACCCATTACCTTGTGCAACAGCGGTCCGCTTTTGCACTCAACAAAAGTATATTATTGAGGGTTGAATTGCTGTTTTACTCTCAATAGGTTTCTACCGCCGCCAGCGGTTAGTGATGCGTATAGGACAAGTCCAGCGCCCCCGATATATTGTGTTTGTAGCCACGGAACCCCCCTCCCCCCTTTTTCTAAATACTATGAAGGGCACATTATCTATCAACTACCGACAATCTGTTTAAGGACACAAATAATGTGTTGAAATAAAACCATACATTTTACAATGCAGACAGCAACACAAAAAATAAATGACGATTACAATCCTCTGTAATGCCGAATTAAAGCGCAGCTCTTGAGGAGGAGGAGGAGGAGGAGGGAGGGTACGGAAGGGAAAATATGCCCCTCCTCCCACACCATACCCCCCCCCCCCCCTTGTCTGCTGCCCTTTCATTTAGCAAAAAAATTTCAATAAAAATTAGCGAAAATTTTCCAGCTAAATTTAGCGAAACGTTTCTCACTAAATTTAGCGGGGAAACTGAATTGGTGTTGAGGTTACGTGACGTCAATTTCCCCTCTAAATTTAGCAGCAAATTTTCCCGTCGAAATGCAGCAACAACAATTTTCCCACTATAATGAGCAGGAAAAGTTCTCCGCTTAATTTGACGGGGAAATTTACCCCAATGCAACGCGCGTGGTTCCGCAGATGCCACTCAACACAGAAACGGGCGCCTCAAGAGCAGTGCTCTCAAGAAACATCTGCAGGCAAAAGCGAGTTACGATACAGGAGGGGTCGCAAGAAGAACACGATGACATCCAAATGACGTCATAATTACGCACCCTAAGGGGGAGAGACGGATCTACTTCTGCAAACCTCGAGGTTCTCCGACACGCTTCCTTTCAAGATATCCTACTGAGTAAAACATTTTTAACGAAAAAAAAGACTCGCTCACACTTAATGAGGCTACATTTATTTTCGATCCAACAGTGCAAGACCTGACAGCCTTCAAGTGTAATTTCGGTAAAGATGCATGTCGTACTTATAAGCCAGTTGCACGAGTGCTTACAACTACGGCGCATCGTAACGTCACACTTTCGGATGAAGTTTTCATTGAATCTGAGTTCCCAATTTCTTTGTAAACAATACGACGAAGTCTCCCGTTCCAACGAGACAACAAATTATTTCGCCGTAAATATAGCGGAAACAAAAAACAAAACAAAAAGTGCCAGTTCCTTACAGATTTCTGTGGTACTCCTCACAAGTCATCGAATTTCTTTTTTAAAGTAATTGTATAATCATTTTATTCCCTTTATTAAGTACTAATCACAAGAGCAATCTCATTCATTTTGAAAGTAATAATATTACTTGTAACCGTCACCATTGTCACTCCCTTACTAAGGGCGCCCTTTGTTTCAAGAACTTACTTATCAAGAACCCTCGAACCAAGTCTACGCGGAGCGCAAGTTCGTCCGCTTCTTGCACAGGGGCTGCAGTGACGTCAGAACGCCGAGCTCCAGTTGGCCCTGATTAGAAGGATTGTGAGTAGGCCTCAAGACAGCTAGCATCGATGTCTAACCACTATCCCTCCAATCAGTGCCAATCGGAGCTCGGCACAATTCTGACGTCACTGCAAGCCCTGTGCAAAGAGCGGACGAACTTGCGCTCCGGATTAAAGAGGACAGTCTACCGAAAATGGTGCATTTTAAATCTTGGTAGTTATTCTAATCCACTAATCGACAGCACAAAATGGCTTGTTTCCAAACCGTCAGAATCATATGCCGTTTCGAAAATCCAAAGTAATCGGAAAAGTAACGGTTATTTTTTCCCGTAACGGTCAATTACTTTTGCTTTTAAATAATCAAGCAATCTAATTGAGTAGCTTTTAATTCAGAGTAATAGTAATCAATTACTTATAAAATAAAAAAAGTAATCGATTACTTTTTTTCTGAGTCACGCGCACAAAACCGCAGTTGTGGTGTCCTGAAAATTAACTGCGGCGCCAGGCGAAGCGCCGCTGACTCTGGTGCCCACAGACCACACACAATCACACTGTACTCCAATTACGACTTCATGAGGTGTCACACACAGTACCACGAGCCGTCAATGTGTCACGGCGAGGTACCGAAAAAAACGCGACGGTGTTACGTGACGCAGGGAACAGGCCGCGACCTTCAGCGAGAAAATTTCCAACCCCTTACTTATAACTTCGTTTCAGCCTAAGTCCAGGCGCAGCAGACGCTACGAGGTAATGGTACCGACCAACCAGCGTCAAAAACGCAAGTCACCGGGCCTTTTCTGTTTATGATTGCTTCAGTGATTATAAAACACGTACAGAAACATGACGAACACCATGAAGGTACACTCTTAGAAAAAAGGGTCAGTATAGTCCTCCCTAAAGGGAGGAACGCTCTTGACACATATGTTCCTTCAGAAAGGGAGAAACTTTCGTCCCTTCAGCAGGGGAGGAAACGTTCCTCCGTCGACTGCATCTCATTATGGCGGCCACGAATCGAGCAAATCGAGCTCGGTAAGGCTTAACGAGAACACTAAGTCCATTGCACGAAGCGAGAGGAGCAGGAAATAAAAACGTAACACGAGCTTTCCGCGAACTGTATTCATTTCCGAAGTTTCTTTACCCCTGCAGGTAAAGAAACTTGCGTTTCGAAAGCATGCAGTCACTCAGTCTTCTCATCGTCAGCACTGCGATGTTCAACGGAGACAACCGGCACTCAGTTCGCGCACTTTATGTCCTACCTTTGCTATTCCTCGAGCCACAATTCCTTCGTCAACCGTTGCGTCAACCGCACATCACGGAGGAGTGAAAATCATTCGCCCGCAAAACCAAAAGCCGCTCTCAAAAAAAAGCAAATCCGATGCAACCTCTTGGCTTATCTCAGCACGGTAACACGAAATTATGGCGTAGCCGCGTAGCGTAAAAGGATGTTAAATCGCTTGCCACCAGATGGCAGGGTCAAGCAGAGTAATCGCACGTAGCTAGGCTAGGTGGCGCTAGGTACCGCCCAATTCATGTTTTTACAAAAAAATATTTTCATTTCCTCACGCCACAATTGCGTTTCCTTTTCTTCGGAATCTCTAACACATGTAGACACGTTGCGCACACTACAAACATCAGGTCAACATATATTGAACGCGTACACAGGCATCGCACATACAGACATCAATACAACAGCACACTACCCCGATCACTACTACCGAGCCCTGCGTTTCCGCCTTTTATAGTGGTCGTTTTGAACGTGTGGAATTTTTCGGTGACTCCCTAAACAAAAAAAAATATTCCGAACATGTTCATTTTTTCCCAGCAATGTCATACATCTGAGGCTATTTTTAATGGCTCAGGGGATGAATCTCTTATTAAAAAGAAGACGCTCGATCATGCCATAATTATTTGAAAGCCAATAAATCGAGCCGCTCCAATGTGGTTCTAAGCCATGAGTTTGTTTTCCCGCATGGCCCTTCGTAGCCAGTATTTATATTGTAGTGTTCGTTTTTCTATTTGTGCTGTTCGCGCAAAGCTGCAATTGCCGTCTTGAATTAATCTCTGTAGAGCGGATATTCACTCAGCTGGAAGTGATGCTTCACGGGCACAGAAATCGCTTTTCGATCAACTTGAATGCAGTCAAAGCCGCGACTTCCGACAACTGTTAAGTGTACGGAGCTGCGCCGTTGCGAGCTCGAAAACATCTAGCGCTCATCCCAGCGCGCCACTTAGAAAGCAGTTTCTACAGGAACCGTAATATATTTAAACAGTAAAATAAAGGATAGCGTTTTTTGTTTTTTTTCGATATTGCCTGTCTTTTTTTTAATGCTAAACTTCCATTATAAACATACGTACTTTCCGTCATACTTTCGTAGTGTTGTCTTTTCCCCAGAGCGCAATCGCTCTCGGGGACCGACAGTCACATTGGCCACTGTACGATAGGAGCTTACCGTTCAGATCAGCGTTCCAACATGACTATCCACACGTCGATCGGCTGCACCTAATCCGACAAGTGGTTTTAAACTCTTTAATGTAAAGCGGAATGTCATCCTGCGACACCCCGGCCCCTCCGATAACGGCCCGACCAGCGGCATCAATGCCCGACAGTTTACGCCATCTCATCTTGTTGTAACACCACTGATACGCGAACACACGGTCACATCGGCGATAATTCCAGTCTTCTGTTCACAACCCACAACACTGCCATCACGATGTCGCTGACACGAAGAAATACAGAACCACGTTGACGATGTTGCTGACACGCAGAAGAATCACGTTGAGCGCCGGTTGGCACTCGGCACGGGACAACGGAACCGAACTCAGCACGGAAGGCACCCAGGCAGCCGACAGGAAAATCTGCCTTCCTTGGACGCAGTTCCCGCGATTTCCATAACGTCGAAAACGTCGACACAGTTCCTCGTGGTTTCGCTGCTGTAGTTCCGCGTGTGTCCCGCAAATTGGAGACGGCCGTCTTACCCAGTGTATGTAGCGCTGCTGACACTGCTCCGGAACTTCGCTGTTTCTAGCGGCTTCGTTAGCTCGTTTGATAAAATTAGTGGTAAAAACGTCAATGCAACCGAAATGTTCTGCACGTTTGGACTAGAAGACGGAATTACAGGCGGCCTTTGCTGCCGCTGAAGCTCAATCAACTCAACATTAATTTATTAAACAACGTGCGCGATGTGCTCGAAAAACGAAACCGAAAGAAGATGGGTCGGGAGGGCGAAAGCTTTCTCCGGTCTGCCTGGAGGAGGAAAACGCCTCGGAGAATAATAAGGACTTTAATTTTCCTTTCATCGGTCTGGGTTTGTTTATGTGTGTTTTGGTAAACAAAAATTAAAAAAAAAAAACTTTACAAAAAACAAAAAAAAACAAAAAAAAACTCTTTTCTGGGGATCGAACCGTTGACCACTTGGTCAGTAGCGCGATGTTCTACCCCTGCGCCAACTAAACAAGGAGGAACTCGCCCTCCTCCTTTCGTCTGAACTGCCGTTCCTCCCTTCTCTGGGCAACTTGTACGCAACAAGGAGGAACAGTCGCTTTTGCTACCTTTCTCCTCCCTTTTTTCTTAGAGTGTACGCTATGCGGAGAGCAAGTCGTCTGCTTGTTACGCGAGGGTTGCGGTGACGTCAGTACGACGCCGAGATGTGATTGGCTTTGATTGGAAGAATAGTGGGCATACCTAAATGCTAGACGCCTTGAGGTCTACCCACTATTTTTGCTTTCAATCAGCCAATAAGAATCCGGCGTTCTGACATCATCGGAACTCCTCTACAAGAAGCAGACCATGATGGTGCGCTATCCGGAGAGCAAGTCGTCTGCTTTTTGCGCAAGGGTTGCGGTGACATCGGAACGACGCCGAGCTCTGATGGGTATTGAGTGAAAGGATAGTGGGTAGACCTCAATGCTAGATGCCTTAAGGTCTATCTACTATTTTTTTTTTTCAACCAGCCAAAAAGAACTTGGCGTTCTGACATTATCGCAACTCCTGTGCAAGGAGCAGACGAACTTGCTCTCCCCATTCATGCCCCCTGATTGATCCCACAGCTTGTAGCGTCGGCTGCATCTGGACTTGAGAAGAAACAAGGAATAAACGTCATCACCCGGAATCCCATGTAAACGCTCGCCAATAATACGACTGTTGCCATAAGAGAGATTAAGTCGACACGAACCTTTTCCTTTTCCAGTTGAGGAAGATCTGGGGATAGAAGGACACCGACCAGGCCACGAAGTAGATCCAGCCGAAGACGGAGCTCACGACGTCTATCCAGTTCATCTTTAGCACGCTAACACGCACAAAAGCATCCTTGGTGCTGCAAGAAGAAAAACAAGAAGAAAAAAAAGCTTTAGAATGAAGTTAAGCGCGAGACACATGGACGGCAGAATCGTCCGATCCGACGTCCGATCCGACAGTCCGAACGCCGCTCCGAATCGCCGCACGCGACAGTTTGAGACACACGCTTCCGACCTTGCATGCGACACGACGATCCGTTCGGCTCCGCCCAGGAGATCCAAGCGCCCCAGCGGAGGTCCGCGTTCACAGATCTCTGGTCCCAGATTGACGGTTTAACTCACACGAGCCAAGTTAGAAGCTCGTTCTCGTTAGCGCGTGCATTCTTTGCTGGGGCCATCTATTTCGAATTGGTCAGCGGGATCCACGAGTCCGGCTTCCCGTCGCCCTTCCCGCTTTCTTATTCGTCCCCCCAGACCCAGTACGTCATCATGACGTTTGCGCTAGCTGTGCTGTCATTGGCTGGACGCATCCGACAATCCGTCCGCCATGCGAAACTATCTGGCGCGTTGGACGCACGTCGGATCGCCGATCCGACGTCCGAAGCGACAAAATTTTTCGAATCAGGCAGTCGTATTGCCGAATCGGACGTCGGATCGGATCGATTTTTCGCGCATGTGTCTCGCGCTTTCCACTACACGTTCAAGCAGTCTCAGAAAAGACAACAAACGGCTACAACCCTCTCTTCACATTACGTTGGCATCCATATTCTACACGTTGCCCAAGAAAGTAATCAATTGCAAGTGCAATTGTGCAGCTTTCAACACTTTTGTAATGAAAAGTAAAGTTGAAAAATTGCACAGTACCGAACGTGGCGTAACCGCCGCCCTTTCCCCAATCCCCTCTCTCCACCAACTGTGCCACACATGAAGACGCTTACAGCGCTCCACCTCGTGCTCCTCCTCACTAACGTCATGTGACTGGACACCACCTGACGCCATGACGTAAGTCCGTGACGTCATACAACCTGGCGTGACCTGGAGCACGTCATGTGGTTGTGCGACTTGTATCGGCACCAGCCACATGACAGTGTGACCTATACTGGCGCCAGCCATGTAAGCCATAACGTAACCCATACCCGATAGTGGCGTCCCGCTCAATTATCGGGAAGCTAGCCCACTAAATATAGCTATTGACGTAGCTTACTTGTCATTTGCCATTTCCGCCAGCTAAACACGGCGACGGCGACACGACAAAACACAAAATGATCCGAAATTCGCTTACATGAAAGTGAATTATTTATTAAAAAAAAAAAAAAAGAAGGCAAACAGAGCATCAGTTCAAGCTTACTCGATGCTGGCGACGGATGTGTTCAGCAGGACGGTGGCATGGCCCGCCCTTTTGGCCGTTAGGTTAACCCAGAAGTTGCCAGCGTTCCTCAGAGAAAAGCTCCTGCCGCCCGGAAAGTCGACGACGTCAGCACCTTCAGGAACGGTCACCTCTACGTTCACCGTATCGTTCGGAGGAGCGCTGAAACGAGAGCATGTCATTATAATTGAGATGTGCGTATGCTTATACAGCCGAAAGCTTGTCAGCCAATATGGACGTCTGGGGCCTCAGCTGTCGATGAGCAATTCAGCCAGTGCGGTACACCCGCTAGCCTGGGTCTTTAACGTGCGCCACGCAGTAGTGGTACACGACCGCACGCCGGTACGATGCTCATCCAGATGGAAACGGGCAGGGGCAACACTACCTAGACTTTAAGGTTACTCCACTTTTCCTATGACGTCATGGGCCCGGCAGTCAGGTGGTGTTGGGTTACCTTACATCTCTATTAGGGGCGAAGCTCCTTAGAGTCTAGCCTTGTCCGTCCGGCGTCCGTGCTCACATCGATCTTGGTGGCGCTCGTGATCGTGCTCGTGAGCTCACGTGCTCACGAGCACGTGAGCACGTGCTTACGTGCTTGTGTGTGGCAAAGAAATATTACGAAAAAAAAAAAGAAATGTCTGCGCAGTCGACAGGATTCGAATCTGTGCGGGGAGACCCCAATGGATTTCTAGTCCATCGCCTTAACCAGTCGGCCACAACTGTGGGACGCGTAGGGGGCTCTGAGATATGGTAGAAACTCAAGAGCTGGGGATGTCATGGTTGAAACGTTGCATGTAGCCGCTCAACGTCTATACAGGAGAGGGCGCTGCGGTCAAATGCTCAAATGCGTATATAGACACGTTCCATACCACACATTCTCTTTCTGACATGGACGAAAACGAACGGAAGGCTCGGCACGCTGCGGCTCAGCGTCTACGCAGACAGGCACCACCAGAGCTTCGCCCCAATCAACATCATTCACCACGTGGAGATGCGGTCATTTTTTTTTTCCAGCCGTTCGACAATGGCGGCAGAGTGTATGGCCTAGTGCCTTTCGTCGAATTCGTTTTTCAGTTTGGAGTGATTTCTGATCGAACTAGGGATCATGCGCACGTGACAGCGTGTGCTGTGGTGTGCAGCGGCGTAGACTTT
>NW_024609839.1:68394599-68460060 GCF_016920785.2 Ixodes scapularis | reverse complement strand
CTTGTCCGTCCGGCGTCCGTGCTCACATCGATCTTGCTGGCGCTTGTAATCGTGATCCTGCTCGTGCTCGTGCTCGTGAGCTCACCTGCTCACGAACACGTGCTTACGTGCTCGTGTGGGGCAAAGAAATATGATGAAAAAAAAAAGATATGTTTGCGCAGTCGACAGGATTCGAACCTGTGCGGGGAGACCCCAGCGGATTTCTAGTCCATCGCCTTAACCACTCGGCCACGACTGCGGGACGAGTAGGGGCTCTGAGATGTGGTAGTAACTGAAGAGCTGGGGATGTCATGGATGAAACGTTGCATGTAGCCGCTCAACGCCTATACAGGAGAGGGCGTTGTGGTCAAATGCGTATATCATCATCATCATCATCATTTATTTTCCTTGAGGGACACAGGGGGCATTATACAAGGGAGTGAACACAATAAAAACATCAACAAAAATAGTTAATAAAAAACACGCTGTAACCTATACTTGTATTTCAGAAATAAGGAGGTTAACAGCTGCAGCAAACTTGTTAGTGTCAGTCATGTTTAAAATACGGTCAGGTAATGAGTGCCAATCTTCAATAGCAGATGGTAAAGTCGACATTTTATAAGAGACAGATGACGAAGTAATTGAGCGCAGTTTACATGAGTAGTCAAAACGAGGGAAAATACGGTAGGGAGGTGATAGTAGAGAATCTTTTAGATGGTTGCTGTGGTAAAAGATTTTGTGAAGAAGAGTGAGACGTGACACCCTTCGACGTAAAGAAAGTAAGTCAAGGTTAGCTGATTTGCGCAATCCTGATATGCTAGTGTATGGGGAGTAGTCAGAGTAAATAAAACGAAGACCTCTGTTTTGAACGGATTCAAGGTTGTTAGTTAGATATGATTGCCATGGTGACCATATGGATGAAGCAAATTCAAGTTTAGATCTGACCAAGGTCGTATAAGCTAGTAGTTTTACTGAAGGTGTAGCTAGTCTGAGGTTACGGCGAAGAAATCCGAGAGTACGGTTAGCATCGGCAGTGACAGCATTTATGTGAGTAGACCATGACAGATCAGAGGTCAGGTGAACGCCTAGGTATTTATATGACGAACAGGTAGCTACTGGGATAGTGGAAAGGTGATAAGAAAAGGATGAAACATGTGAACTGCGAGTGAATGATAGAGATTTACATTTATTAAAGATTAAAGTCATTTGCCATTTGTGGCACCACTGAGTTATAAGTGCGAGGTCATTCTGCAAACTTTGATTATCGTGGTTTGAATTAATAGGTCTATAAATTACACAGTCGTCGGCGAACAGACGTAAAATCGCGTTAAACTTTGCATGGATTGGCTCAACGTTTATAGACGAGGGGGCGCTGCGGTCAAATGCTCAAATGCGTATATAACCACGTTCCATACCAAACATTCTCTTTCTGACATGGATGAAAACGAACGAAAGGCTCGGCATGCTGCGGCTCAGCGTCTACGCAGACAAGCACCACCAGACCTTCGCTTCAGTCGTTCGACGATGGCGGCAGAGACTATGGCGTAGTGCCTTTCGTCGAATTCGTTTTTCAGTTTGGAGTGATTTCTGATGGAACTAGGGATCATGCGCACGTGACAGCGTGTGCTGTGGTGTGCAGCGGCGTAGACTTTCCATTGTCCCGGGGGGGGGGGGGGGGGGGGGGGGGGCAAGGGGGGGGCAGACTGAGAAGTACTCCGGGGGGGGGGGGGGGGGGGGTTGCTGCGCGTTACCTTTACCTAAATGAAAGATGTCCTGTTCCCGTCGTCGTCCCCGCTGTTTTTATACTTTCAAGTTTTGGATCTATTAACCAACACGCTCGTTTTCAATTGCAATTGTACCTTTTCACTAGAACTGGAGATTCAAGCTAACGGAAGCACGCTGGGATTCCATTTCCCATGTATTTTGTCAATAAAGGCAACGTGGGCGTTATTTTATTTACATGCCACTACTAGAAGCTCGTTACATGGCACGTAAACAGCGTCTCGGTAAGGATCATGGCCCGCGCCCAGGGGGGGTGGGTGGGGGGGGGGGGGGCTGTTCCCCCCCTTTCCCCCTGGATCTTAACAGGGGGGGGGGGGGGGCACGAGCCCCGATGCCCCCCGGAAGTCTACGGCTATGGTGGTGTGTACTGTGATATGGATATCGGCATGAAAAGGAATTTGAGATCAGAATAAGTAGGAGACGGGATCCATTAGGGTCTCGGTTTGTTTGACTCGCAGACGGTAAATTTGCTTGACAACTACGCTACTGTTTAGTTCTATGCAATTTTGTATGTGACGGTATTTCTACGGGACTTTTATGAATGACTAAACCTTAACTGGTTTAGGTCTTGTGTTAGAATCCTTCTGAGCACGATTGCTCACTAAAGGAAAAAAATTGGGGCTCCAATCCACGCGGTGAAGGTGGTTGGCCAGCGAAACCAAGGTATCACATGCAACGATTGCCCACTGCACTATAGACCCTTTTTATGGCAAACGCCACCAGGTGGTGTTCGAGTCTTCGACGTCCCGGAGAACTTCCGGTTTATAAAAAGAATAAACAAAGGCCACCTTAACAGCACTGCCTGAAATGTCGATAAAACGTTCAACCACCATTTCCCTAGGTGAACGCCAAAAGGACGGAGGAGTGCGAGATATGTTAAAAAGTTTCGAGTATTCTTGTAAAGCATTTTACCTCCTCCAAGATGTAATATTGTACAGCCGAAGGGTCTCGTTAAATCCCGAACTTTGTTGTCCGTGTAGCATTTATGCTATTCAGCACTGGTGACAGACAAGCAAGTTAACAGGCCTGTAAAGGCGGTGCGACCGGAAATCGCTTGGGACGCAAACGGCAGTTCATGTATGTAAACAGCAAAAGGGTCTATACCAAATGATTGATGAAAGAAAAGTAAATGCACTGTACCAAACGTTTTTATATATGAAGGACTTCGTACTTTGCCGTTGCCGCAGCAGCTTACCCAACCGCAATCTTTACCGAGAAACGTATGCGGGGAGGGCTACGTGTTTCGCATTGTCCGCGCGCGCCTTAGTATCTATCATGTGGTTTCGACACTTGATGTGTGGTCTTCTTATTGAAACAAGTGGCAAAACCAAATGATAGATGGTAAGGCGAGCGCGAACGATAATAAAGCGTGCGCGGTGGTTTTCTGTTGACTACAGTTTTGTCGACGGACACGAAACAAAAATGACCAACGAATCCTTTACAGCTTTGCTGTACCAAAACAACGAACCCTCGCGAAACACGCAACGTTCTAGACGTTCCAAGCCATATGTGTACATATTAAATACCTTCCACCTTTGACGACTGCGCATTCTACCAATTTGACGGCGAATGAACAGCGTGGGTGAACAGGCCACGCAGTTCAGGAGGCGGGATTGGAGAGGCCTTCGTCAGTCTATAGTCGGTGACAGGTTAAAAGTTGAGGGGAAGCTCCGCCCACCTCTTTCCACTTCAGCAGAGCGAGCGCCGAAAAAGTGGCGTCCTCTCCAGCGTTCGCTCTGCTCAAGTGGAAAGAGGTCGAAAAAGTTTCCCCTGAGGAGATAAATCTATCACCGACTATAGGTGATGCTGGCAGTGGTGAGGGTAGACCTTTCCGGAAAATCCCAGGAGACCTTGCAAGGAGGAGAATTGCGGGGCTGTTCGGATGCAAGATCGTGCCGGCTCGAACGCTTCGTACATCCCGGTAGCAGCACGATTAATTATTACTTATAATTAGAAGCTCAAAACACACAAACACACATACACAAAAAAAAAAATCCAACGAAAAATAACGTGAACGGAAAAGAAGATCGTCACATACTCTGTTTGGCTTTCCTTCGGCCTTCTTTGCGTTCTGAAATCACGAACTGTTACACCAACGTCAACTTCTTCTTCACGTCTAGGATAATTTCACGTGCCGTACATCTGAACATTCCAATGCGTAAAGCAGACGCTTGCGGCACCACATACTTCCGGAAAGGTGTATTGAATCTAACGTTGATTGAATCTCTGGGTTCTGCAGCGAGAGCTTTCGATCCACGTGCTCCGATACAAATCGCGGTCAGGTCGGTGGCTCACGAAAACGAAAAACTGAAGCCGCAATCCTACACTCTGAGAAAAAAAAAAAAAAGTTACATTCTGATACCCCTTGTGCCATATAAGGCACCCCAAAACTTTAAGTTCGACGTACAGTGAACTGATGCCAAACCGACGGTACCAACTTTCGCGAGCGGCTCAATAGCCGAATGTACAACTTATTAAAATAGCAAATATACATGTTACTGACCACAAGATATAATAATAAATAATAATAAAAAGGGGTTGTCGACCCTACTGCGAAACCTCGGTGTTTTTTTGTTTGTTTTTTTTCGCTTTTTTTTTTTAGTAGTCTTTGAAACGTACTTTAGCTTTCTAATAAAGTATCTCGCACCGTCATCAACACCCTCGTAAAAGTTGGGGCTGTCAGTTAAACATTAGTGCACTGTACGTCGAAATGAAGATTTGGGGTGCATTATATCGGACAAAAAGGTACAACACGGCACCCTTCTTTTATACTGTAACTACTCATACGTCGTACGATAGAAACGGCATTTGCTGCAGCTTGTCTGTGGGTAAACCGCAATCTTGTTCGAAGAATGTTAACTCCAAAAAAATTGGGTTGTGTGTACAGCCTAGAACTTGGTCTGCCTCACAGGGGCGACGAGTCTCCCAGCTCTCATGAGAAATTTAGCCAGTGCAGTACAACTGCTAGCCTGGGGTCTTTAACGTGCACCACGCAGTAGTGATAAACGACCGCACGCTGGTACGATGCTCATCCAGATCGAAACGGGCAGAGGTGGCGATTGAACCCAGGATTCCGCCTTCTGCAGCGGAATGTTACTTGCACACATATATATGTCTGGGGACAGTTTTTCCAGAACAAATGCGATACAGTATCGTTATAAAAAATAGACACATATCAGACAGAGTTTGTAGACTGCCTTTTGCACGATGTATTAGCGGTATGAACGCCGTTTAAAGGCGGGTTCACATATTTTGATATTTTATACAAGTACGAGCGACTCGTGGCGCATCACCAAAGATTCAGCCGATTCCGCGCAAACAAAATAAAGTTTCGACTTGCCCGAATAATTTTAATCTGGAATTTCAAAAATACTCCGCCCATTTTTTCCCTCTCTTTGCAGACTAGAATTGTTAAAAATAAAGAAATAGCGCGAACGAAAAATTCGCGTTTTCCGAATGGATCAGGAATAGGAACACACCTTCTACTTAGCTCAAACAGAGGCGCGCAGTTTCTATCAGCAACGAACAATTATTCTTAGACGTTTTTGGAGTGCAGCGCCACAGCCTGCTCCCGCTATATTTGTATTCGAAACTTCACGACATATAGACGCTTTGCAGCAGCTGTGCATGGGCACCGCCATAGCTGACCTTCAGTTTTTGTTTCCTCTTATTGCGTTTATTTCACGTCATCATTACCCGAGCAGGGCAGGTCACTGCCATTTTAGATTTTATTGTGTCCTTCTCCCCAGCATCGGCCTTTGTGAAGGCTCGCCAAAGTTCGCTTCAATGGCTCGGCATCTGGATAAGACAAGAGAAGGTCAGCCATGGCTGAAGTAATCTGGCCCGTGTGCAAAGCGTCTATAGGGGGGCAAGGTGCCTATCAAAATGGCTGTCGTCCAAATGATCGTCATACAACAGCAGTGCGAGGCTGGGTACTGCGACACGTAAGTATTTCTAGTTTTGCTAAATACAAACAATGCTAAAAACTTTTTTTTTTTTTTTTTTTTTCACGTCGGGAAGGCGTAGGCAAGCACCTTTATTGTGGCGCCGATCACCTAGGAGCTAGGGAGTGCGACTCTCACACCGCGGTACCACCATTGCTGGAAATTGCTAATTGGTCTTACGCCCGAGTCCCACTATAGAGCGCAAAAAAGCAGAAACAACCGACAGCGACAAACCTCAAACCAGATTCTTTGCCGATTTGACAGGCTTTGTAGAATAAAGAAGGCTATGTTCAAACACGAGCATCATGCACGCGAGGGTAGCTTTGGCAGGCTTGCAATCACTCGTACTTACTCGCGATGGAACCCTTGGCAGGCATTTAGTCGTTCGAGCAGCGAACGACTAAACGGCTGCCGAAGATGCCATCGCGAGCAGCATGCGTTGGAGGCATGTCCGTGTCGGCGTTTTTTGTTTGTCGCTCTAGTAGGACTCGGGCATTACGAGTAAGTGTCAAATACGCAATGCACGCGGCGCATGATTCGTGTCGTTCTGGGAAACAAATGGCGGCGCTGCACTCGCGTTCCGAAAAATATGTTTAGGGGGATCGGTGGCTGAGTGTGCAGTTCGGAGTGCAGCAGCTCGGCGAGCATGGCGAAATCTCGCGCCGCAGAACCCAGTGCAAAGCCTCCCATATGAGTTTGACAATATCTGCCGAAGCAGAGCACGCGCAATACGAGGGCAGCTGGCAAAAAGTGCGCATCGCTGCAGAAAACCCCAGAGACAAGGAGCTAAAAACGACAAGACCGACACCGTCCCGGACGCTCTTGTCCTTTTTAGTTCCTTGTCTCTGGGTTTTTCTACTATGATTCATCACCAGCTCGCCTGCGTCTTCACTCCAATTTCTAAAAGAAGTGCGCGTGGCTCAAGGCTAATGGCTCTAAACAGAGCCAGTGTCTGCGGGGAAGACAACCTTATGCTGCGCAGGGAGCATGCTCACCAGGGAATGGGTTATCCTGCCGGCGAAGCGAGTAGCCCTTGGCAGCCATTCGCGCTAATTTTGCGAACTGTTGCTGGTTTACGAGGCATCCGTGATTACCGCTCGGTGCAGGTTAATTATAAAAGGAAGCGTCGGGCAGTAAACTGGTTTTAGACCAATGAACAGGCGAGTGAAAAATAACCTGAGCGTAGGCGTGTCGTGTTAACTTCTGAATGAGGAAGCTCTTTTAATGGAAACTACTTATTTTGTAAATAACGAGAAAGCAGTTGACGGAACGTTTGTAGAACACACATTAAACCAGACATAATAGCTCAAACCCACATAGTTGAAACGCAATCGTACCACTGCGTTGAACGGCGTTCGTGGAGGTAACGGGCAAGATAGTGACCTGTCGCTAGTGTCTGTCGTCCGATTGTTATATACCACGGAGGGGAAGGAAGAATGTCTGCGACACAATTATCCTAGCTGCAAATAGGTACGACAAAACGAAGAGTGCATTGATTGTGCCTCTCCGCTTATTAGAGACCACACCGTGGAAGGTCTCTAGCTCAACTTTTGAAACTTACGAGAAAGATGCTGCTTTCGCACAAACTTAGTGTACGCCTCATTTGTTTTTCTGTTTCACTGAAAGCATAGTGTATTAGAAGTCACTAAGTGTATTAGAAGCTCAGACCTTGTGCAAATGAGACGAACTTTGAGCTCCATCAGACGAGGCACAAAGGCAAACTTCTCGTCAAAGATCACGGTCCGAGGACGAAAATGGCCTTTCGGTCGATCGCGTGAATCTGCCGTTAGACGAGATCGTCAAGATTGCTTACTCCAGAAAGACGAAGAAACCGGTGAGCTCTCTTGTCTCCAAGTGCAGGTCGTGGTCCGACACACCAAGACGCAGACCGGAAGCTGGAATAAAAAAAAAAAACACGAAAACAACGATTCGCACATTTTTGGGTGAACAAAGGCATGGCGTATCAGGTATTGGAATCCCGCGGGCCGGATTACGCGTGACTATACTCAGTTTCACTTTAGGTAGGACAGCACCCGGCGCAACGATTCGAGTGCAGCCAATCACAAAAGTGAATCATCATGGCACTCATAGTCTTTGGGGGTTTACCACAATCTTGCGCTGTTCTTACGCGTGATTGATTTAGCCCGCAAGAGCTAACGCGTAAAAAATCGACGGGCACCGTGACGATAGACGTTTGGCGCCGCTTGATTGGCTAATCGAAGCGTGGAGTCAGCAGCGGCAGGACTTGAAAGAAATGCGGAGTTATAGAGACACTGCATAATCGTCGCTTCGAGTGTCGCAAACCTGTTCTCTAGGTGTCTCGTGGGCGCCGCCATTTTGGTACCCAGTGTAGAGTGGGCGCAAATGGCGATAATCAACACTCGAAAATACGCGACTTCCCGAACCTTAGATACGTTGTCTGCAAGCTCGGGCAATATCGCTTTGCTCTGTCGCCGGCTGTTTAAATGCATACAAAAAACAGGAAAGCGTTTTTGTTTGTGTGTTTGTTTGTTCTTGCAATATTCGACAAAGTTAGTTTACTGACAAAAAATTATTTTTGGCAGCAAGATGACTGAAGTTGTCGTTACATTGGAACGTTTAGCTTTTTTAGTAGCTCCGTACAAGTGACAAGTTCTTGTTTGACCAGAATATGATTCAACCGGCCAACCGAAATCCCAAATTGTAAATTTTGATTAAAAAAAAAAAAAAACTGTTCTGATTGTTTTCGCATGGATTTTGCGCGAGTGAGACAAATCACAGTGTAAGGTGCATGCGACGATGCTTATTCACGTACGCTCACTTTTCAATACTTTTGTGTGTGCCTAAATTGTTAGCGTGACGGGCACGTGTTTACAATTTTGTGAGAAAGTAGGTGGCTAACTGGATGTACAATCTGCATTCGGTAGTGGACCAAAACGGTGTTCGAAAAACCCCTTCCTAAATCATCGTCACCACGACAAACGACAAGTTTAGTATTCGACTCAATTGGGGTGGATGAATCAAACACTTACGTCACATCTCGGAGATAATCTGAAAGAAGCCGATAAGCGCGGCACGTGACGTTTGACAGAACGTGTTGCGCAAATAGACTGCTAGACAACAGACATGTTGCAAAATCGGAGCGATCCGTAGTGCCGCCCAAAGCATCCCGATGTCCCCACTGGCAAAAGTTTCGTTCTCGATTTTCCGATCTCACTTCGCGACCTCCCGTCATGACCAAATACAGTGCTCGCATTTTCGAATATCTGACTGTTTCTTAAATTTATAATACTGTCGGTGTTGCCCACCAATACGGATAAAATCGAGACCACACGCTACTTCTCTACCAGACCAAATAGGGCCCATAATGCAACGCGCGCAGCGTTGCATGCAGGGAGTTTTGGAAGTCTACAGCCTATTGCCACGGTGTGTCCGCTTCCAGAGTACGGTGGCATTAACAGTGGCCAGTGACCGTAGTGGCATAATAGTAGTGAGAACAGTGACATTACTCGGATAACAAAAGTAGGAGCAACAAAAATAAGGCTCGCAAGAAACAAATTCCCAACGGCAAGCTTTTAAAATCTTGGAACAAAGTACACTCCTTTATCAAAATGACGGTTGGACCTTAGGAGACGAAACCTACCTGCGGTCGCGACTGTCAGCACGAGATAGGCAATCGCCGATAACAGCCGCATTGTCGTTCCGGGAGGAGATAAGGCCACTGGGTGTCCTGCAACGAAACGAACAGACAAAGAAATGTCATTCATTCATTCGTGAGTTCCTATAGTCCCGCAAAACACGGTACTTCGTTTAACTCCAAGTCCAATCGCACCGGACATTACCATGCGTTGGGGCTAGGTGGCGCAAGCTAACGCCCATTACAAAGGGTATAGCCGTAACATCCATTCATACGGGCCACTCAAGCAGTGCCAAAAGTGCATCGTCACGGCTCTCGCCGTCAAATTCAAACCGTGGATTCTAAATATTGAAACTATAATCTAGTTAATGACTGACGCAGTAATATACATCGCGACTTAACTGACGTGATGTTACATTACACGACAGAAATCACAAGAAGTAAAACATGAAATTTCCTAATTCGAGTGCTGTACAGTTCACGAATTAATCATTTTATTATATTATTTGTTTCTCCCTATCGTCTTCATTCAGCGATGAATCCATCAAAATCAAAAATATAAATAATTGATTTCCATACACCTTACTCTACCTTATGAGAGTCACCGAGGAAGAAAAAAAAAAACGACCAATCACTGGGTTGCAGATGGATGGCCGGCGTATAATATTCCACACTATAGTCTGTTACAAGTCAAGAAGGTAGGAGAAGCTCCACCCACAAGCGTGATGCGCCCGTTTCAAATCTCTCCGCAGTCGAAAGAAGAGTTCACTGGAAACGCTCCTTGTTCCGCTTCAATGGATTCCCACTTGTCTCCGATCCCACTTTTTAAGAAAGCGACCTTTGTATTCATCGGAGAGGGAACCGAGCCCCCGAAAGCAGCCTTTGTATCCATCGGGGGGAGCTAATCCCCGAAAGTCGTATTTGTTTCCGTCGGTGGGGGAGAACTCTAATCTTCCTTTCGGGGCTTCCACAATGCTAAGTCAAAGTCGAAAGATAAAGCAAATATGTACAAAAAGGCAAGACCCTCCTCGCGCGTTGGCCGCGACGTCACGGAAACGGTGGGACGCTATTGGATGCGGAGGTGGCGGAGGGATATCTGATTCCCTTTGAGGGGCATTTGCCGCTACCTTCTTAACCTGTAACTGACTATAGAGAGCTTTTTTTTTTTGCGTATCTTAGAACAGGTTCCAAAGCCCAGAAGTCAAAGCTGGAAGCGCGCATAACACGACGATTAGAAAGGTCTATATATATTTTAAAAAATCGAATCAATTAAGTCAATGTAAGAAAAGAAAACGCCGTTTCATGTCAACCAAATGGCAGCTCAGTGGCACTGCGAACACATCATGAAAACGGGCGACCGCACAAAACACTCACCCGAAACTTGGCTCGCGCCCGAAGATATGTCAACGTACGGTTTCCAGTTTGAGTCACATTCGCATAGGAGAGATATGGCCGGAGTTTGGCGACTGTCACGTGCAACTCGCCGGCGAGGCAGCAGAAACGCGCGGCCGCGCTGTATGGAGACTCCCACCCTAAATAGCGCTTTCGCAATGTCAGAGCCTATCTAAGGGCGTAACTTGGAGCTGATAAGGCAGCCCCGGAGATGGATCGGTCCATTCTACAATCAAAGAACGATTTAGGGGGGAAGAGATAAAGACAAAAAGGATGCGCTGATCGCTGATGCACTGTATAGACTTTTGCAGAAATAGCTCGCTGGCCGCCGCCATTTTGCGACTCGAGCGACCCCTATCAGCCAAAAATTTCTGCCACCCGCCTGAGCTGTGGCAAGGGGGGATCGAGTGGCCGTGGCTGTGGAAACCCGGTCAGCGCGACTCCCCACCTGCATTGTGTGTTCGGAGTTCGCCGTCTTTCCTTGAAAGTGCTTACTCTATTTGCCTGTTCAGGACGCTTGCGTGTTTTTGTAATCTTCCACTCCGAGAACCAGGGAATACCAGGGCTGGTAGCCTGCTGGACCTTCGCAGGAAACGAACAAAGAGAGCGAGCGAAGAGAGCGAAAGTTAAGCAGCCCGCGACGCGGGCCGTTCGACTTTCTTCAAGGATTATTTCCGTTGAGATAATCTCCGAAAAGCTCTCCCGGTTATGTTCCCGGTCTTGGCGAGAAGTAGCTGATAGGGTCCGGGGTATGGGAACTGAACAGACACGTATGTTCATTTGATTTAGTGCTGTGTAAAAAAAAACAGAAAAAAAAAACATTATTCTTTAAAACGAAGCTGGATTCCGTCCGATCGTTATGAAGTGACTATCGTCGACACTGTATATTGGATATGCTGTGTTATTTGAGACCTTTCTCAAATCCTCTTCGGATAACGCGGCACCGTGGGGTACGTACAATATATATTGTTCGATTGATGAGACTCGGTTGATTTCATATAGTGAGCGGGCAATACCCATGCAGTGGAGCTATCCTCTGGTGTGGTCAAATATGTTAGGCAGTTAAGATCTTTGTAGGTTGACACGGCTGAGTGTATGGTGCCGTTAAAAGCATCAGCATAAAATGAAACAAACATTCCAGTTGCATTTGTTCTGTCGCGCACGGACTCGCCGAAAATAGCTTAGATTTGTTTGTTTTTGTTCCCAAAAATAGTTAAATGCTTTTTTAATAACTTCGAGAAATTCTTTTCGCCATAGAACACAAAAGAAAAAATAAAGCGAGGCGATTTTGCCGCCACCAGCGTTCAAAATTGTTCCAACGCAGGCTGCCACAGCCTACTGACGAGAAACTCCACAGCTCAGCGCAGTCGGGCAACACTGACGTATACTCTCAAAACCAGGAACGCGCGCTGGAAATCGCTTCGTTCGAGACTGCCGCTGGAAAGGCCTATAGGACGCGACCACGGAGGGAGGGTATAAAACAAGAAACGACGTTTACACATGCCACGTGGTTTGTTAACGGCGCGGAGCAGGAAGCGCACACAGAGCTCGTAAGCAGCGTCTCAGCAACAAAAACACTTTTGCTGTTGTTCGCAACCCTGTAAAAGACACCACCCGACGTGAAAAAAAAAAAGAAGAAAAAAACGGGAAGGAAGGACAAACCGTACACTTTCAAGGTCTAAAAGTCGTACCTCCCTATAAACAGCCGTTTTCACCAACAAGATTTGGTATACAAGTCGCGCTTTTTTGTATAAGTTGCAACTGAACGATAAATATAACCCCCACGGCAAGCTGCCGCACGTAATTCGCACAGTTTTGTGAAACTCATCGAAAAAAAGATTTTCTTTAAAAATCGCGACTATTATACACCAAAAATTACAGAAGTACCAAACTAAACAATTTGCACTTTTTTTCTTTTTTTTTTTGGGGGGGGGGGGGGGGGGGGAGGGGTTGCTACGTTTACACATCACACAAGAGACACGGAGTTTCTCTGCGCACATGATGACCGAATTATCTGCGAACAATGCCTCAGGTGTCTGCGGAAGGTTAGCCGCCGGCGTTATCGACTCTAAACGCAACTCTAAACGCGCACATAATTATCGTAGTTCACCTCGCAAAGGGGAGGAAATGTGTAATGATGGCCGAGGAGCGAAATTTATGTTTACCACGGATCTTGAAGAAGCATCAACATGAAGATCTATTCCCACTTGGCCAGCCAACCACGAGGACTTCTCGTCAACGGAAGAGGAGCAAACAAGTTTCGACCGCAACTCTTATTCACATAAACAAAAAAGAAAAAAGACTTCATTTATCTTTAGTGGTTTGGAGGCCGCTTAACCCTAGAATTGTTTGTTAGGGAGCTGAACTTGAAGCGCCTACGAGGCAGGTTAAGTTTAGGTGAAACAAGACCCCCAAGTGTATGAGTAAGAGTTACACAAGCTTGATCATGCAGACAAAGTCCGGGGGAGCGCAGATTGTGCGGAACGCGAACTATACCTTGCTGAACCGCCTCGAAGAACTTGAAGTCACGTGACTTGAAGTAACATGATGTGATCATGTGATGTCAATTTCCCCGCTAAATATAAACAGAAAATTGACGTGACCTTTTTTTTTTTTTTTGGCGATTTTTCAAGGTGCTTTTTGTGACGATTCTTTTTGACGATCTTTCGTGACGATCTTTCGTGACGATCTTTCGTGACGATCTTTCATGACATTCATTCGTGGCGATATTTATATGACATTATCCTTCGTGACGATATTATTTGACGGATTTCTTATGAAATTGGCCTGATAAAACGCATTCCGTCTTAATAATAATGAAACACTGCTGCGGAGTCAGCTTCCGCACGTCGAGAGCAGACGAATTCCTGATGTATGTACGTACGATAACTCCGGCAGCTAGCCTTTCGCTTCGACCGGCACGCAGAGTCTTTCCATAGTACAAAGACGCACGCAGCTGGCGAAGACGTGGAAACTTTCGCGTGGCTGTCACTCAAACGTCCCGCAGAAATTGCCAGAGCCAAGCGCATAACGATGTTGGGAACGGAAGCGGAACTATGGCACTGGCCACCTGCCAAACCCTGCTAAAAAGAAAAGTAGAGCTGACGCTGATGAGCGCGTGACACAGCGTGCCTAATTTAGTTCATTTCATTTTACTGGCCATATTGAAGTGGGGTGGCAGACAAAAAAGGTGCCTAATAGCACATGACGTGCACCACACAGGTTTCGGAGCGGCACAACACACATTAGAAAAAAAAAAAACTTGTTTACATATTTTTATGCTAGGTATTAATACGCTCCAAAATATAATCCCTTATTTTTTCTGAATGTATCTATCGACTTCATTTATTCAGCCATTTCAAGAATTTGAGGATGCATGCTTAGAAGTTGGGAAATTTACTGCGTTCATATTTGTTCGCCACTGCCATTGGGTGCGAAATGACTTGGTGCCAGCTTTGAGATAACGAAAGACGACTTTTTTTAGCTTGAACATTATTAACGGCTGTGTATTAAGCAAGCGATTTTTTTTTTTAATATAAGCAGATGTGTGATCGCTGCAACCAAGACACTCGATCGATCGGGTCGGTTTTTTCTGGAGCACTAGTAGTTCTCCAAAGTTACTTTTTGTTGTCGTTCGCCAAACCAATGAGCAGAACGCAAATGAGAGTGAAAAGGTGCATACTACAATCGGCACTTAAAGGAGCTGTGAAACGATTTTAACGTCGAAAGAATTGCATCTTCTACTTTTGACATTGCTTATCTTGTCACAAAGGACAGAAAACACACCTCCTTCTTTTGAAATGTTGCGATTCCGCCGCGTAATCCGGAGGTAAAAATTAGAATATTCCCCGACCTGCAGCTGCGAGCGGCGGCCATGAGAACCATGCGGCATGACGTCAATGGGGTCTTGCAGAAAGATAGCAAGTTGTGTGAATACCAGTTTGGTAAAAGGTAACCTTTCTATAGATCTTATCGTTAACATAAATATAAATGCGCCAAAAACCTGGTATCATCGACAAAACTTTTATTATACGGAGTTTTAGTGGCGCCATCTATCGTAGGTCCACAAAACCGTCAGTTCCATCACGGGGATGGCCGGACCCGGATGAGACTTTCCTCCTTTCACCATATTGTTCGCGCTGCGCCAGCACGTGATCACGCGATCGCGAGCGGATGAATTCTCACTGCTCACTGATGGCCACGGTGTAATGACGGATCTAGAGAGAGAGCTTCACCGGAACCTCGCGCGACTCAATTGACGTCACAGCGCACGTGACTCGGAAGGTGGTGATGGAGTAGAGAGGTGCCGAAAACCTCAATCTTTGTGCATTTTTAAAATAAAAAGTAGGACGTGCAGGCAAAAGAGTTTTTTTGTTTTTTTTATTTACTTTAGAAAGGTCGAGAGACCAACTCCCAAATGATTTAAGTAAGGCACTGCAATTGTTGCACAGCTCCTTTAAGCCATGTTGGTAATAAATATATAATTTTTATATACTGCGCTGCTAGATCTGCAAAGTGTTAAAGATAACTTGGACACATGAGTTGTCCAGGACAGGTGTTCATGAAACCATAAACCCAGACACTTTAAAGATTCAATCTCCAGTGGGCAGGAGTTGAACTTTATATCAATTTCGTAGTTGAGCATGTTATTTTTTGCTTTATATTCAATGCAGGCTGGTTAGCAAGTAGCCACAGTTATAAATTATTTAACCAATCATTAGCGGTACTTTCAAGATAGTGGAGGTAACCATGGGGGCAAAATACATTCGAGTCGTCTGCGAATAATACCGTTTCTGAGCGATGCGGAATATGAAATATATCATTGATATAAAGAAGAAACAATAGTGGTCCTAATATTCATCCTTGCGGGACCCCTTCGTTATTCGATAGATATATGATTTGACGCCGTTATAAATGGTGAATTGTGATCGAGAACTCGAGTAACTATTAATTAATAAGTTCGCTATGTCCCTCAGACCGAACATGTTTAGCTTTGTTAGTAGTATTTGTTGTTTAATTCAATCAAATGCTTTTCGGAAGTCAAGAAATATTTCGATCGTAAACTGTTTATTTTCAGTGTTGAACATTTTTTTTTATATTTAATATTTACGAGTGCAATTTTTGTCGATTTATTCTTCTCAGACCCAAACTACTGTTTGAAGATTATAATGTTTTGTAAAAAAAAAAAAAAAAAAACTAATCAAGCGATTGATCAACATTTGTTCTAAAATTTTCGAGAAAAAAAAAAGGGAAGTACAGAGATCGATCTGTAATTTTCTGTCATTCCATGCACTGATTATAATGTAATTAAATGCAAAGGTGCAAGCGAGCTGGACAAGAATGACGAATATAATCCCTGGAGAAGGGGAACAAAAGGGAAATAACACTAACATCAATCTCCGAACACAGTTAGGTGACTGTTGCGCGACCGACAAAATCCGCCTGGTTCGGGTATCGAACCCGGGACCTCTCCACTTCCAGTGGAGCCACCGTTATGTACAACACACACCTGCTACTTGCATTCGGTCTGGAAGGCGACAGTTAACAGTGACGTGTTGCATATGCATGTTAGCGGAGTTAATGTTAAACTGGAAATTAATTTAATTGGTTCCGTTTCGAGGCGGTCTTCACCTGGGGCAGTACTGTTTTAAGACGAGCAATTCAGGTACCTATTTCTTCCACGTCTGTTGGAAAACATAAAATTAGAAAGTTTCAAAATAGGGGGCCACAATGAAATAGGGATTCACCACTGCGCATGCGCCGAACCCAAACTCCGTTTTGGGTTTAGGGTTGGCGCTCGCCCCTAGCGCAAAATTCGAGAAATAGAGAGGGGCCCCTATCGGCCCTATTTGCATGGAGCCGGAATCGGTCGGCAACAGGGCGGCACCTTTTCCGTTCGCTTAGGCCCTGTCACACCGAGGCAACAGTTGGACAACTCTATCCGGCAACACGAGAAAATCGTGTTGCAGCCGGCCCTGTCCCATCGCGGAAACAACAACAGTCGGGCAACATGTTGCTGCCGCCCGGCAACTGTGTTGGCCGATTTGTTGTCTGACAACCCTGTCGCACCGCGCTGACGGCGGAGACAACACGGGAACACTCCGCCATCTTGAATGTTTATCTTCGTTCGTGTGCGGCGTGGAGTAGCTGGAAATGTGGCTCTGCAAAGTTCTAGTGCGTTCGAAGGGCCGGAAATTGCCGCGGTACGACATCAACCAGGGACAGTGATTAGGAAACTTGACACGGGGAGAGTTTTCCACTCTTCACTTTATCAAAATGTTATTCATTCGCTGACGAAGCAGATAGCCGTAACCGAGGAAGGTGAGATCGCTGATATATGTTCGGGATTTACACCACCACATGAAGTGTTTCTGTCCGGCTCTTTCTTTCCGTGCAATTCCTATTTCCACTGTAAAATTGAACTAGCACCGGCAGTACTCCAAAGAGTACTTTGTAGCGTGGTGTAGGGCTGAACTGACAGTGCTTAAAAACTGTGACACCTTCATAACAGTCCGTGGAATAAATATTTTTAAACAGTGTTTATCTGCCTACAGCCTGATATGTCATCGCTTCGTTCCCCAAAATTTCCTGGGTATTTTTGAAACAAAGAAGGTGTCTGGTAGCGGCTGTTTCCAAGTTCCAAGCATCAACAATCATTTAAAAACTGGTCGTTTTAATGCTTCGATTTTTTTTTTTTTGTCTCTGCTTTTCTGGATTATACTTTATGAGCGGGCGAGTAGGCATGCCATTTCATTTCACTAGCAGTAATGTGAGCTGGTGTCTCGGTAGTTCTAATTTCAACATCCGAACGTTCACGTGACCATTTCTAACATGACAATTTCGAAAAAGCTGCAGGGCAGCCGTAATTATAGTTAAATAACGTTTTCCAAGCATTTATTTCAGTAAGACGTTATTGATAGGGAACTAGCTCTACCATCGAAGCTATCTGTGTTGTCGTGTTGCCGGCCCGAAATTCGCTGAGCCAACGATGAGGGCAGCAAACGTTGTCCAACACAAGTTGCTGCTGTTTTTGTTGCCGAAAGCTGCCATAGCGAGGCAACATTTTAGTTTTCGTTCATGTTGCCGTGCTGTTGCCGCAATGTGACAGGTTTATAGGACAACACCGGGAGCGAGCAACACGTTGCCCGACTGTTGGACAATGTGTTGTGTTGCTGTTGTCGTCGTGTTGTGTCAGTGTGACAGCGCCTTTCGGAGCAAATTCGTCATCGTCGCTGCAGTATTAGCCACTTTCATTGCCAATGAATGGTGCAACCGGCTTTCGCTTCACTTTTACTTCGCTCAAGTCACAAAGAATGAGCGGTGGGCTCGCACCATTTTAAAGATCGTTCCTGATTCTAGCCGTTGACTTGGCAACGTATCGTTACTCCGTGGCTCCGAGTGGATTTTGTTCGTGGCACGCCACAAGCTAGCTTAAAACAAGTATTTCATGGTTTCAAAGTCGCTCCAGCTAAGATCCATATAGAGAAGCTGCTCGCACAGTATGCTCGATTGCGTTTGTCTCAGTTTCGGCATAGTTAAAGGCCTAAATCTTAGGCGACAGACAATCACAGTGCACACGAACGCCCAAAATATACGAAAACGAGCGCCAAATTAAAACGCTACGGATTGGATTGTTTCGGCTGAATACAGCCAAAAACATTTATAATGATTTTAGATTGTCTTTTGTTTTAGACGGCTTGATTTGGATTTACCTTAACTATTATTTAAAACAAAAAGTACTTGCTAAGCGCATACGTTTCACGTTCTTTAATAATTTTCTTTTTTGATTATCACGCTCGTTAGCCGCATTGGCGCTGCAAGCGGGAAACGTAAGCGCGCTGCGCTGCGTTGCTTTACGTCACCTAAAACCTCCAATCAAATTAGTTTTCTTTTTTTTTAAGGGGGGGGGGGGGGCACGTTTGCCTGTTAGAACTCGTCAGCTTGCTCACCCACGGCGGAAAGGGAAGCACACTAATAGAAAGAGCTCGACGCACGCGAGCTGGGGCCCTAAACTCGTCAAACACAAAGTTGGAGCCGAAAGTTCGCGGAGCGCGCCGATTGGACGTCGGCGAAAAAAGCGCCAAGTCATCGTCGCGATAGGCCAATCGGTGCGCTCCGTGAACTTCGGCCCAAACTTTGAGTTTCACGAGTTTAGCGACCCTGGTGTAGCAGAGAGGACACAAAGCGATCGTCGACTGCGCGCCTTCCAAAAGCACGAAACAATTGACAATGCCCTCCTCGGTTATAATGACTATACTCCGCGACAACGTTTCTTGGCAATGCAGTGGAAGGTACGTCCCGCGTTCCCTCTCTCATTTTGAGTGTACGCAGGCTCTCCTCTTCCCCCGAGTATACAACAGTTTGCATGATGTCACAACAGGAAGGGACGCTCCGTTTTCCGCTGGACAAACTTCAACACAGAAATCGACTGAAAAAGATGCGGCATTAGCTGGCATGATGATCGAAAGGTGTTACAGCATTTACCATCTTTAGGATATACGAATGTTTATTTTATTTGTGATGCTTTTCACCAACTCTTCTAAAATCTTCAAGTTGCCTACATCCCAACCACCCTTTTCGTGCGTTTCTTTTTTTTTTTACTATATCAGGACACGTTGCCGGTAATATATGTTAACTTTTAGCGATGTTGGTACCGCGGCGTCAGAATCGCGCTCCCTAGCTTCTGGATAATCGGCCTCAGAACGAAGGTGCTTGATGACACCTTTCAGACGTGGAAGTATGAGGTAAACTCCTATACAGCTCGTATTTCACAAAGTTAGAATTACTCCTTTCGGCTGGAAATAAGGGGGGGGGGGGGGGGGGGGGGGGGGTGCTGCCGTCGCCTCACCGCTGAAGAACACTCGGTTGTGGTACGGCCAACCCGTGTGTTGAGCGGCATGGAGAAATGATGGGCACGGCCCACGTGCGTTTATATTTCCGTTTTAATCGACATTATGTTTTTGTTTCCTGAGGGATCCCCTGATGGTTTTGCTGGTTATATATAAAAAAAAAAAAAAACTCCTCTTATTCACCAACGTCTAAACTAAGGCACGACATGTATTCAGAAGTGATTGATATAAAAACGTAATCTATAATTTTAATTGTTGTTTGTAAATACCGTGTCTTGCCATTCTCCTGTACCACCGTTTGGCGATATTTGCCGGCTAAAATATATTTATATGCTATATACACATATAATGATTTTATTCGAGGTTTATTTATTTGCATTACAATTTGAATAACTTTCGTGATTCTAACAGCATCAAACTCCGGCTGTAACAACGAAGCCTTGCGCTTTCACCAGGACACAGAGCTGTTCCATTTTTCCCAACAAGCAAGCGACAGGCATTCGTGACTGCCCCAATAGGCTCCTTGCACATAACGTCATTTCCGTTTCCCTCCAGAAAAGAGGGGAAGAAGGAGCTCCCCTCTTATCAGGACCCTCCTTTCTGCCTTCCGGATTTGTACAGGCGTCGCTATTCTCCCCCCCGAAGATTACAGAAGATAAACCTGTCACTCGAAATTCTTACAAAAGCAGCTTCCCTCTCCTCCTTTTACTTGGTGTTCAAAAGTGTGCGACGTGACGTCAGTGCAAGGAGCCTATAGGTGAGCGGCGTTTGGCAACTTCCGGTTCTTTAAGAAATTTTATTGAGCTGTTCACAAACAACGACGATGATCTGCAAACCTGTCTAAGCATGGTTCCGAAAACTACAGTCTGAAGGTTTCAGAATTATGCTTGCACGAGCTTGCAGATCATTGTCGTCGTTTGACAACAAAATTTCCTTTCTTAAGGAACCGGGAGTTGCCAAACGCCGCTCACCTATTGTAAGGGTGTTCACCGCAACGGCGGACGTTTTCACTTAGAAACGAGGCAAGACATTTGACGAGACTTTCGAGAGCCCTGTTGCTCAAGGTCACAAAAATGTGACTAATGTTATGTTTTGTGTTGCACCCTAGAGCAAGATAGAATGTAATGCCGGAAAAGTAACGGATTCCTTTTTGTGGTAAAAATCACGTAATTTTGCCTTGTGTGATTGTAAATGAAATCTTTTACTTTGTTGTTGTTTTTTTTCTATTTTTAGTAACGTGTACAAGTCTGGTTTGGAGGGACCGAACGCCTCTAAAATTTTCAGGAGGCCCATTGCAAAACCCCTGCTACGAGGCGCGTAGACAGACAGACACGTCGCAAGTGAGGCCGAGTAACTGCCTAATTAGTGCCGAAGACTGGCGTTTTTTTGCGTCCCGAAGCTCGAAGAGACTTGAGGCATTTGAAGAACGGGCTTGTCCCCGCTATTCCCCAACGTAGGAACTCTCACCCACTACAGGAGGTGTACACACAGCATCTTCACTCAAAGGAGGCAACAAAATGCAGCACCCACTATAAAGCTCATCTTCTGCTCCCGTAGTGAAGAATTGCGTGCTAAAAGTAAACGCCAAAGTAGTTTCTTTACATTGCCTTTCTTCCCAAAACTCAAAATATGTAGGTCTTCCAAAATTCAAAGATCATTCGAGATACCTTAGTAATTCCCCCAACGTTTTACATAAAAAATAAACGAACTAGCGTCGTTGGGAAGTACTTCGAGTACATGCTGCTTAGGGTACTACTTTAATTAGGTTTAGAGAATTTGTAATTTAGTTGAACTACATTCTCTGAGCATGTACTTATATTTTACTGAAGTATTTTTCTGGTACATTTATAAGAAAGTACAACTCACGATATCAAAGTACATTCCACCAATTCGAAAAAAAAAAATACCGTACCGATATGTGAAACTGCGCTATCGTCTTTCGAGACGTTATCTGGTCATTTCTGTGCGTGAAATAATGGCGGCTATAAGATCGATACAAATGAGTGCCTTATAAGTTGATTGTGTCAAATGGTTCGCCAGAGAGAGTAAAACCACTACGCTGAGGCGAGTTAGCTTCATTCACTATTTGCCGACCTTTACGAAAAAAACTGATGCACCTCCAATTACCCGTGAAGAATTGCCTACCAGATTTAAAGAAAAGCACTGTATAGGAGATGAACGAGCATCATGAAAGACTGTGTTACAAAGTACTTGTACTGTACTTCGAATGTACGCTGTATTTATAGTACTTTACTTCAAGTACATCGCACGCGGTATAATTACTACTTTACTTGAGCTACATAACCTCTCATTTACTTTGTACCTTGTTTCAAGTACTTTTTAGAGGTATTTTACGCAACATTGTAAACAAGCAAACACTGTCTGCAAACTCAAGGTGCTAAACTTCAAGTAAAGATGATACATCCGCAGTACGTCATTGACCAAAAACAAAAAACAAAAAGAGAAAAATGCAAAACAATTAGGCACGCAGAAGCAGAACCAACTAATAGAGCATTTATGTGAAAACACAAGCCGCTTTGTATTTGACTAACAGAATTTCGTAACCGATAAAACCCATGCAATTTTTGTTGCCATAAAAGTATAAAATTAAATTAAAAAGTAATTCGCCACTTTTTACGTTAATGAGTAATTTACTCAATTACTTTTCGTTTGAGTAATTTCTACTCTACTCAAACTACTTTTGAGGCAAATACTCAGTAACTTAATTACATTTTTTCGTAACGTCTGCTGTGTACCCTTAGTTCTTGCTATGCATAGCAAGAACTATGCATGCCACGTCACAGATGATTAGAAATGTTTCAAACTTGTAATCAGATGCATTGCCGCATTCGTGAGGCGTACTTGTAAGCCAAGATGTTGATTTCACGGCCACGTGCGGACTTCTTTCGTAAACGCACTTGGCTGTCGAGCCTTATCGCGGTCGCTAACGCGTCCTTGCATTCCGCAACCGAACACTCGGGGGAACCTGATAAGGAGACACGAAGACGCCGGACACGATGTCTTTCCAGCAACAGCCAACGAGAGGCGTGTCAATGCACTGCACAGCCACGAACTTGAGAGCTTGTAACTCTCAAGTTCGGGCAGTGTCTCAGGCGAGCAAAATCTAATATTATTCGGTCGCGTCTCGGTTGTGCGCAATTAGGCTTTCTCGCGTTCCTCGTGGATGCTCATCTGGCAGGATTACGTTAATAAATATAAATTTGTGGGGAAAAAAAAAAAAGCCTGCACTACAAGCATTCTTATTGTTTGTTTCGATAGGACTCTGAAGTCCTTTCTTTTTCTTTTTTTTTCTTAAAAAAAATGAAAGCTGTTTACAACTCCCTGTAATTCCGAATTAGAGCGCAGCTATTGAGGAGGAGGAGGGAAAGAGTACTGAGGAGAAGGTACACCCCTCCTCCCTCCTCTTCCTCACCTCCTGACATCCTGTCTGCTACTCCTTCCTCCAAGCGGCGTCGCCGCCACGTGACCCCTTGTGAGGTCACCTGACAATGACATCATCACGATGACGTCATTGTCATCGTGATAACGTAATCAGTGACGTCACGTGACATCATCGCCATCGTCACTGATGACGTCATTAGTGACGTCACGCGTTTCATAATGCACCGCCCGGTTACGCCAACGGCGACGCCGCTCAAGCCGGAAACGGGCGCCTAAGAGCTGCGCTCTAAAATCGGTCAGGCTGTATCGGGGACGCAGCCGCAGTGGGGCACGTAAAACGCCTTGTGCGTGTTGCGGAGGGTGTTTGGGCACTAGGGCACAGAAATAACGTAACCAGATACACAACTTAATTTATTCGAACATTTCAAAGCTTAAATTGCTTACTTGTGTTACAGCGAGGGGGGGTGCCACCTTCTAATCGTGCAATTGTGCTCGCTCCTTATTTGTAGCGGACCTTCATTGCAGTCGCAGACCTCCCCTACCGGTGGTGCCCAAGACTGCACGGCGTCGATGGAGCCCGCCGCGCTCGTGGATGGTTGGGGCTCCCTGAGCTCGCATCAAACTCCTACGCCTTGCGCTTACCATGGAGACGGACACGTTCCGCCGTGGTCAAAGGGAGTAGGCGACGATTGGCATCCCTCGGGCTCACCTGCCCGAGTCCCTTCGCGCCATTCATGGACCCTACGTGTCCAACGCGGGGGCGCCATAGCCGAGCAACCTTCAAATTTATGCAACAGAATACCCACTTGAAAGCCTTATAACTCCCAGTAAGCATCGGTGGGAGTTCGATGGAGCATTACCTACTATGGCAGAGTGAGCTTTCTCGAACGCGACCACGCTCCCGATCGGATCGACAAACGCACTACCGAGCTACGCCTCGGTGAAGGCCGCGCGCGAGGCTAAATTTAACTCCTACTGCCTCATGTGTGGTGTGACAACGGCACCATCTGCGCACGCGACACATGCGTGATCGAGTAATGGCTTCTTTCCCCTCCACAACAATACCAAAGTAAGGCGCGCGGGCAGTACGGTTGAAAAGATATAAGCGATATTAATGTCTCATAATTTCATTACATGCTGTTTTAGCAAGCGACCGCTTACAGACCAAAAACAAAACGTTTTACAGCAAAACAAGTAAATGCGTTCTTATGTTGTTGTTTTTTCACGGTACGTTACCTCGGCTAGTCACACGGTAACCCACGCTTGTAAACGACCGTGACTCGTGCATGCAGCGCTGAAGTGCTGCTTTATGTTAGATGCAAGCGTTACATGGTCGCGTCGTACAGTCTCATGGCCACAACAGGTCAATACAGGTTCAGACTAGCACCTGCGAATGCGTTTCTTATCTTGGCGGGGAACAGAAGCTATAATAAATAGGGCTGCGCCGCGAGTTGACTTTTGGCAATAATGTGCACAGTCGTCGACAAGCAACAACAAACCAATATGCATGCCGGTCTTGCGGGGAAAAATATCCTTCCTTGCATTCTTTAGCGGTGTTGCAAGGCGTGTAGTATGGCGAATCGCTGCACGATCAGAATTTCTCTGCTGTCTTATTTGCATTGATACTACAGTGCTATTCTGCTTTTATTGCGAAGATTGTTTTTTTTGTTTTTGTTTTTTTTCGGTGGCGCCTCCGCATGCGTTTTATGCTCACGACGAGGATTGTGAGGTGCGAAAGACGGTGGTTTGTGCAAAAAGCACGGTGGAGGGTCGAAGGAGTCCTCGTATTTTTAAACTAGCCCAGTCAAAGTTCACGGTCTGACATTACTCTTACTTTTCGTCAATGAAAGGAGAATTAGTCCTACCCAAAACGGCAGAGCGAGCGCTTGACCCATCCTGGAGGGCCAGCCATCAGCGCCGGGTTTAGTCGCGCACGTCACCGATTTTCCAATGTGCCGCGATGAATGTCTCTACTTGCAAGGAGCATCACCATGAAAGACCGGATAAGCTATGACTGGCTCTACTTCTGTCGACGTGGCGACTGATCAGTTCTGCCGTCATGGTAGTGTATACCGTGTAAGTCAATCCGCAGCTGCAAATGTGGGTTTTCGCTAAAAAAAATGATGTCAATTTAAAAACAAGCATACATGCCACCAGATGTATGAGTCCCAGTACATGCAAAATACAAGAAAAAAACAACAAAGACGAAACAAAATGCAGTACACGGCTTAGACCGGAACAGGTCGTTAACTTCCGCATGATAAAAAGCACATATACCTTTCAAATGAGTAAAGCAGCAATCCCACTGCCCGCACACAATACAAAGGACACGGTGCTTACTGCTGATAATAGAGAGTTTTACGGAACCGTTTTTGCATTTCCCATACGGTACAACGGGCCCTCCGGTACAAACCGCGCATTTACAAGTCTTTTACGGTAGCGCATGCACAGTTTGTAGCGGAGGGCCCATAGTATATCGTATCGGATGGGAAAAACGGTTCCCTAAAACCCGCTAGTTTTTGTATGACCGATGTGACAGGACTGTCATACAAAGATGAAACACGCCCCAGACAGTTTCTGCAGACGTTCTCTTGTATGATGGAGTACCAGCCTGGCCAGGGCTTAAGGTACCAGGAGAAATACAGACTAAAGCAGACATCAACACACGATGACAATTCAGAAATGCTTCCCGTTCGGAAAGAACGTAAAGAAACGCAACAAAAAGGCTTAGAAACTTCAAAACGCCCGGACGGTGTCTTAATAAAACCTCAAAATGGCGCCAAATTAAGAAAACGCCAGTCGGAACACAATTCTGCACGCGCGCCGTCGTCGACCAACTCACCATATTACAACTCGTGATCCTCGTAAATTCCGAACTGTTCCATACACCGTCGTTCCGGGCACAACTCACTCCACACACGTAGCCACAGAAACAGACCCGCGTAACGACGGCAGAAAATCCGCGTCCAGACTTCCCCACAACCCCCGGGGACGCGAACGCGACTAAGCCGCAGCTGTTACCTGCTGCCAGGCGCGAGAGCACGACACACGTGTCAAAGCTGCGCTGGCTGCAACAAACAACGCATACCGACCAAGTTTTTTTTTTTTTCTTGCCTTCTTTTTTTTTTTTTTTTCCCGAAAGTTACGCATCTTCCAAAGACCTAGACAAAAAGTGACGGGCATGCAGCCTAGAAAGCCGGAAACTGTTTCTTCCTTCACTTTGAGTCGGACCACAGTCGACACTACCGTTCGATGAAGCCGATCCCCGCAGTGCCAGAATTGCATCGTCATGGCGTTCATCATTTTTGCAAACACCGACTGAATCAGTCACGCACACTGAAGGCGGCGTGATCCCGCGTTCATCTCCGTTCGGTGTCCGAGCTCGGTTTATTTGAGCTGATATCAAGCCCAGAAAGAAATCGAGCGCCGTGACGAAGCACTTTTGGTACCGCTTGATCGGCTCCATACTGTGTTTGGACCTGGGGAGATACGGAGTATAATCGTTCGATAGCCCCTTTTGAATGTCTGCTCTCCGCTGGAAACTGCGGAATCTGCTCAAACGCGGACACGCATACACGTGCAGTAAAACCGGAACGTCGCTGCGCGCTTTCTGGGTTTGCTTGGATCGGAATTTAAAAACAAAACCTACCGGAAAAACAAAGTGATAAAGTTGACAGCTTATGCTTAACCCTCTCACTGCCAACCCCGAGATAATGCCTTCGGAAAGCTGGGAGAATATAAATGAAAAGGAAACCTCGTTAGCTACTCGATTTAAGCTCATTCCCTGCCACTCCCGCGGCAACTCGTGTAATAGTAAAATAGAATAATAATGCGGGCTTGTCGCGCCATCTAGGGAGAGGTCACCTAAATACATAACACTCCTAGGTAAATTTTCATGCAACAAGTGGAACGCGCGTTCCTTCATGCGCTCCGCCGCTTCGTCCAGGCGGGGCACGCCCTTTCGCTATTTGTATGACGGAACAGTTTATGAACTTTGAATAAATTCTGACTCCAATGAAAGCGATAACATTGAAGCACCTTATCTACGTGGCCCGTTTACGCGGGATGTTGTGGACGCAATTGTCGAGCGGACGAATATTTTCCAGCGCCAAGTATACTTGCTGCGATCACGTCGGCGGACCGATGCTACTCGCGGAAGGACGTAGTTAAAGTTGTTCCTCCCGGTGGTGTGTGGGAGGCAGGTTCCGCTTCGATGGTCTGGAGCGTGGTGGCACGAACGTCGCTGAGTGACGGGTCGACTCACTGCTTGAATAAAACTATGTGCATTTATTTACACTCTAGTTAAAAGTCCCAACTTGGGAAACCATCCCGCCTCGTCTAAAGTCTCGACCCCCGTCCCCAATTTCTCTCCATCAAATCCAAAGTCCGAATCCCTCAAAATCCTCTCCGCGCTCTTTTTGTAGGCCCGTAGGGGCCTCCTTTCCCCTCAGGAACCGACCAATCTCTTCAAATTCCGCCACTCACACGTGGTACACTGTTCTCCAATGGTCGGCGAGCTGTCATTTTAGCGTCCCAACCGCCAAACCCAAACTCCTTGTAGAGTTGTTCTCTGCAATTTTCCCAGCCTGACTGGCGCCAACCGCTAAGTTATTGCATCGGGCAAAAAGCGACAATTTTATACAAAGCGGCAAAACCCTCTGCATACACGCACATTCGGTTATAAGCCACAAGCATCTTCCAGCGCGGGCTCTTTCGGTCCCGGTCCGAGCAGACCCCCGAAACCCGAGACGCTTCTTAACGACCGGCGGGGGGGACCGCTCCCGCGTCGCGGCCGCTCTGGCCCCGCCGACCCAAACGTAGAAAGCGAAAAAAACACAATGCCGACGCAACTCTGGAAAGATAAACTTTCCTAACCAAAAGAAAACACCTTAATTAATAAGCATGACTCCTAAATACTTAACTCCTCCCCACCAAGACTGTTGCGTTGACACTTGATGTAAGCGCAACATAAATTCCTTCCCCGAATATCGCACTGGCAAATATTCGAACCAAGTACTTGGCCCACAGTTAACCAAAAGGAACAACGTCAACATCACGCTCTAAAAGTTCACCAACTGATCATCCGTAAATGTGAACACAATCAAACGGCACCGATAAAAATAAGAAAATGGTTACAATTCCAAAACCAGAAACACTAAAACGGCTGCCGCAGGCAAAACGTCCAACACACACCAGAATGGGCACACAAAAGAAAAATTGCCGTGATAGCTGTCATGTTCAAAGTCAAACTGCCACCCAAAATCACACACAGGTTGGACCCACTCCCGTACATTCCAGGGTCCCGCAAAATCAGTGGTGGGAGCTCTCAAAACTGTGGCATAATGACCACGCCCTAACCATGCTTGTCTGGCCGCGACATGCTTACCAACGCTAAAGTTACGAAACACGTTTCAATTACGTGCGGACACTCAAACTTCTCCCGCAGAGAATAAAAACCGAATACAAAAAGTATATATTTCGTAGAATATAATATACCGAGGGGCCAACCGAAGGCCAAAAGAACAATGAATCAGGGGGGCCGTGACATAAATGTAGCCTAAAGGTGAAACAAAAACCTAGTAGCCTGGCTAGCTACCCCCCTAATCGTGGCCGTTTGGTCGTCCATCTCGTCGCCGTTAAAGACGTTCTGAGGACTACCTGGAGCGGCTCGCAGTCAGTCGCTTCCGCAACACCCGCCGATCCCGAGCCCAAACCTGAAGTCTGCTGTTCACGCGTGCGAGCTCTGGGCACCGACCGGTGTGGCCTCCTCGTGTCCTCCGTGTTCATTTGGCGTTTGCCGCCCCCGCAGCACTTTGCGTCCAGAATCCCCCTTCTGGAGTAGCGCGACGCAACCTTGTCCCTGGGCGTCGCCCTGCGATGCACCACCGGCCTGACCTTCGGCGACGACACGGCCCTGGTCCCGAAGTCGGCGCCTCTCCGCAGTCGGAGCTTCCGTCTCGACGCCTGGATCGGAGGAATCAAGGCTCTCTTCGCCGTCCTCTCGCCGTCGTTCACATCCTCTGCATGACCGTCCTTGTCGTAGCCCGGAGCCGATGCAGGGTTGGACCCGGAGTCCTTGTTGACCGCCGACTCCGACCTGGCGATGCGCTTCTTGCGCAGCCGTTTCCTCCCAGCCTGGGACGGCCCTTGCCTGCCCAGTGCTGCGGTGACCGGTGCGCCGGGGTTCCCTGGATCCCGGCGCTCGATGTCGCCAACCGGGTTCGTCCCCTCGTCACCGCCGTCACCATCGCTCCCGCTCTCGCTCTCGCCTCCTTGCGTCACCGGATCACCGGCGGGTGCATCTGCCTCGTCCGCGTCAGCTCTCCTATTAACGGGCTTCACCTCGCGGCCGCCGCAGTCATCGCCGTATGCGTTCTCCTCGCGGTCTTCTTCCGGATTTTCAAGCTTCTGCCGCTCGTTCAAGATTTCGGGTAACCCGTCGTCGTCGTCCGTTTTCCCGGTAGGCTTCTGGTGCCCCTTGCCCGTCCGGACCGCCGGCTCGACCTCGATGTCGCCGCAGTCATCGCTGTCCGCGTCTATCTTCTCGGTGGGTTTGGAGTGTCCGTTGTCCGTTTTGACAACCGCATCGGATGCGCCGCTCGCTCCGACCCGGCCCTCGTCTTTCCTACCGCGGCGCGACTTCTCTTCTGCCTGCTTCAGATTAAATTGGGCGATCTCGAGCCTGGCTTTTAGAGCTGCAATTTTTAGCTCAAACGCGTTGTCGCCCTCACTCCCTTCGCCGCTGTCACCATCGCTCACGCTTTCGCAGCGGGCCTCGATGTTCACCTGTTCCGGGCATGTCGTCCACGGCAGCAGGATACTTTCCCACTCCACCAGGTGTTGTTCGCCCGTCTTGACGACCACCTCGAATTTTCCGTTCGCTTCAACCTGGCCCTCATCTTTCCCACCGCGGCGCCAATTCTCCTCGTCCTGATTAGCGTAAAATTTGGCTATCTCGAGTTTGAGTCTTAAAGATGCAATTTTTCGCTGGAGAGCGTTCTCTCTTTCACTCCCTCCCCCTTTTAATACGTCGTCCAACATCGCCGGGCTCTAATCACCGTTCTAACTCATTGTACGTCGAGCTCTTTTAGTCATCGACCGCGACACCACTGACATGCGAAACCCCGAGGAAACAGAAATGGGTCCCACCTGTGTCAGTGCGCCGCTCCTGAGGCGATGCCTCTCCGGTGTCGCTGGACGTCACACACCGGAGTCGGTCTTGGGTTCGGGCTCGGCTGATCCGCTCTTCGGGTCGCAACGCCACGGAACCTCTCACGTAGACGACGCTGCGTCGTCGCTGTATTTTGGGCCGTAACCCACGAAGCTTCTCGCGTGGATGTTGCTCCGTTCACTCGTTCTCTTCGGGTCGTAACCCACAAGGCCTCTCACGAGGATGTCGCCTTGTTCACATCGGGTCGAAACCCAAGAGGCCTCTCACGGGGATGTCGCCTTCTTCTCTTCGGGTCGAAACCCACCAGGACCTCTCACGTGGATGTCGTCCTGGTCACTTCGGGCCGGAGCCCACGAGGCTTCTCACGTGGATGTTGCCTCGTCCACCGTTGACGTCGGGTCGAAACCCCCAAGACCTCTCACGTAGATGCCGTCTTGGTCACTTCGGGCCGGAGCCCACGAGGCTTCTCACAGGGATGCTGCCTCGTCCGCCGTTGAGCCGAAGCTCACGTACTTGCCCGCAGGTCGCCGCCACGTCGTCTCACCGGAAATCGCGCCACCATCCTGTCGACTGCGCCAGTTAAAGTTGTTCCTCCCGGTGGTGTGTGGGAGGCAGGTTCCGCTTCGATGGTCTGGAGCGTGGTGGCACGAACGTCGCTGAGTGACGGGTCGACTCACTGCTTGAATAAAACTATGTGCATTTATTTACACTCTAGTTAAAAGTCCCAACTTGGGAAACCATCCCGCCTCGTCTAAAGTCTCGACCCCCGTCCCCAATTTCTCTCCATCAAATCCAAAGTCCGAATCCCTCAAAATCCTCTCCGCGCTCTTTTTGTAGGCCCGTAGGGGCCTCCTTTCCCCTCAGGAACCGACCAATCTCTTCAAATTCCGCCACTCACACGTGGTACACTGTTCTCCAATGGTCGGCGAGCTGTCATTTTAGCGTCCCAACCGCCAAACCCAAACTCCTTGTAGAGTTGTTCTCTGCAATTTTCCCAGCCTGACTGGCGCCAACCGCTAAGTTATTGCATCGGGCAAAAAGCGACAATTTTATACAAAGCGGCAAAACCCTCTGCATACACGCACATTCGGTTATAAGCCACAAGCATCTTCCAGCGCGGGCTCTTTCGGTCCCGGTCCGAGCAGACCCCCGAAACCCGAGACGCTTCTTAACGACCGGCGGGGGGGACCGCTCCCGCGTCGCGGCCGCTCTGGCCCCGCCGACCCAAACGTAGAAAGCGAAAAAAACACAATGCCGACGCAACTCTGGAAAGATAAACTTTCCTAACCAAAAGAAAACACCTTAATTAATAAGCATGACTCCTAAATACTTAACTGACGTGACGGCACGTGAATTCGAAGTACTTCTTAAGAGAATCACTGCCGAGTTCGTATAATGAATGTCCGCTAAACCAACACAAAAACAGGAAGAAACTCGACAGGGAAAGTGTCAAGGTATACTTTAAAGAGGCGACAACCATTTTTGTACTTTCAATAAATACCCCTTAGAATTATTCCTTGACATTTCTAACGCATGAAACACGCGTTGTTTTGTTTGTTTCTTTGTTTTTCCCCGCGCAATGCCAGTTATTAGAACAAGCGACCACGCGATGTGAAGGCGATTATACGCCGCAACTTTTTACCATAGCCACGCTTTGGGATCGGAAAAGCGCAAGGCATGTGCCGAATTCCACATATTGTTAACGTTTGGTTATTCCAGTCATCGCAGCGAATGAGCACGAGTCACAACCCGAATGCATGTCGAGGTATTGATTATTATGACGAGCCCAAACTGAATACTTCCGCAGTGCTCGTGTCCACCGCATGAGCCGTAGATAAACATCTTCACAGCGGGGATCGCAAAACCTGCTGGTAAAATTGTGGGAATTGCATTTATGACACCTATAACAGTACAATCCACACAACTTGGTCATCAAGTTTTGCGAAGACAGCAAGCTTGTGTAAAGTTAGAAAAATTCCTACCCAATACCGTTGCACAGCCCCTTTAAGCTGAGACATCGACTGCCAAGTATGGAGCCTTTCCAAAATAACTGTGGCATCCCGGTGGAGTCTTTCCTCGAACTTTTTGACTTTCTACATGAGATTCACAGTGGTCAAGTTTACGAAAAAGATCTACACACAAAAGAAAGGAATTTGCATCGGGTCGTGTGCGGCTGCTGTGCTCTGCGACATCTTTCGGTCAAAATGTGACAGAGCCATATTACAAAGCCTACCACCCCAGGTAGCACCCCTATTGAAAATTCCATCAAGGTACGTAATTTGGGACACTGACTGCCAGTCAGCAGCCCTGGTGGAACGTGCCCTGATGGTCCATCAGACGACGTCTGACTGCCACTGATGGAATGTCCCAAATTACGTATGTGGTGGTCTTTGATGGAACGTATTGTGGTGGTCTTTGATGGAACGTATTGTGCTGGTCTTTGATGGAACGTATTGTGGTGGTCTTTGATGGAACGTATTTGATGGAAGGTGTGATTGTGATCACTGCTGAGCTGATAGGATAGGCTAACCAGATTGCAGCGTTGCCAGACAAGCTATTACATACTTTCGACTGCCATAGGATCACTGCAAGTTAACTTCAAGGAGAACAGCCAATAAAATGACAAGTAAAATGCAAAATCAAACCTGTTGTATCTTTATTAGGTCACAGAAAACGCCTGCCTTGAGCGATGCTTGATCTGAAAAGGTAAAACAAACAGCACAGTTAGAATAAATTAAGTTAAAGCAAGAGGTAACTGCAATGGTGGAACTGACAAATGGTGATTTGGAGCTCTTGTAGCAGGCAAAAACTGGTTTTGGGGCAGACATTCTCACTTTTGGAGCAAACATTTTACCAATGTTATTGCGTCCTTTCCAATGCAGAAGTTCAAAAATGCTATAACAACTTGGAACCTAATGCCGGTGCTGAGGGTTTCTCAGCAATGGTGACAGCTGCTCATATTGAATTCGAACAAGGGAATAAGTGTGTACCCGTCCTTATTTCTTGTTTTTTCTTTCACTTTTGAAATTTGCGTTTTTTAGGCAACAGGGACATCCTTCACAAAAGGGCCCACGTGCACCCAAAGCATGTTTCAGAGAAACGCCCTCGATGTCTTAACCTTTCGGGACGACCGTATACTTTAATTCACAAAACGTATGCGACTCAGCTGAAGCTAGAGAGCAAGCATGCATGCATGCTACGACAGGCAGCCCTGGCTTCCACGGATGAACACGAGCAGCAGACATATCTGAACTACGCTCGCGGATGCTTTTTGTCTGCGCTCTTCATGAAACAATAATAATGAGCTGCGATATAGCGGTAATGCCAATAGCCCATCTGTAAAAAAATTTGCCCTTTTTTATGGAGAAATTCTCTGGCACCTATGCTGCCGGAAAGGTCTTCCGTAATTCTAATAAGGGAAAAATCCTCTTAAACACGTACACAATCCGTAAATAAAAGGACATTCCGCAAAACAGATTACGGGAAGTGCTCTACTATCCGTAACGCTATTCAAGAGCTGTCCGTAAAACAACGGACTGGAATACGCATTCCGTAAAACCTATTACGGAAATCACTCTAGTATCCGTAAAAGTGCTTAAAAGTTGTCGGTAAAAGGGCAAACAGAGCAGGCTTTCCGTAACTTATATTACGGAAAGCACTCTTGAGTATCCGTAATCCTATGTGGAGCACAAGTTTGTCTGCTTCTTGCACAGGGGTTACGGTGATGTCAGAAGGCCAAGCTCTTATTGTCTGATTGAACAAAAAAAATAGGGGGTAGACCTCATGGTGTCTAGCATTGTGGTCTACCCACTATATCCTTCCAATCAAAGCCAATGAGAGCTCGTCACCGTTCTGACATCACCGTAATGTCTGTGCAAGAAGCAGACGACTTGCTTTCCGCATAGGGCGGTGTCGATAGAAAGGTGGGCTGTAAAATGAGCTAGAAGAATTAATGCCTTCATCTAGCAAGCTGAACTTATCAAAGGTTTTCTTTTTGTGACACAGATTCCCATGAAAACTTTTAAGGTGCAACTCCAGTCTGTGAAAAATAGAACTACATTATTTAAATTTGACAATGGGCACCAATGTATACAATCGAGAGCTGCCACAACCTGTTGTGGAAAGCAGGCAACACAGCTGAGCAATGCATCTGCAGCAAGTTTCCTCAATGTCAGTTGTTTTTTCTTCTGTCAGTTCTGGCATTCAGACCAATGTGCACAATTATAGAAGGTAGTGGGATTACAAAACATTATCTGCAGTCTGAACGACCACCGCAGTCATTGCATTTTTAAACAGCGATATAAAGCACCTTCTTGACAACACCAAACGTCACTCTCACTCATCTGCGTCGGCACTCATGCTTGAAAATAAAGAGAATGCTGTTTTCACATTCCACAGAGACGGAGCTGAGCCTTTACATGTCACAATGGTGTTCACTGCTAAAATAGACCTTTGGTAAGAATATGAGCTCAATGCTTGTAGGTGCAGATTTCTCCAGTTCATTTAACAGGCAGTCGCTTAGTGATGATGCCCTATACATAAAATAATGTTCATTATGACGCGGATACAACCAGGTTTTCTATAAAAAAAAGTTACAGAATTTTGAAATGGAAAAGGATCTCTTTAAACGAATATTGAGTACTCTTTCCTATGCTGCTTGCAGCAATCATGCAATGTCACCTGAATAATTGATGAGAAAATAAGAAAAGTACCTTCGAACACTTTATTTGGGTCCTTGAAGAGCCAAAGTAGAGCCCCCCGTGGTGTTTGACCTTTGTTTTCAGATGCTGCATGTAGCATGATGTGCTAAAGAGAAAACAGAGAAAAAATAATTAAATATCTATATCAGATGCAAATTGAGCTTGTGCATAAAACACAGCCCCCCTCAGTCCATTTAATTATTAGCCATGAATCTTATACAAAAGTCAAATGGACATTGCCTCTAATTGTTCATCCTGTGACCCGATATCTAAAACCAATGTTTGACTTGAGGGTCTTGTTCTCCTGTTCCTTAGTCAAAACCGATACACTTCAAGCCTAAATTTGTTCGAAACTTAGAAAAAAATGCAAGGCCGGAATTGCAATAGTGATTTGGTTTATAATGTGAAGCATTTCTTGAGAACTGATGAACCAACCGGAAAACTCGATTCAGTTTGAGTAATGCTTTATTTCTAAGGTTCATGAGATGTTGCAAAAGAGTCTATGTAAAACTGGCTAAGCTCATATCCCAGACTTTCATAAGTTTGGGCAGCCACTCAAAATCTCCCATTAGAACGAAGGGCTAGTTGCACTTTCTCGTTGTCGAATCAGGTGGTCAGCCTCGAGTGCTTACAGTGTGTGAACATAGAAACTTGATTTTCTCTTTAGATATCCCTGAAGGTTTTCACAGAACTGAGCGGGTGAAAGAGTGCATGTGTACTAAAACTGCTATCAAAAACTGGGGACTAAGCAGTAGCTTAGTCCATAGTCCCCAATCTTACAATTTGGGAGCTCCATCCTACCCACGTTTGAGCACACCTGTGCACACGCTTTTGAGTTGAGCGAGTGGTAAAAATTTACAGAGTATTTATATATGGCATGCAAGTCTGCTTGCAAGCTCCACACTTAGTGCACCTGATTACCCCCAAAATGTGATCTAGCCATTCCCTTTACCCCAAGTGCCTACCACTCAAGGAGCTTGCTTGGCCACCTCGTCAGCACATTCTGGCTGCGCATTTCTTTTGTTGCCCGTTGAAAGGCAGACCCTTCTTCATAATTTTCTCTGAGAGACTGTTCCGATGTGTGCGAACGATGCATTTTGGTGTACCTGCATGCCATATACTCCAATTTACAAGTTGGATTTGGAGCTGACAAAAGCATAGGGTCAGACGCACGATTTTAAAAAGCTTTCTCTCTGCGTGAGCGCTCATACGAACCAAGCTGTCATCATGTGCCTCTGCTGTTGCCTGTGCTAGAGTCAAATCGGTCACACAAACCATAAAACAGACCAACTGACTGGTGAAAAGTGACAAAAATGTTCGCCCACAAATGCTGTCGAATTTAAAGTGAAAATAGGTCAAGCCGAGACGAGCAACCCATTAAAAAAAAGGTACCATGAAACTTTCATTACACCAGTTATTTTATATCTACAAGAAATAAATATGTGAAGCCAACCGCATAAAATTAATTTATAGAGACCATATCGGATCTGCACAGATGAGGAAAAAGCCAATCTTGTGGAAGGCCTTCTTAATAACTGTGGCCTTTGATCTAGTGAAGCTGTACAAGTTAGGATAGAATAAATGCTAGACACAGATTTTTCTCCATACATTGTGGACAAAGAGGCATCCGACTATGACTGTGGAGGGGAGGGGGACACAGGCAGCAGCTGCATCTTTCTTCTGCGTGCACCTCGACCAAGTCGTATTAATTTGGGTTGTGGGGACCTGTACCTGCATGTCTTGGCACAGAAGTCCACCGAGCACAGCGATTTCTGTGCCAAGACATGAAGGCCACAGGACATTTTTCAAAGAATTGGGCAGCTAGCAGGACTAGTGGGCAGCGAAACCACTGCCACCCACTGTGAGAAAAACCCTGGTTAGATGTGATCAATATTGTTTAAACAGTTTTCAGAAGGGTGCTGTCAGTCACATCAAGTTTGCTTTTCTCTCAGACCATGCTAGATTTTAAAAACTGAACTATTTACTTGCCAGCAAAAAACATGTGCAGCCAACTCCACAAAATGACTTTTTCAAAGTGACCAATCGTCAAAAACTGCTCCACGTTGTACAATTCCAAATGTAGTTCCTGAAAAAAAAAGACAAACACGAATGACAATCTATACAAATGAGAGTTGCTTAAATCGTAGCTGGCTATAACTATCCAAGGTAATCCTGCAGTACAATGGCCACAGGAGACTGCCAGAAATCAGCTGACTTGTGCTCCAAGAAATTCCTACAAACAAGGCTTAAGAACCATGCAGTTCCCTTTACTTAAAGGTTACCTTATAATGTGTTAGAATATACAAGAAAACAGATTTCAAATCTTAGAGCAAAACCTTGTAGGCATCGACATAAACTAAGCGAAAAAATTATGCGATTAGAGGACCCTTACAATATTTGTCGCCTTGGGCAAGATACTTTATATAAAAAGACTACCTAATTAAGCTAGTTAAGAAAAACGTAGCCTATATTGGTTACTCCTAAGAGGTAATTCCATTATCTTACTTTACTTCTTTTATTAAACAAATAAACAAGGAAAACTAGGAACCGGCTATGCTCAGGTTTTTTGCACAAAGTGCCTGTATCAGTGTTATTACATCTTGTACTGAAGCAGCAGTTGCTTTTCTAAATTTTCATCCAAAAGTTTTACATTACTGAAGGCAAGCACATCCATTTCCATCGCTGAACAAGCTTTCAACTGGCACACTCGGTGGAATGGCTTGCATGCACAAGGATTTGTTCCTGGTTAAAACCGCAACAATATACAAAGCCATTGCCTCCGAGGTTACCTTTCTCCACCACGGCTCCTCACTGTAAGCACAACTTTTGGAGGGAGTTGAGAAAAAATATTCTCCTTGTTTATCTGTTGTCAGTGTTTTCTCTGCATTGCCAGCTGCGCTTTGTCATTGGCACTTGTCATCCATAATTTGAAGTGCATAATCTTTTTGGTCATTGTCTATCCATGACAATCTAGAGATAAGGTATGCATCACATCATGCTCCTCAATGTAACTGTAATTAGAAAATTAACTCCAAAAGAACATTGCTACTTTTTTATTCAGTAAAAATAATGTGATACAGAACTTACTTCCCACAAACTTAGCGTGTGACAGTTAGTGTTACCAAGAAAACAATTGTTACATCAATATGTTGCTTGCAACGTGTCACTACTTAATACTACCTGCGATTCAAACGTGGCAAGTTCATCGGCTACAAAAAGCCAGCAGCAGGTGACCTAGTATGTTTGAATTTAGCTATACAGTAAAACCTCGTTATAACAAAATGGGATATAACAAACTAATGGATATAACAAAGCAATCGTAATTCCCCTTGCTTGCTAATTGTGAAGAAATGGACATTGGCTATAACAAACTAATGGTTATAACGAAATAATTACGACCACTCCCTCAACTTTGTTATAACGAGGTTTTACTGTAGTAACTAGATTCAAATGAATTTAGCATATTAGGTTTGAATCTAGCTATAGTGAATAGTAGCACCAGTTGGGGTCAAAACAATGTTACATGCGACGGACACTACTACAAAACTTGTCGGAAGTGACACCAGCTGGATCAGCGTTGTCTCCCTCTCAGAGTCGTGCTCGATCTGTAATAACTCACTTTTTACTTACCATGAAAATACACCAGCGAAGTTGACTCCGTAACTCGACTTGTTCAAATAGTTAAATCATAAAACGTTGCTCGACATTTCGTATCTTCTGAAAAACAAGACATACACAAGACTGTCAGAATGCCAGTTAAAGCAAGTGAGAGTAGCTTAAACCGCAGTTGGCACTGGACATGCAAAGTAACCCTGCAGTCCAAGCATGGCTGTAGGAGGCTGCAAGAGATCAGCCAACTTGTGCCCTGAAAAACCTCTACAAAACAAGAATAAACCATGCAGTTCCATTTTGATGTTAACTCATAATCTGCTAAAATATGCATTAGAAAAAGGCTTGATACATGTTCAATCTGGGGCTTTAGGGGCAACATGTTAGATGTGGCTGATATTGCTACAACAGTTGTCGAAAAAGCGACATCAGCTACATCAGCGTTGCCTCCCCCTCAGGGACATGCTCATTCTGTAAGAACTCAGGCTGGAGACTTACCATAAAAAAAATACAAAAGCGAAGTTGACTCCGTAATTCAACTGGTTCAAATGGTTAAATCGTCAAACATAGCTCGACGTCTTGAGGTGCACACTGTATTTTCTGAAAAACAAGACACAAGATTGTCAGACTGTCAATTTAATCAGGTTAGAGCAGCTTAAATAGCAGTTGGCACTGGACATGCTAAGTAATCATGCAGTGCAAGCATGGCTGCAGGTGGCTGGCAGACCGGCCGACTTGTGCTTTGAAAAACCTCTATAAAACAAAAAGAAAGAACCATGAGGCTTCACTTAGTTCAAAGCTTAAAAGTTACTATTTAAAGGGGGGTGCAACGATTTCCGGACTTCGGTCAAAAATTTGTGGAGGTTGCTCTCCGACATTTCTGAAGTAAAGAACAGGAAACCGATTTTGCCTGCGCGTCCTAGTTGTTGCGTAAAAAAAAAGACAGCTATTGGCATTTCGGGCACCCCTCAACTCACTCCCAGTCTTCAGGGTCACACCTGGTCGCACTCCTAGTGACGTCATTCGGAGTGCCGTGTAGGTTCCCGTGTGCTATCTCGGAGAACGCTTCCTCTCCCTCTCTCTGCTGACATTAGCGGGCGTTATGCTGCAGCTTGGAGCCAAGCGAGGGCACGTAATCTTCTAGCCGTAGTTCCTTCGGCTGCCACTTGCGGCTGCAGGTGGGGGAAAAAGCTTGGCTTTTGTTTTGCGATTATGCAGCGGAATCGCAACATTCTTAATGAAGGAGATGTTTTCTGTATCCTCCGGGACGTGATAAACAACATAAAAATGACGAGATGCAAATTCTCTTAATCATAAAATCGTTGCACCCCCCCCCCCTCTAATAATAATACATTTAAATATCAAACGAATAATTATTTTGTGCGAGAGCAAGGGGCAAAAAAGTTGCAAGGAGATAATTTGTAAAGTGGCAGGATGCCGGTTGCAGTAATTAAACAGACGCAGACTCCTAATAACACGGGATATGAATACCATATCATGTCGCCCACATCTGCCTTTACACTGTAGCACTCGCACTGCGTGCATGCATCACCGGTTCACAGCAGCATACCGCAGCAAATCATGTATTGGCTCTGGGGGCTCAAACATTTTACAGATCAACCATCTGTGATTACAATTACAGGATGCCTTCCCGTTTTAAATAAACGAGTTGAAATAAGTTTTATTTGCATACAGTTCCCAGACTTCTGTGTGGGCTTTTGTGAGTCGTTTCAGTTGCTTTTTTACGATGGTGTGTCCTGGAGCATTCTCAGATTGAAAATTCGTACAACTGCCGAACCGTCCTATCCGATGAAAGTATAAACAAAATATGACATCATTCGCTTCGATATTTGAAAGTTCTGAATACTCACAAAGCCCTTTGTTACGCTTCTCAAAAGATTGGCTTCAGTCACATTAGAGTTGTCTTCCTCTTAGGTACATGCTAGATGCCTAGGAATTCAAATTTGCACTTACCATAAAAAAACATACAGGTTCAAGGGATTTCTGTGGAGACTTCATTTGAAGCCCTTCAGCATCGCTAAAATCTTGAGCTGGGCCGTCGTTCGCTTCACTGCTCCCATTCTCTTCAAGCCCTTCTCCAGGTTGATTTGGAAGATTGGTCTAGGAGGATATATTGCATCATCTAACATTAATGCCATGCCTGCTTCAAGCATACTCAGCCTGGTGAAGGTGAAGCCATTTATTTTCTACTATCAAGTCAGACTATGGTAGTGTTGGAACATGTTAAACCTGAATGACTGCTGAACAAGCACACATTCTATAGACCGACACCCTGTTTATAAGCAAGCCCGCGTTGGCCAGACCAGGTGTGAGCACTGTGCGTGCGCAAAAACCAAATTCGCGTAAAGTGAAGCGTCTGCGCTGTGCCGCCGACAGTGCCACCGCAGCTGTGCGACGTCAGTGCTGCGTGCTGGTCTATACAAGATAACCATGCTTCCCTGCCTTGAAAGTTACAGCCTAATGACAACCAGTGTTCCCACGTTATCAATTCATTATAAATATGCAGCAGCGTAATTCTTTGTAAAATTAGTACAGCTCAAATGTTTGTGCGAGTTGTGAAAAAGGGCGCTACGGCACAATAAATGATAGGGTAATCTAGATTATGTCATTCTATGACACATCCTGTGGACTTGACGCACTTCAAGATTTTCTCACATTTGCATAAACTCGAGAGTGGCCAAGGCTTCCATTAAATAGGTAAATTCAACACGTAAAAAGCTCCAAACAAGACGCATACCGCCTTCAAGAATGGCATAGGCTCTTTAAACATTGGCCAATGCTCAGTGACAAGGAAGCAATTGTCGTTGAAGACGTCTCCTGAAAAAAATATGAGCTTGCATCTCAGACAATTTGAAACTGCAGGAACGGTGGCTATGTTCCTTACAAACAGTCTGACTGAGGAGCCAAGATTAATGCACACAATTTTGCAGTCCGTGGAACAGTGGTATTACGTGCCCTCCTGAGTGGCGCCGTGCAAGTATTGAGCGGAGGTATATTGCTTTAATATACACATAGAATATTATGATCATAAAAATGAATATCAATACGATGATCTTAGACCATCTGGTTGGGGGGAATCAGCGTACAGTGACACAAGTGCATTCTGTGAAATGAGAAATTCATCGGCTGCATTATGACTGCTAACCAACCAGTGAACGTGAAGTACGCAGTGGTGATACAGCAATGGGGAATCAGTTCATCGAACGACGTTTCCTCGACAGATCGTTTCATCGACAGCTCAAATTAACCTTCGTTTTTTTTTTTTTTTTTTTTTTTTTTTTTTTTTCCGGGGGGGGGGGGGGGGGGGGTTGGGGGGTAAGCTGCATGAGACTGTCGCCGCGAAGCGACCTGTACGGGTCGGTTAGGTGGGTTAACATTTTTGTAACGAGCAGCCGCAGACTGTCGCCGCGAAGTGGTGTGAACGCAGGCGGGGGTGTGGGTTTACGCGCACTTCAGTGATACACGAGTGGCGGAACGTCACTGCAGCATGAAATTCGCGTAACGAGTGTCGATGAAACGTTCGTGTCGACGAAACGTGTCCATAAAAAGTTGTCCACGAAACGTACTGCCGCGAAACGAATTTCGACGAAACGATATGGATCCCTCGGCGAAATGAGAAGGCTACAGGAAGCGCGAACAACGATGCGAAACTCGTAAAGCGCACTCACGCACTCAGACGATGGGTTGTCACGTGTTTTACTGCAACTCTTGCGAGCCAGCACGCGCGAATAGCCTCCCAATCGCTACAAACGACGAACCGCGCGTCCCAGCGAGCTCACGACATGACACAAGGTTCAAACGAGCACCCGACTTGAGCTTTCAACTCTGAGAAGAACGTCAAACACGAAGTGAGATAGCAGCGACAGTCATTGAACCCGAAAGTTTCAAGCGACGCAAATCCGTGGTTTCGTTTCTTTCGAGGAAAGAAGTGTCAAAAATACGAACGTATATATGACAGTCCCCAATCAATGTTAATAAAAAGAGCAGAACAAACTCACCGTTTTGATAACAAGGAAAGCTCGCACAAAAACCACCAAGCACCTCTACCCCTCGACAAAACAAGCGCGGCAGTAACGGCCGTAACGGCAGCAAGACGACCGAGCGGAGATGGGTAGATGAAGAGATAGCGGCAGTGTGATTATACTAGACAAAAATCTCACCTCGTGCTTTTCAATTGAGCGGTAACTAGCGCCACCTCGTTTCGGAACGTTTATCATTAGTTGATTGACAGTGCAATAAATGATTCTTTAAAATGTGAGAACCGTTGTCTATTAGTCTAAACCAAATAAAACAACTTTCAGATTGTCGCAAACAATTTTAGTTGTTTAAAGAATCGTAACTTTAGATTTACGGACAAGTCAATCGTATTTCAGATTACGGATGCTTCTCCGTAGCTTTTAATGAGAAGCTCTACGTTTTTTTACGGAACGTTTTTACCGTGCACACTTGTTAGAAAGATATAAACTTTCTTGCCTAAACCTCTCGGACCGAGTCAAGAGCATTTCAGTATTGCAGCGAGAGGTTCCGACAATGAGTGCATCGCTCTAAAAAGTGCTTCGGCTGCATATGCAGTTAAACCAAGCAATCGTACATCAATCGCCGTACTTCAGTTCTACTCACCTGCCATGCACAGTAGTTTCGCGCCGTAGAATCCTCCTTTCGTTGGAGCGTCTCCGGCCCAGTAGTACACCTTGTCGTCTTCAACTACACCGCTAAAGTGCCTTACATTGTCGGAACTCACAACAGGCTGGGTCTTGTCGAGTAGAAATTCTACTAAAACATAAGACATCGTAGAGCCCGGGCAGGATCGACAGGTTGGAGCAAGCCGGCAAACAAAACGAGTCGAAAGCGATCGTGCATGAAAGCTCGGCGAAGCCTCCATGGGCGAAGCGAAGTGCGAAGTGTCGCGTTCGACGCTTCGGCGGCTTCGGCGGGCTTCTGATCAAGGTTGTCGGTCGGTTGCGTGTCACATCTCTAACGTCAGCGGTTTTATGGGCTCACGTCCCGAAATCGTTTTCTCGTGCATAGATTACTTTTCGTATTCATAGATTTGACGAAATAGTGGTATCCGAACGAACTTTACGTCCTTTGACCGTACTTCTGTCTGCACGTCAAAGCTTTCTGACGTACAGTCAGAGACAATCGATGTACAGTCAGAATCACCACCAGGACATCCTGATGGCATTTCGCGGCGGCCGACTGCCACCAGGAAACCATCAGAAAGCCGACAAGCGGGGTCTGACTGGAGTTTGACTGTCGGTCAGAGTAACTTGTTGTCCAATCAGTCATGCTTGACGTACAGTCAGGCACAGTCAGCGGTCCACTAGAAAACATTGACTGCCAAACAGCGTTACATTGATGGATTTTTCCTTCGGGACGCATATTTAGATATGTTGATGACTACCTTGTGCTGCTTAAAGAATCACCAGGATGAAACAACAGTGCCCTTTATGACACCATCAAAAGCGTTTTTCTTGATCGAGCTGAGGTGCTTCGGTTAACAGCACCCTTCAATTTCTAGATTTGCGGCTCACTTTTCAGACGAATCATGTATGCTGGATGTACTTGCCAAGATCTAAAAAACGACTACTCCAATATGATTCGGCACACTCCAAACTCATTAAAAGAGGAATTGTTTCCAACTGTCTGACCGCGGCCCTGAAAATATCATGTATGCATTCAGCAGGACAGAGCTTCGATGCCCAAGAGTTACGGTTACTTAATTCAGGGTACCCCGCCACCATCATGTCAGAAGTTGTGGAAGGGTTGCTGAAATCAAAGCGTACCCGAAAGAACAGTGTAGAGCGAAGACGCCGACCAGCATTCTCCGTTATCAACAAAACTTTTGCAAAGCGTGATGTCCTGTCTGCGGCGCCGAAAGGAATGCCGGGAACTCAGGGTGCAACCGGTAGCAGCAGACGACAAAAAAAACCCCGGAGCCGACGGCCTGCGGTCGAAAACAAGCCAATGTCACGCGGGGGCAAAAAAAAAAGAGCGTACAGGAATTCGCGCGCTGCGTTACGGAAATTCTATGAAAGATCTATACCGAATGGCCTGAGATCATTAGGTGGATAAATACGGCCGAACCTTTAGAATCGGGTGGAGGGTAGTTCGTGCCACCTACCGAAATATTGATGATGATTATGATGGCGGTTGTGATGATGACGATGATGATGCAGCTCTATTCTTTGTAGCATGGTCTCTCCATTCAAGCGGCGAGGGTAGCGAAGGCTCAAAAATCATCGGAGAGAAAGAAAGAGAGAGAAAAAGGTTCGACACAGGACTTTAACCGACTACGGCACGACAATACCATTGAGAAGACAAGGGCTCTCCCAATGTCATCGCTAGTGCATTCACGCAGCGCCGCACTGCTTGCGTGAGCGCCGCCGTCAGCGTACTCGCACTATCTGACAACGAGCGCGACGCTCGAACGCGTCGACGCCGAAACGGAGACGTATGCCGCTTTGCGGCGCTGCTCGTTCGACCTCTAGCGTGCTTGCCGCTCGGGGCGGGTCGAGCGGTGGATATACTAACGATGACGTTGTGCAAAAGACCTTCTGTCCCTAGGTGGTACCGACCAGTGACTTTAGTACCGACTATACTCTATTTCACCTTATGATGTGCCAAAGGAAAGAATACAAGCTCGAGCTCCTCGCTCTGGGGCACACCTCGGAGGCACAAGCTCTCACGTGCATAAGGGCAGCTGCCAACGCTATAAGTTTGCGGTTCTAGCCTTCGCTGCGGACAGCATAAGGTGAAACGGAGTATCCGTGTGCGCCAAGGATGTTATCTAAGACAGTGTAAGCACGTCAGCACCTGTAATTCAATGTCAGTAAGTATATGTATAATCGAGTCATAACGAGACACTCCGCCGCCTCCCCATAGGAAGGGGAACATGAAACTCTTAATCCGTTGCGAATGCGGTGGTTTAAAGATTTAGTGCAGTTTCATGCGCATTCAATTATGAAAACGAGCGAGTCTGCTTCGCGATTGCGATCCGAACGCCAGTGTGAACGATGATTGCATCTCGTTTTCGTTCATCCTCAAATGGAGTCAAGAGATGTTTCACATATTTCAACGCCCCTGTCATCTCGGCTGCATTGTGAACTACAAACTTTGAGAAAAACAGGAAAGTAAGTTACGATTGGGGCGCCGTCGCACCACGATGGCACACAACGAATGCTGCAAGCAGACGCGTCGAACTATTAGCGCCGAGATATTTCGGTGGCGCTCTCTTATGGTTTCGATCCGTGACGTCACGACTGGGATTTGCCTTGCCGTGACGTCACCAGTTGTTATCCTGGCTACTTACCATCGGGTGCGACGACGAGTTCGATAGTGTGTTTAAAAAGCACAGTGAAAACTAGGAGCCATCGCAATCCGAAACTAACACCGTCAAAGTTGACAATCTGAAAATGCTCATATGCGCATGGTTTGGCCAATCGTAGAAAGCTGACCGCAGCAACGCTTTTGCTCGCGCACTAATGGCCTCCTGGTAAAGCTAAAGCCCCTATAGACGCTTTACAGCAGCTGTGCATGGGCGCCGCCATAACTGACCTTCAGTTTTTGTTCCCTCTTATTCCGTTCGCTTCACTTCATCATTACCACAGCAGGACAGGTTATTGCCATTTTAGATGCTACTGTGTTCTTGTGCCCAGCATAGGCCCTTGTGAAGACCCGTCAACACCCGATTCAGTGGCTCGGCATCTCGGTAAGACGAGGGAAGGGCGGCTATGGCGGCTCAATCTGGCGCGTGTGTAAAGCGTCTATATCCTGGGAAAAGTGGAGCCATTCATTGTTGTGGAAATGCTCGAGACACGTGCTGCGCGCTGCTCTGTGCCGCCATGACCTTCACGAGGGCTGCACGTTGCACGTGCCTCTTGCATCAACGCACCTTGCGCTACTTTTAAAACATGAAGGGGCTTTAGGTAAAGCAAGCCTTAACCTCACTTATGTGCTACAAAAAGAAAAATGTTTGCGTACCTGCCCGTCTCCAGTCGCTATGATACACTCCCCGATGCCCAGCGGCGCCGATCAGCCCTGCCAAGTTGAAACAACTAAAGGAGAGTCTCAACGCTCAGAGACAACCTGAAAACGGTGACGTCGACAAACGGCGTCGCAGCTGCTGCTTCTGTTTGCACAGATGCGCGAGGCGCGTAACCGCAGACGCCGGGAGGAAACATTAGACGCACACCACGTGACATTTTCCCCCTCTCCCGAAGTATCATTTCGCGCGCACCCAGAGAGTCTCAGAAAGCGTCATGTTTTCACGCCGGAGCAGATTTTCGCGGTGTGGAGTTCCTAGGGAGTCGTCACCGCTACGCTCAAAACAAAACGAACACTGTCGGCCGACGCACCCAGTAAAATCTCGTGAGCCTTTTAGCAGTATACTTTCCCACGTTACCACTGTATTGCTACCAGTAAAAAAGAATCCGGTAAATGAACGAGATCGATAAAACACTGCTTGTGTTATGTGGGCAAGATGATCTAAGTCTATGGCTGCTTGTTTGGCTTATGTGAATAAGCCGTTTAGAAAAACCTTTGTATGCCTGTCCGAGAGTTTTTTTTTTTTTTTTCTCACAAAACAATTTATGTTAAAGGGTTTACTTAGTGCTGACACCCAAGTGCTTTTGTGTTTTCTACATTTTTATGTCCCCGAATGTAGTATATTTCCCCTCTCGCAGCTGAGTCACCCAAGGGCAGCTGTAGTCCCACTGAGTTGGTCAATGTGGCTTATGCTTACAATCAATCAGTGGGCAATTGATTCCCGCTACAGAACGTTGCACTCGGACTGTGACATCTCTTCAATGGTTTCACCTCGCACGCCTCTGCCATATCCTACGAGAAACGAAGACAATTTCTTCTTTAGGATCACTGCCAGGGCTAGAATGGCAATGATGTGACTCTAGTGAAAGTTTCTTACATTCGATAACCCCTCGGCATCTCGTGAGAGCTAGGAAACGTTTATTGTAACAACTACTATAGTCTGAGTTGTCGGCGCTTCGGTAGCCTTCAGCGTGCACGTGCAAACAAACCACAGCGGAAGGCAACGATCCCTGCCGATTTCATTCTGTCAATGCTATAGTGAGCTGAAAACCGGGCATAGAAAAAAGGTGTCCTGCCGTTCTCTCTCTTGCAACGACTGTAGTGAGCTGAAGGCCGTGCATGGCAAAAAAAAATGTTCTGCCGTTCACACTCTGTCACCGACCGTAGTGATCAGGAGGCCGGGCATCGTAAAAAGACGTCCTGCCGTTCTTTCTCTAACAGCAACTGTAGTGAGCTGAAGGCCGGGCATTAAAAAGATGTACCGTTCTCACCCTGTCAGGGACCGGAGTGAGCTGGAGGCCAGGAATCGGAAAAAGACGTCCTGCCGTTCCCACTCTGTCAGCGACCGTAGTGAGCTGGAAGCCGGGCATCGGAATATGACGTCCTCCCGTTCTCACATTGTCAGCGATTGTGGTGACTTGGAGGCTGGGTATCGGAAAAAGATGTCCTGCCGTTCTCATTCCTTCAGCCATCGTAGTCATTCAGTTGGAGGCCGGGGATCGGAATAAGACGTCCTGCCGTACTTTTTTTTTTGTCAGCGACCAAAGTGAGCTGGAGGCCGGGCATCGGAGAAAAAGACGTCTAGTCGTTCTCACACCGCAAACGACCGTTGTGAGCAAGAAGCAGGGAATCGGAATAAGACGTCCTGAGGTTCTCACCCTGTCAGCGGCCGTGGTGAGCTCGAGGCCGGACACCATAAAAAAGACGTCCTGCCGTTCTCACATCGTTAGCGACCGTATGCCGAGCTGGAGGCCAGGCATTGGAATAACACATCCTGCCGTTCTCTTTCTGAGACCGAACACAGTGAGCTGGAGGCAGGGCATAGGATTAAGACGTCCCAATGTTCTCTCTCTGAGAACGACCGTAGCGAGCTGGAGGCCGGGCATCAGAAAACGATGTCCTGCCGTTCTCCATCTGTCAATGATGGTAGTGAGCTGGAGGACGGGCATCGGAAAAATATATCCTGCCGTTCTTCTTCTGTGCGACTGTAGGCAGCTGGAGGCCGGGCATCGGAATAAGACGTCCTGCTGTTCTCTCTATGATAGCGACCATAGTGAGGTGGAGGCCGGGCATAAAAAAGACGTACCGTTCTCACTCTTTCAGCGACCGTCGTGAGCTGGAAGCCGGGCATCGGAATAATACCCAAATCACACGCCAGCGTAAAGGTACCTTTGGCACAGGTACCTATAGTAAAGGGAGCTGGCGATTGTGGTCACACGGTGCATAAAAGTCCCTTCCGCTAAGGGAGGTCCTGAGTTAAACGGAGCTCGCCAAGCTCCCTTTACAGCAAGATGGAGTAGCCTCGGGCCCAGGAACTCAAAATAAATATCACAGATATATAAATATATATTGTTTAATGCATTATAACAAATTGAATATATATATATATATATATGTATATATATATATATATATATATATATATATATATATATATATATATATATATATATATATATATATATATATATATATATATATATATATATATATATATATATATATATATATATATATATATATAAGTAGCCAATTATGAACTGATTTTGAGCACAAATGTGATGTAATAATACATTAACGAGGAACGCATACTCCAGCTAAAAGGTAGCAGCGGCGACACGTGGAAAACAATGTCTGCTACGAACCCGAACGCGATGGACCACTGCGAGCTTTTTTTCGAGGTTGTAGACGAGTGACTCTCCAGCCCATGCATGACCTTTTATTCTCGTCGCCGTCCATCCCCTTCGATGGTGTGGCTGGCGTAACCGTGAGACTCTGACGTGGTTCGTTTCTGCCGGGCACTATTTAGCTATTTCGGTGAGAACTTTGCGAAACAAAATGGAGCTGCTAAACAGACAAAGATCGCCCACCCCGCAATGAAAACTCGTAGACGCAAATGACTTTTAGGACCAGCGTGGCCAGACGGGTTGCACGTTTTAAAGCAAGACTCATTTAGGGCTCATTCACACTGGAAGCGGATCCGCGTTCGCAAAGCGGTTGCGAACGCGGTTGTATAAGGATTCAGTACAATTGCACGCGCACACGATGACATCAAATGCGCGTGCAATTGCACTGGATCTTTATACAACCGCTTTCGCAACCGCTTCGCGAACGCGGATCCGCTTCCAGTGTGAATGGGGGGTTATACTTCGTCTCACCTTAGTGTGGACTATTGTTAGCCGCGCGTTCTCAAAGCGCGAGCTAGTTTCCGAATGAAGCCCTGGCGGCTGCATGAGCGCTCGTGCAGCGAGTGCTCCAGTCAAGCAACAGTCAAGGCAGTCAAGGCTAGCCGCTCACGCTGGCACAGCATTCGCGGTTATTCCATGCTAAGGTGAGACGAAGTCTAGGTGCGCCGTTAAAGTTAGATAAAAAAAAATAAACAGCTGCAAAAGCGAACACAAATAATATTTAGGTTTTAGATGTGATATTTCACACACAATAATCAAAAACTGCGACACCAAATCAATTTCGAGGAATAATTGTTTATCACGTGCTCCTCTTGCGGTTTATCAGGAATGCAATCGATATCAACTTAAAGTGCTCCGTTTATTTATCGTATGATCAAGAACGCCGTTTACTACAGGTACGGTGCCTGGAACGCGTCTCCGGCTGGTCTGTTAATTTACCGGGTCCAAAAAAGTGGTCCCTCGATTCCCGCCTGATGACGTCATAGAAGTGTCATGCTCTCGCCGATCGCGAACCTGGCGCTAAAGCAGCCGGAAGTTGGGACGCCTGGAACGCCGTGAGGACAGCGACACTTGCGTTCGCCTGTGGTTTTCGCCAGCATTTCTACGACCAACCGCCAGGATCGCGACATGCAATAGCATGACACTCCGGCTTCTGTGACGTCATTTGTTGCCACTTTGAGACCACTTTTGATGTATGGGCGGAATAGGACGCTAAACACACCAGTCGGAGACGCGCTCCAGGCACCACACTACAGGTACCTTCAGCTAAGGAACCTAAGCTAAAGGTACGTTTACGCTGCCGTGTGAATCGGGTATAAGACGTCCTGACGTTCTTACAGTGTCAGCGATCCTGGGGAGCTGGAGGCCAGGTATCGGGAAAAGATGTACTGCCGTTTTTGCTCTGTCAGCGACCGCTGAGAACTGGAAGGGCATCGTAAAAAAGGCGTCCTGCCGTTTTCTCTCTGACAGCGACCGTAGTAAGCTGGAGGCCGGATATTCGTAAAAAAGAGTCCTGTCATTCTCACTCCGCAAGCGACCGTAGTGAGCGGGAGGCCAGGCATCGTAAAAAGACGTCCTGTTGTTCTCACTCCGTCAGCGACCGTTGTGAGCTGGAAGCTGGGCATCGGAATAAGACGTTTTGCCGTTCTCACTCTACAAGCGGCCGTAGTGAGCTGGAGGCCGGGCATAGAAAAAATATGCCCCGCCGTTCTCACTCTGTCAGAAATAGTAGCGAGCTGGAGGCCGGGCATCTTAAAAAGACATCCAGTCGTTCTCACTCTCTCAGTGACGGTAGTGAGGTGGAAGCTATGCATCAGAAAGGGACGCCCTTGCGTTCTCACCTTCCGAGTGACTACGGTGAGCTGAAGGCCGGTCATCAGAAAGGCAGGTCCTGTCGTTCTCACCCAGTCAGTGACTATAGCGAGCCGAAAGACGGGTTCCGGACGGAGTCTCATAAAGCGCAATTAAAACCGACGCGTTTTTGCGCACGCGTAGGTCTTGCGCTTCCGGAAATTGCGTATTTCGTGACGTTGCGCTGATTCCGTGCGCCTTCCGGGCGCGCGTAAGAAAGTTGGATGATTTAAACTTTTTCTGAACACAATCGAAAACGCGCTGTGACGTAGTAGGGCTCTCCTCTCCAATATCCTCTCCCGGCCAATCGGTGCAGGGCACCAGTTCCGGCTCCGCGTTTTTTCGCCGTCGGGCGCAGATGCTCTCCGCTCGTCCGAAAACGCACTGTCCTAACCAACACGCATGCTTGTGACTCAGAAAGCGCACAGGAAACAGCAAAAACGTCACGAAATACGCACTTCCCGGAAAGCGCACGAGCTACGCGCGCACAAAAACGCGTTGGTTTGAATCACGCTTTACGTTTTCGCCGTCCCGATACCGGGAACTCTACAGCCCAGGCAATCGGCACGCAGGCGCAGTAGCGACCTCTTCGTTGCGGAGGGCTTATCGGCAGGGGGAAACGCGGTCTACGAAAACTCCCTATTCTGTCAGTAGGGACTTTTAGTAAATCGTTACCGCGTTCCGCGTACCGCACTACCGGAGCCTTTGAAGCATGCTTTTAAGCTCGCGCATGGCTAATACCATGACCGCGGGGCACGCGCTTAAAAGCATGCCTCAAAGGCTCCGGTAGTGCGGTACGCGGAACGGGGTAAGGATTTACTAAAAGGGCGCTTTGTCGAGCTTGTTGTCCCCACAGCCCGGCATTTACGAACACAGCATAACAAAGAAATTGAACCTCGCCTAGCACGGTCTTGGCACGAGCGCTTCGGTCTGACCCAGTCCCACCTCCTCTAACACACAAGGGAGCGCCGGACTAGGCGTGTTGAAATAAATATTTTTTCTCTCTCTCTCTCTAACACACAAAGCTTGGCAGTTCGACGACGGAGCCATTGAGTGCCCGGTCACAGATTTGGACCGCAACGATCTGGTAGCACACAACATTTCTCGGGGAGCCTCGACGTCAGCGCAAAGCTTTTTCAGCGGCGAGGACCCAAAACGTGGTTTTCAAAACCGACGAGAAAAGAAGGCCCGAGTAACGCGAGCAGCACGAGCGGACATTCTATTGCGCGGGAGAAGTGTGTTTCGGCGTCTCGCCGCAGCGGGGCGCCCGTCACGTGGCTTTCCTCTCATCCGTTGTCTGCCGCTCTACCTTTTCCATTTCGGAGGCCGCTTCTCGTGGCGATCTGCCAAGCTTTGTCAGTATATAGAAGGCTATGAACCAGTGTGGTCGTCATCTCGAAACCAGAGAATTGTCATCTCCGATTTCTCTGATCAAAAACAAACAAGAAAATTCGGTTTGTTGTCCCCACAGCTGAAGCGTACCGCTTGAGGCGTGACCATTCGATCTCATTCCCAATTGGAGAGATTTAACCGCATCACGAACATGACACGCACGTCGACACTATGAAGAGAATCCGGAAGTGCGTCCGTTTTAGGGACAGAGTGCTTTGATTGACCGATCGCGTGATGCACATCCAAGATGTCGAGCTCTTTCACGTCGCTGAGAAAAGACTCGTAGCAGCGAAGGGCCATAAGAGCTGCTTCCACATATCAAGCATAGCAGACGCATACGCAAAGAAATGTACACGCACATGCAATTTTTCGCACAAAGGTACGACAGACACACACACACACGCACCAACGACGAACTCGCAAAGCGCGCGCTAACTTAATAACAAATGCAAACATCCAGCGTATTCAAGTTCAGAAACATTTCCGCTTTTTTTCTCTCAAACAAACTGAATCGTAAAAGGTAACCAAAAAAAAAAACGTAAAGACATCTCTTTTGTGCCGCTGTCGTCGTCGCAACCGATGATGTTTGCAAGCAAATACGCAAGCTGTTTCTTTTGTTTGTGATCTTGGAAATGCGAGGACAGCAAACATGCACGTTATAATACTCCCCGAAGAAAACCAAATAATAAACGAACAATATAAAGACGTGGGCTATCCGCCGCGCTCAACAAGGAACAGGAGTTACGACAGAGCCACAAAGCAAACAAGAATCTCAAAACCTCATGTTTTTTTGTTTTTTTTGTATTTTTTGTGAGGACATTTGCGTTTAGTGTGTTTAGTGTTGCATTCCGGGGACCTCCTTAGCCTGGAGTTAAACTTTTATTTATACGAAACTGTTCGTGTCAAAGGAAGGCGTAACCACTTCTTTCGGTCTTGCACAACCTACACGTTTCGAGGACGTTTTGGCGTTAGTTTGAACGTAGAACACAGTTTTTTTTTGTTTTCTTTTTGGCGAGGGTAAATTGGTGAAACGTGAGATGCAAAAGGGCGAGCGACACGCGACGGCAATGCCTTGTTATTCTCACGATTCTTGCTTCGTCATTCGTTCTTCTCCGTTCTAAGCGAGTAACGCTGCAAGGGCATTGACTGCAGAGCAGTAATAAGATTCCCGGGACTCATCACGCACTGCGTTTCTTAAGGTGCCCGTTGCTTAAGTTGTCAGTTACAACAGAGGAAGCAACATATAGCATCGCCGCCGCAGAGGGGTTCTGTCACGAGTGTCGCATCACTCTCATTGGCTGGCGTTGGCGAACACGTGATCAGACTGACAACCAATAGTGTTCGAGTTGAAAGTCGCGACACAAGTCTTCGTACATGACGATTTTGGCAAATACACTCTAAAAAATGCCAGTGCGTCTGCTTTCCCGCATAACACTCGGAGAGCCAATCAGCGCAACTTACGGAGGCAGCTCAGCGAATGACGACGCCGAAACATAGGTTTAGACCAAAAAACGCGTCTGAGTTGTGACATTAAGCAATGCAAAACGTCACGCTTGCATTGCTTAATGTCACAACTCGGACTGCGTTTTTTCGTGTAAACATATGTCTCGGCGTCGTCATTCGCTGAGCTGCCTCCGTAAGTTGCGCTGATTGGCTCTCCGAGTGTTATGCGGGAAAGCAGACGCACGGGCTTTTTTTAGAGTGTAAGATCAGAGTACTGCTGCAAGTTGTTCTTTGGCTGTTCACCGCGAATATGGACGCTTTTTCGTTTCCTTTCGTTTTCAATCACGTGTGTTCTGTATCTGGCGTGCGGGACGAAACAAGAATAAGAAATTTTTACCTCGAATATGCGGGAAAATATAGGTGAGGCAAAACAAGAATGTGCGACAGTCACGCATTCTTCGCGAACACCTTCCAGCCGTGTGGAGGGGACAAAACAATGTTTTAACGCACGCCAGAAGCGACGACACTCAAGATGGCTGTGCTCTTGTGGAAAAGGTGTATACGAACCGGAACAGCACAATGTTCCAAAATAAAAGAGGGCACTTGTTTTTGTTGTTGTTTTTTTTTTTGCTGTTTTGTTGTTTTTTTTTTTCTTAGCGCTAGCGACATGCTTTGCGGAGCAACTGGCGAAACGGTGCGGTTTAAAAAAAATTGTACCAGAAGAATGCAAGTTCTTACCGCAAAATGCGCTTCGTCGTGTCTACTGGACAGGGCTAATGGTAAATGATTCTGCACACTAAGGTGTCGATGAACTTCATACTCGCTTAAAGGTCCTTGGTTCTGTTCCTCAAATATTTTTAGTCTGCGAGTAGCGTTTACTAGGTTATGCCAGATATTTCCCATTCAAGTTGAGTCCTCTTAAAGGAGCCATGAAACGATTTTCGAACTCTGCGCAGATACCACTCAGAACGGATCCCTGACCTTAATGACCTATGAAACAGGCGTTCGTTTTTCCCCCCACGCAATCGAAGTCCCAGAAAAAAATTAAAGAAAAACGAGCAGCGTTCACCCCCTCAACTCGCAGCCAGAACCAGCGGCCACGTGATCTGGAGCCGATTATATGCCGCCAATGTTGATCAGAGCCACGCGCTGGGATTGGCAAGGCACAGGACACGCGCTGAGTTCCAGACACGGTTAAGGTTCGGCTACTGGCATTGTTGCAGCAATCGGACACGGGCCCCGTGTTGAAGTTAGACTGGTGGCAGCTGATAAAATCTGAGCTGACGTCTAGCCCCTGGTTAGCTCAGTCGGTAGAGCGCTCCACTGGAAAAGGAGAGGTCCCGGGTTCAATATCCGGACCAAGCGGATTTTTTCGGTCGCGCACCAGTCACCTAGCTGTGTTTGGAGATTTGTGCTTGTCCTTCGGTTCCTCTTGTTCCTCTTCTCCAAGGATTATTTTCGTCAGATAATTCTGTCCTTTTGAAAATCTGAAGTATCCTAAAAATTAATGGTTACTGTTTCAAGTAACGGCTAATTACATGTATTAAGTAATTTAATTGAATACTTTTAATCCAAGAGTAATTGCAATCGATTATTCTTTTGTAACGTAACAAGACTAGACTTCCCGCCACAGCTTAGATTTACCTGCGCCTGTTACACAAAACCGGACGAAAAAAAAAAGAACATTAATGTTTTTTTTACTTGTGATTTTAGGAGCATGTGCAAACACTTTATGGGTATAAAGTAATTCGCAGCATTTGTGTCCCACTTTAGCCCCCGGTTAAAGCGCGTGTTTCCAAAACCAGTAAAATAAATTTTAAAAAAAAGAAAAAGAAAACCAAACACAACAACCTCTACTAGTGAACTTGGGAATAAGACTAACACAGCGAAGGTCCGATACTGCAGAATGAACAAAGGGGACAAAATAATTCGAATTTTCATTTCAACGTTGTGTTTTATTCGTGCGCAGGCTTTTTTTTTCTTTTCTTTTTTTGTTTGTTTGTTTGCCGCGGTTCTGGGCTTTTGAAACGTTGATAATTCACCACGTCCCTTGTCTCCCGACTGTAATTTATAAGGAATATCCCTCTTTAGTGGAACAGAGCAATTTTCCGTAGTACCGCGCGGAAAACATGAAGACATATACCTTAGTTGGTGGTCAATTCGTGATGTTTCTTGCGTAAAGTAAACCTACTTTGAAGAACGCCTTTTTTTTTTGCGTAGGTTTTAATTTAGACAGTGCAGTACGACCGCTAACCGTGTGTCTTGAACGTGCGTCACGCAATACAGATTACACATTCGCTGGCCGGTGCGATGCTTGAAGACAAGCGCAGAAAGCGTTGCTGAAAATGGCGTAGAAAACAGTAAAACAAATTACGCCTTTTTTTCTTTTCTTTTTTTTCATTAATCATATGTCAGTGCCGTCGTTGCTCGGCACATCGTTATATTAATCCTGCTTGCTGGCATGCTACACGACAGAATGACAAACATTTTAATTATATATATATATATATATATTTTTTGTTTTCAAGTTGAAATGTCTCTGTGGGCCATTTGTCACTCTTGGCTGGTCTAGTTGTTGTTTAGTTAAAACACCCCAATAACAAAGTTCGCGCCATATATTATATATCTATAATATGCAATGGTGATATTCGGAATCCAGTTAAATACTGCATACCAGGGAAGTGAACTAACAGAAAGAAGAGAAATATTTTGATGCAAGCGTGACAGTCAATTCCAAGCTAAAGGGAAGTGAAAGACCCCTTACTAGTATTTGCATAGAAACGCATCTTTTGTAGCAATACGTTACCAGTGAAGCCTATTCGAGAATATAGTTTACTCTCCAAACTTACAGTACGTAAAATAGTGTATAACTTTTTTTTTTTTTGTTAGGTAAATTTAAGACAGGCTTGTTCAAACTTAGTGCGATGTGCAAAGTTAGTCCGAAAAAGGGAAGCGAAGCTAGCCTCCCTCTTTCGACGTTTTGGAATGATATGACTTTTAGGACCACTTCCAATGTCGCATATTTATTCTCGTTGACACTGTTCCCACCGTATTTAGTCCTTACCACTTTCTTTCTTTGCCTCTCCCTTTAACCACAGCCCGAATTTACCAACCGGAACTGACGTTCATGTTTACATATATGCCTTTTCTTCAAGAATCTCCACGTTACAACTATTAATTTGTTTTGTATTTTATCTAGACCTTTATTGAATTCCTTATGAATTTAGCCTGTTACAGCACCGGTACTGTTGCTTTTGCTTAATTAAGCGCCAAATAATCATCATGATCATCATCACATCTCTCATTATATATATAAAAAAAGTTCAACTTAACTAGAGCATGCAGCAAAACCGTATATCGAATATCCTGACCAACCCCCCTTTCAAAAGTGCCGCTAACCGGTTTGCATCATCGAGCGGGAAAAAAAAAATACTTCACAAAGTTACTACACTATCCGACAGAGGGCGCTGGCTCCCTTCATTCGGCTCCCCTTCAAACGAACGCCGAGACTCCGCAATCAATATGGCGGCGTAATTCCATCCCCCTCTCTCTCTCTGTTCCGGTTCTCCAGTCGAAGAACCGGAACTGTACATGCGTTCCAGTTCCGGTTCCGGTCGAGACTCGAACACGGGGTCGGCGGTTCAGCACGTGATGCGGCGACGGCAGACGCCAAAGTGACCGCGCTGAGGACAACGACGCCATGTGACGTGCGCTGCCGTGTCGGATGGAACCGCGCCGACATGTGAGGACGCATGTTGACGGAGCATGCGCGTGTGCGCACATGGACGACCCTGCGGTTCCGTCTTCGTCCTGGCGGCACTCGGTGAGTGGCCGTTCTTCTCTTTTCTTTTTTTTTTCTTTTTAATTTGAAGTTGTGTTTCATATACCGACAAACAAGTTGTTTTTCTTTTCTTGTTTTGCTTTTGTCCTCCACTATAAAACAATCGCACTATTAAGTCTGAGTGCTTCGTTCTCCATGCAAAAGAACACTTTGGCTGCCGCGGACATGCTGACAAAAGTATCAGCTGACAGGCAACACGTATGTTGGAAGCACGTTTGTTTAACATGTCTGCAGTTTTTTTTTTTTTTTTTATAACGAATGTAAAGGAACCGTCATACATGTAAGATACACGCCTCAGACTGCGGCTGAAGATTGTCTTTTGTATAATATGTTAGTGCGACCGCCGCTTTAGTGACCTTGTCCTACCGATGAAAATCAAGTGCACCTATATGACCCGTACTCAACCCGAAACAAGAGAAATCCAAAAAATTGTGTTGCTTTATCCGTGGACCTTACAATTTGAAGTGGTTCGGAGCAATATCGCGTGTCTTATAGACGTATCAGTGTCACACACTGTTAGGGGCACGGTCTACAAATGACGCTAAAAGAATAAAACACATTAGAGAAGTCCCTTTCTCTCTCTCTCTCTCTTTCTTCCTTTCTTTATAGACAGTTTGGATTACAAATAATGCATTTGGAATCATTTATGTTGTTGCTAGATGAAAGATTGGTCGTCCGTAAACCAACGCGCTCCTCAGTTCCCTTTGACGGTTATATGATTAATTGGAAAATATTTGAGACTGAAAGAAACAAAAAAACCATTTCTGTGTCATCTGCTGTTTTCTTATCAACGATGGGAAAACATCAAATCGACCCCTGCGATCTTCATTGTGAAACAAAGTCGACTTTTATCGTGTGGTTCTTTCATGTATAACATTATAAGACACGGCTCGTATGAGTCAAGTTGAGATGTCAAGATTGCTTTGTCCCGGACCTCGATGGACATGTGTCTACCTTCAAGGACCGGGAAGAATCATCAGTGAGAATTCCATCTCTGAATGTCCAATGAGCCGAGTAGCTAACAAGACGAAAGACACAATAGTAGACATTCAGGCACGTTGGATATTCAGGCGCGTTGGACATTCCGTGTCGTCTGGACCTTCCGCCTCATCGGACGCCGGTTGATGGTCAGACTTGCTGGAGGAGACTTTTTGCTTTCTCATATTGAGAGCGACGAAAAAGAGTTATTTGAGTTGGAGATAGAGTTGTAGTAAATACAACGAATCAAACTTTACTGAATCGTGACACAGTTACAAAAAAATAGAAAAAAAGGCACAACAACTGTAACGAACTCCCGCGCACGGTTCATGTAGTTAACCAATTACAAAAACCCCTTTTGGTGCCGAATGTCCACTCGCGCGCGGTGTGGACAGGAGCATAGCCTCCTCTATACCCACAAAGCCTGGCAGTTCCACGATGAAGTCATAGAGTACCCGGTTGCAGATTTGGAGCGCGAGGATCTGGTAGCACAGAGCATCAAAGAGCCATTTCTCGGGAAACCTGGACGTCAGCGCACAGCTTTTGCAGCGGCCGAGGACCCGCAACACGCTTGTTCGCTCGGGAGAAGTGTGTTTCGGTGTCTTGCCGCACGGGGGCGCCAGTCATGTGGCTCTCCCTTGCGGCAAGGGCAAAGGGCTCAGCCGTATTCATCCATCCATCCATCCATCCCCTCATCCGTTGTCTGCCGCTCTACCTTTTTCATTGCGGCGGCCGCTTCTCATGGCGATCTGCCAGGCTTTGTCAGCATAGAGGAGGCTATGACCGGAGCTAACTTGTGGCCGGAGAAGTAGGGCCGTCGAGCACGGCAGAGCCTAACGCGGCGATATCGTGAGAGAACTACTGGACCACTCGGGCTCGTTCCCGTCCGTTCAGGAATTACAGTGATGTCTCGTTAATATGGACGCCTCCGTTCCCTCTAAATTAACGAGACAAGAATGCAGGCATTTTCCCAGTTTGTCCCCGAAAATAGTGTCCATATAGCCAGGTATCCATATTACCGGCGTTCATATTAACGAGACATAACTTTACCACAGTGCGCCGAAAACTGTCCCGTCCAATCAGGGTCCAGTCAGAATTCCGTTGGGCACAGGGCCCGACACACTCGCGACCGTCGACGCCAAAAGAAGAATCTTGCTTTGCTTATGGTCGGTGAAAATAGACTGACACCGATGATCTCAGCAGGGTTTCTAAAACTCGCCAAACACAAAGTTGAGACCGAAGTAACGAAGCGCACCAACTGGACTATCCCAACGATGACTTTGCGCTTTTTTCGCAGGCGTGCGATCGCCCTGCTCCGCGAACTTTCGGCTCCAACTTTGTGTCTGACGAGTTTAGGGCCCCGTGAATCGGAATCGCCAAAACGCGCCTCGCCAGGAAGCTCCCTCTCGCGCCAGAGGGGTAGACGGAGGCATTAAAGTAAAGGAACGACACGCCAGACACATGTAGACGTATCGCGAACGAAAGCATGACGGAAGGTGTGATGTGTACATTCGGCCTTCCGGGAATCGGAAAGCTATCTGTGCGGTGATGCGCACGATACCGTGTTATACGCTGGCGTATAAACATCGGTCGCGGCCAAAGCCCCTGGCTCTAGCGGGCGTGTTAAATCGCTCGAACATAATCGGAGGTTTCCGACGCCGTCATTAGAGCTAGTTCAGGAGACAGCGTGTTGTCGTTGACGGGAGCACATCGGGGCTCTGCGGACCGTGCGGACTTCCGTGTCTAGAAACCACTGCCCTCGGGTTGGTAGAAAGGTGTGTGGCCACAAAAGATCTCCGTGGAAAAGATGTACCTCTGCTTGTGGTGGCAAAAGAAGGCTCGGCACGTACCCCGGCGTATAAGCAAATTGTTTAAAAACTAAAATTCGTCTCGGCGTCGCGCGAAAATGCGACGAACTGCACAATAAGTCATATGTTATTTCTTTATTGACTTAAAACGAAAGAAGCACACAAGAGGACGAAACAGACGATACAGCTTTCGTCCCCTTGTGTGTTTCTTTCGTTTTAAGTCAATGTAGATCACCAACACGCTCAAGTCTAATTATTTCTTTTTCTTTGTGTTCGAACGTACTGCCAGCTGTGAGGTCTAAGCAGGCGGGTAGGCACGTTAAAAGTAAGAGCATCCTCAAGTTTTTAAGATATGGTCGAAAAAAGCAGACCCATTAGCACTATTTATAGCGTTCATCGATAAACTGATATACAAAAAAATTCCTAAAACAGCCTGCGTTAGAGCGATAAGGTGCTCTGAGTGCGTCTGTTAGGAATGTTTGACGTTTGTTACTCCAGTGGGACCAGACTTTTCAACAAAGTCTCAGGGTATCGATGGTTTCTAATATGAGGTCATCTAACTTCACTGCCGTAGCTACGGATGGCAACCTTAAATCTGGATAGTGTTGGGCGACTCTTTCGAAACAATTCCACTTCTCTTGGACCAAAACGCGCTGAAAAATGAGAGCACTTTTAAAATAATCATCTGAATCTGAAAAAAAAAGTATGTATGTATATATATATATATATATATATATATATATATATATATATATATATATATATATATCAGGCACGTAGCAAGGATTCTGTATCAGGAAAAGGGGCGAATGGGGGCGCTTATGACAAAATGCTTTGTGAGGCGGAAGGGGAAGGGGAGGCCCCAGCAAAATCGCTTCCCTCCAGCCTGGATGCGTCCCTGATGTATCAGTCAAAGTCAAAGGTGCGCATCTTTGACTGATTAACTTTTCCCTGTCCATTGTTTTATATTTACCTCTACTTCATCTATGTGTATATATAGTCCCCGTATATATATATATATATACTTCCGCTGTTTGTTGTTTCTCACCGTGAGTTTTTCACTTCGTTATATATATATATATATATATATATATATATATATATATATATATATATATATATATATATATATATATATATATATATATATATAACGAAGTGAAAAACTCACGGTGAGAAACAACAAACAGCGGACGTTTAATCGACAGTTTCGCCGAGAGACTCGGCTTCGTCAGGAGATGACTTACAAGTGAGGGCATATCGGTGTGGCAAAAAAGTTCAGAACTAAAGGAAAAAAAAAAAAAAAGTGTAGGCAACGTAAGCATTTCTACATAGAAAACAACTCTACCTGAGCCCGCTCCTCCTGCGGGGCGACGAAATTCAAAGTAGGCTTGAACGCTTACAACAGTGGCTACAATAGGCCGTGAACGGCCGACGTCTTCTTGGTTGATGGCCCATAACGAGCCAATGCATCCTCGCGACGGTCACCCCTGGGGCGCCGCGCGTGTCAGGGAAACCGAAAATGCATAACATCGCAAAAACATGCTTGATCTCTCTTCAAATTGCACAAAAAAAGAAAAAAAAATAAAGAGGAGAGAGGGCACGGAATTGGAGGGGGGGGGGGGGGGGGTACGTTTGTGAGATGTGGTTAATGAAACATGCGTGTAAGAGAAAAGCACGGGAACCGCACGGTTCTATAGAATGATAACATCCACAATATAGGAGTCGTAATAGAATAATCACGTGGTCCAATTCCAGTCGAAAATACAATACCAGGTATTCTAGATTAATGTTCTTATCGATGCAAGTCTTCCTGGACTCTCATTTATTGCTTTTTCTATAGTATTGAATTTGTAGATGAGGTATGACTCTCGCTGTTCGCGCTCCCGGTTTGACCTAAATCCACTTTCCAGTAATGTCACAGATAAGTCATCAAAATAATGTCCTGGGAGACGGAGGTGTTTTGAAAGAGGGAAGCCTGGATTAGTTTTAGAGGGAGATCTGTGGTTGTTAAAGCGTAGTCTAAACGCTGTCTCGGTCTGTCCGACGTATTGCATTTTTCATACTCTACACTCTAGCAAGTACCCTACGTTTGAAGAGTTGCATGTCAATTCCCCTTTGATTTTCATTGAGTACTGCGAATGCGTGCTTTTGGCTGTGTCTGTTTGTTGAATTTGTAGGCAAATTAAACACTGCGGTGTATTACAGGGACTGCATTCGTTGTGTCGCGGTGTAGAGTTTAACCGAAAATTTACTAGCGTGTCTCTAATGTTGCGTGATCGTCTATAGATCACCTCCGGTGTGGAGGGAAATGCGCGTTTTAGGCGGTCACTGTGCTCGAGCATGTTGTAGTGTCGTCTTAAAATATTATTTACGTTAGGATAGTTGGTGCTATAGGTGAGACATAGATTTGTGCGTTGTGTGTTGCTCTGCGGGGGACGGTCCTCCAGGAAATCGCTGCGGTTCAGCATTCTGGCTTTATGGATCGCATTATCAATTAAACGTGGTGGATATTTTTGATGTGTCAAAACGTTCTTAAAGTTTCGAACGCTCGCGTCAAAATCATTTTTGTTTCAAAAGATGCGTTTGAAACGATGGGTCTGGCTATAGGGTATGCTTTTCCTGCAGTGACGTGGGTAGTCGCTCTTGTAATGAAGGTAATGTTGCCGATCTGTTGGCTCGCGATTAAGCTTTGTTGTTAATTTCCCATCCTTTATTGTAAGGGTCACGTCTCAGAAGTTAATGTCGGTTTGAGAGTAAGTGTGAGTGAAACGGATGTGGGGGTGGAGAGCGTTGTAATTAACTATGAAGTCCTGCAGGTCCACCTTGCCGTCTGTCCAGATAAAAAATATATCATCTATGAATCTTTTGTACAGTAGTGGTTGTAATGGGTAATCGCACAAAAAGTTTCACTCCAACTTCCCCATAAAAATGTTAGCATAACTGGATGCCATCTTGGTGCCAATTCCGGTACCGCTAACCTGTCTAAAATATTCATTATTAAGTTCAAATACATTTGGTTCTAAAACAAGCCTTGTTAGGGTCGCAATGATGTGACCATCTGGGTTCTCTGGTTTTCTTTGGGACTCGTACATATCTATTAAAGAAGCTATTCCGTCGTCGTGTGGAATGTTCGTGTACAATGAAGACACGTCCAGGGTTACAAGATATGATCCTTTTGGTATATGTAAATTTAATATATCCCTGAGGAAGTGTGTATTGTCCTTGACACGCTTTTTCCCATAGAAATGCATCACCGGAAGTCAATCTCGGACTGGTTGCTTTCTGCTTCAATTTCTCGCAGCACACCAGCGCCATTTGAACCTCTAGCGTACACTATAATAACTCTATGCTACAAACAACCCCACTAATATCGAACGGAAAGGCTAGCGGCATAAGCTCTCAGCTTCCAGCGACCCAGCGCACTGAGTCTGCCGTGCCTTTCATGGTTCGGAATCCATGGCCCAGAGCCGTTTATACTGAGAGAGTTTGGCCTTCTTAAGAGATTTTGGCAGTCTGACAACCACAGCAGCGTAGTCTGACAACCGGGGGATGACTACTTCCGTCCGCCATATTGTGGATCTGACTCATAGGAACTCTACGCGATTTCACAGGAATGAACAAGACAAAGAAGTAACGCCATATTGTGTTATCGCGAAATCCGCTGGTTCTAGCGGCCAACAAGCTCCGCCCATCGGCCAAACTCTCTCAGTATAAACGGCTCTGCCATGGCCCTATCATTCTCTGTGCTTCAAATCGATGCATAAAAAAGATTAAGTTTTTTTTTTTTTTATTGCATTATTGGCGATTTACACTGCCGGCGACTGTCTAATCCTGTGGCGCTAAGAAACACAAACTTGACATTATGCGTACACACATACACACAAAAAAAAAAAACGTACCCGTAGTATTGGCGACTTTAGCGAAATCGACGCCGCGTAGCTGCAACGCCGAGAAGCTCGAGAGAGGAGATCGTTTCGACTTTGTCGTCTGCTATCGCTACTTCGTTCGCGTAAGCAGCATAGAAACGAACATCGTTTCCAGTCACTATTTAATGCTTCCGCCGTGTCATTCCTACGCACTGACTAGAAGAAGGTTTCTACCGTCGAAAAAATCGCTTTGCTTTCATATGTAGCACCGATTTTTGCGCTGCAGTGCAAGAAATTTATGGTGGTTCGCGTCCCGAACGACTAAAACGATTTCCTTTCGTCCGCCATTTTGCCTGCCCAGCGCGCCCCCTATAGTTCGCTGGAGTCCCAAATATTTTGAAACAAGTTTCGCGCTGTCGACATCATTCAGAAGCACAGAGACTTCACTCTAAAACCCTAGGTCACACTGCTAACACTATATCATACAAAAGACAGTCGGCAGCCACTAGGGAGTATTAGGGAACCGCTTTTGCCCATCCGATATACGGTACGATGGGCCCTCCCCTAACAACTGCGCGTGTGCGAGTCTTCCGCGGTAACCCATGCGCAGCTCGTATCCGGAGTGCCTGCCGTACCGTATACCGGAAGTGAAAAGACGGTTCCCTAAAACTCCCTACTGTGTGAGGCGTGTCCTTTCCTTGTCGCATCGCTCGTTCAAAAACCGCCAGCAGAGATGTTCGAAGCACACATAACATGTGTACGAAGCAAACATACGATTCGAACATGCTCGGGGCGTGTGTCCGGAGGTAATTCTGACATTCTTTCTGCAGCGAACACTACGACGTATGCGAGCAGTTTTACTGAGGCTGGAGAAATTCAGTGCGCCAACCTTTTGTCCCCAAAAGCATTTGGAAGAGCCAGTCGCTGAAAGCGAGTCGGCGAACAACGAGGCTCATGTGTTTCGACCTAAAAAATATTCTCTGTCGACTCCGATGACACGTACTGTAGATGACATACGCACGTGAAAGGGCATGATCAGTATCATAGCGCAAACTTTCTTTCCTCTTTTTTTTTTTGTATG
>NW_024609839.1:68324193-68394499 GCF_016920785.2 Ixodes scapularis | reverse complement strand
GTGGACGGACAGACACGTCGCAATTGAGGCCAAGTAACTACTTAATTAGTGCCGAAGACCGGCGTTTCTTTGCGTCCCGAAGCTGAAAGAGACATGAGGCATTTGAAGAAGGGGCTTGTCCCCGCTATTCCCCAACGAAGAAACTCTCGTCCACTACAGGAGGTGTGCACACTGCATCCTCACTCGAAGGAGGCAACAAAATGCATCACCCACTCTGAAGCTCATCTTGTGCTCCCGTAGTTTGAGCTGTACTTGAAGAATTGCGTGCTAAAAGTAAACGCCAAAGTGGTTTCTTTACTTTGCCTTTCTTCCCAAAACTCAAAATATGTAGGTCTTCCAAGATCGAAGACCATTCGAGAAACCTTAGTAATTCCCCCAAAAGTTTTACACAAAAACAAATAAACTAGCGTTGTTGGGAAGTACTTTAAAGTACATGGTTCTTAATGTACTACTTTCTTTAAGTTTAGACACAACTTGTACTTTACTTGAACTACATTCTCTCAGCATGTACTTGTACTTTACTGAAGTATTTTTCTGGTACTTTGAGAAGGAAGTGCCACTCACAAATTTAAAGTACATTCCCCCAATTCGAAAAAAAAACATGCCGTATCGATGTCTGAAAATGCGCTATCGTTTTTCGAGGCGTTATTTGCTCATTTCAGTGAGTGAAAAAATGGCGGCTATAAGATCGATACAAATGAGTGCCTTATAAGTTGATTGTGTTAAATGGTTCATCAGCGAGAGTAAAACCACTACGTTGAGGCGACTTAACTTCATTCAATATTTGCCGACATTTATAAAAAAAACTGATGCCCCCCTGGAGAATTGCATACCATATTTAAAAAAAAAACTGTATAGGGGATGAACGAGCATCATGGAAGACTGTGTTAGAAAGTACTTGTACTTTACTTTGAAAGTACGTTGTATTTATAGTAATTTACTTCCAAGTACATCGCACGCGGTATACTTACTGCTTTACTTGAAGTACATAGCCTCTCATTTACTTTGTACTTTGTTTCAAGTACTTTTTAGAAGTACCTTACCCAACACTGTAAACAAGCAAACACTGTCTGCAAAATAAAGATCAGGCAGTGCTAAACCTCAAGTAAAAATGATACATCCGCACTACGTCATTCACCAAAAAACAAAAAAAGCAAAACAATTAGGCACACAGAAGCAGAACCAACTAGTAAACCATTTCTGTGAAAACACAAGCCGCTTTGTATTTGGATAGCAGAATTTCGCTAACGGATCAAAACCCATGTAATTCTTGTTACCATAAAAGTATAAAATTAACTTAAAAAGTATTTCGCTACGTTTTACGGTAATGAGTGATTTACTCAATTGATTTTCGTTTGAGTAATTTCTACTCTACTCACATTACTTTTGAGGCAAATACTCAGTAACTTAATTACATTTTTTCGTAACGTCTGCTCTGTACCCTTAGTTCTTGCTATGCATGCTACGTCACGAATGATTAGAAATGTTTCAAACCTGTAATCAGATACATTGCCGCATTCGTGAGACATATTTCTAAGCAAAGATGTTGACTTCACGGCCACGTGCGGACCTCTTTCGTAAACGCGCTTGGCTGTCGAGTCTTATCGGCGTCGCTAACGCGTCACTGCATTCCGCAACCGAACACTCGGAGGGAACCTGATAAGGAGACACGGAGACGCCGGACACGATGTCTTTCCAGCGACAACCAACGAGAGGCGTGTCAATGCACTGCACAGCCATGAGCTTGTAGCTCTCAAGTTCGGGCAGTGTCACAGGCGAGAAAAATCTAATATTATTCGCTCGGCGTCTCGGTTGTGCGCAAGTAGGCTTTCTCGCGTTCCTCGTAGATGCTCGTCTGGCAGGATTACAGTAATAATGTAAAATGTGTGGGGAAAAAAACAAAAAAAAAAAAGTACAAGACAAGCATTCTTATTGTTTGTTTTGATAAGACTATGAAGTATTTTTTTTTTTTTTTGTTTAAAAATATTAAAGCCGTTTGCAACCTCCTGTAACGCCGAATTAGAGCACAGCTCTTGAGGAGGACGAGGGGAGGGTACTGAGGAGAAGGCATACCCCTCCTCTCACGTCCTCACATCCTGTCTGCTACTCCTTCCTCCGAGCGGCGTCGCCGTCGCCTCACGAGGGTCATGTGACCTCACGGGGGTCACGTGACCCCTTGTGAGGTCACGTGACAATGACAATGATATCATCACGATGACGTCATCGTCATCATGACGTCATCAGTGACATCACGTGACGTCATCGCCGTCGTCACTGATGACGTTATTAGTGACGTCACGCGTTTCATAATGCACCGCCCGGTTACGCCGACGGCGACGCCGCTCAAGCCGGAAACGGGCGCCTAAGAGCTGCGCTCTAAAATCGGTCAGGCTGTATCGGGGACGCAGCCGCAGTGGGGCGCGTAAAACGCCTTGTGCGTGTTGCGGAGGGTGTTTGGGCACAGAAATAACCTAACCCGATACACAACTTAATTTATTCGAACATTTCAAAGCTTAAATTGCTTACTTGTGTTACAGCGAGGGGGGGCGTCACGTTCTAATCGTGCAATTGTGCTCGCTCCTTATTTGTAGTGGACCTTCATTGCAGTCGCAGACCTCCCCTACCGGTGGTGCCCAAGAGTGCACGGCGTCGATGGAGCCCGCCGCGCTCGTGGATGGTTGGGGCTCCCTGAGCTCGCATCAAACTCCTACGCCTTGCGCTTCCCATGGAGAGGGACACGTTCCGCCGTGGTCAAAGGGAGTAGGCGACGAGTGGCATCCTCGGGCTCATCTGCCCGAGTCCCTTCGCGCCATTTACGGACCTTACGTGTCAAACGCGGGGGCGACATAGCCGAGGAACCTTCAAATTTCTGCAGCAGATTACGCACTTGAAAGCCTTATAACTCCCAGTAAGCATCGGTGGGAGTTCGATGGATTATTACCTACTATGGCAGAGTAAGCTCTCTCGAACGCGACCACGCTCCCGATCGGATCGACAAACGCACTACCGATCCACGCCTCGGCGAAGGCCGCGCGCGAGGCTAAATTTAACTCCTACTGCCTCATGTCCACTGCGACAACAGCACCAGCTGCGCACGCGACACATGCGTGATCGAGTAATAGCTTCTTTCCCCTCTACAACAATACCAAAGTAAGGCGCGCGGGCAGTACGGTTTCAAAGATGTACGTGATATTAATGTCTCATGATTTCATTACATGCTGCTTTAGCAAGCGACCCCCTACAGACCAAAATTAAAAAAGAACGTTTCACGGCAAAGCAAATAAATGTGTTCTTATGTTGTTGTTTCTTGACGGTATGTTACCTCGGCTAGTCACACGGTAACCCACACTTGTAAAGGACCGTGCTACGTGTATGCAGTACTGCAGTGCTGCTTTATGTTCGATGCAAGAATTACATGGTCGCGTTGTAAAGACCCATGACCACAACAGGTCAATACGGGTTCAGACTAGCACCCGCGAACGCGTTTCTTGTCTTGGCGGGGAACAGAAGCTATACTAAATAAGACTGCACCGCGAGTTGACTTTTGGTATAATAGTGTGCACAGTCTTCGACAAGCAGCAACAAACCAATATGCATGCGGGTCTTGCGGGAGCACAATGTCGTCCTTCCTTGCATTCTTTTACGGTGTTGCAAGGGGTGTAGTGTGGCGAATCGCTGCACGATCAGAATTTGTGTGCTGTCTAATTTGCAATATTACTACAGTGCTATTCTGTTTTTATTGCGACGATTGTATTTTTTTTCGGTGGCGCCTTCGCATTCGTTTTATGATCACAAGGATTGTGAGGTGCGAAAGACGGTGGTGTGTACAAAAAGCACGGTGGAAGGTCGAAGGTGTCTTTGTGTTTTTAAACTAACACAGTCAAAGTTCACGGTCTGACATTACTCTTACTTTTCGTCGATGAAAACGGAATTAGTCCTACCCAAAACGTCAGAGCGAGCGCTTCACCCATCCTGGAGGGCCAGCCATCAGCGCCGGGTTTGATCGCGCACGTCAACGATTTGCCAATGTGTCGCGATGAATGTCTCTACTTGCAAGGGGAATCATCATGAAAGACCGGATAAGCTACGACTGGCTCTACTTCTGTCTACGTGGCTACTGACCATTTCTGCCGTCAAGGTAGTGTATACCGTGTAAGTCGATCCGCAGCTGCAAATGCCGGTTTTCGCTAAAAAACACTTATGTCACTTAAAAAACAAGCATACATGCCACGAGATATATGACTCCCAGTACATACAAAATACAAAAAAAAAACACGAACAAAAATGCAGTACACAGCTTAGACCGGAAGACGTCACTTACTTCCGCACGATAAAACGCACATATACCTTTCAAATGAGTAAAGCAGCAATCCCACTGCTCGCACACCATAAAAAGGACGCGGTGTTCACTGCAGATAATAGAGAGTTTCAGGGAATCGTTTTTGCACTTTCGATACGGTACGGTGGGCCGTCCGGTACAAACTGCGCATGTGCGAGGCTTTGGCGGTAGCGCATGCGGAGTTCGCTACCGGAGGGCCCATCGTATATAGTATCGGATGGGAAAAACGGTTCCCTATAGAGAGTTTTAGAGAACTGTTTTTACACTTCCGATACGGTACGATGGGCCCTTCTCCGGCACGCACTGCGCATGCGCGACTCTTCTGTGGTACCGCATGCGCAGTGCGTACCGGACGAGGGCCCATCGTACCGCTTCGGATGGCCAAAAACGGTTCCCTAAAACTCTCTAGTTTTTGTATGACCGATCTGACAGGACTGTCATACAAAGATGACACACCCTCGACAGTTTCTGCAGCCGTTCTCTTGTATGATGGAGTACCGGTCTGGCCAGGGCTTAAGGTACCAGGAGAAATACAGACTAAAGCAGACATAAACACACAATAACAATTCAGAAATGCTTACAGTTCGGAAAGAACGTACAGAACCGCAACAAAAAGGCTTGGAAACTTCAAAACGCCCGGACGGTGTCTTAATAAAACCTCAAAATGGCGCCAAATTAAGAAAACGCGAGTCGGAACACAATTCTGCACGCGCACCGTCGTCGACCAACTCACCATATTAGAACTCGCGATCCTCGCAAATTTCGAACTGTTCCATATACCGTCGTTCCGGGCACAACTCACTCCACACACGCACCCACAGAAACAGACCCGCGTAACGACGGCAGAAAATCCGCGTCCAGACTTCCCCACAACCCCCGGGGACGCGAACGCGACTAAGCCGCAGCTGTTAGCTGCTGCCAGGCGCGAGAGCACGACACACGTGTCAAAGCCTGCGCTGGCTCCAACAAACAACGCATATCAACCAAGTTGTTTTTTTTTTTCTTTTTTTTTTTTTTCTTTTTTTTTTTTCCCTGACAACCATGCATCTTCCAAAGACCTAGACAAAAAGCGACGGGCATGCCGCCCATAAAGTGGGAAACTGTCCCTTCCTTCACTTTGAGTCGGACCACAGTCGACACTACCGTTCGATAAAGCCAATCCCCGCAGGGCCAGAATTGCATCGTCATGGCGTTCATCATTTTTGCTATCACCGACGGAATCAGTCAGGCACAGTGAAGGCGGCGTGATCCCGCGTTCATCTCCGTTCGGTGTCCGAGCTCGGTTTATTTGAGCTGATATCAAACCCAGAAAGAAATCGAGCATCGTGACGAAGCACTTTTGGTACCGCTTGATCGGCTCCATATGATAGACTGTGTTTGGACCTGGGGAGAAACGGAGTATAATCGTTCGATAGCCCCTTTTGAATGTCTGCTCTCCGCTGGAAACTGCGGAATCTGCTCAAACGCGGACACGCATACACGTGCAGTGAAACCGGAACGTCGCGGCGCGCTTTCTGGGTTTGCTTGGATCGTAAGTAAAAAACAAAGCCCACCGGAAAAAAAAAAAAAGTGATAAACGTGACAGCTTATGCCTTAACCCTCTCACTGCCACGCCCGACATAATGCCTTCGGAAAGCTGGGAGAATATAAATGAAAAGAAAAACTCGTTAGCTACTCAATTTAAGCTCATTCCCTGCCACCAGTCTTGTACACGTTACTAAAAAAAATTAATCGATTACAATTACTATTACTCTTGGCTAAAAAGTATTCGATTAGATTACTTGATTACTCGACGGCAAAAGTAATTGGACATTACTTAAAGAAGTAATCGTTACTTTTCCGATTACTTTATTGTGTGAAGACACATCTTTAGCGCTCATAACAATGAACTACTTCCAACCTATATTTCACATTTGCACAAGTATTGAAGAAGAAAAACTGGCTCCCTCTTCGTGGTCGTTGCACCTTCCCAATGCGGACACAAGCATAGAATTCGTTTGAAGACGTTTAATGATTTGGGCGTTCGCCAGTATGTGTGTGTGTGGGGGGGGGGGGGGGGGGGGGTTCTAGATCTTGTTACGCTTGAGCAAGGGTTGTTGCTCAAAGTTTGCATCGCTCATTTTATTATTCACATGTCGATGAACTCGCATGTTATACAAAAGAGCAGCAGCTCCAGGATATGAAACGGATCATGTGTAGTATCCTTTAGCGGAAGAGATCGCCCCGACCACTTCTCAACTCGAAACATTGCTTGTCACAAATACTACGTAGTAGAAATGGGGAAATATTTCAACTGGCTTTGTTATATTTTGCATCCACTTTAGGCATTCTTCGGTTCTAGTTCTCCTACGGGCTGCGAGTAGGTACCCTAAGCAGGATTTTTTAATTTTTTTATTTATGTGTGTGTGTGCGTGAGGGGGCTATAGTTTGAACGAAGGACTCACAAAGCTACATTCTGCTTCCTCAAACTTCGCCCTGAATGGCATTTGTCACGCACTGTGGCTTCCCTGGGGCTTCCCACTCCCAGTCCCAGCTCGCAAAAAAAGACAGAAACTGTACATAGAAAGAGATTGACCTCGTTTCCTACAGCTCCGCAAAAATCTTTCTTTTTTTCGTCCTGAAAAAGAAAGCAAATTTCATTTTTGTCATTTCAAAAACAAAAAAGGCGCGTGCCCGGGGGGGGGGGGGGGGGGGGGGGGGGGGTCCAGTGGACAAATTGTAACGGTTACAAGTAATTTTATTACTTCAAAAAGTAATCAGATTACTCTTGTGATTACTGCCTAATAAAAGTAATCAACGGATTACAAAATTACTGTATAAAGTAATTGATTACAAGTAATTTGATTACTTGTAATGCGTACGGTACAAGTCTGCCTGCCACTCCCGCGGCAACTCGTGTAATGGTAAAATAAAATAATGCGGGCTTGTCGCGCCATCTATGGAGAGGTCACCTAAATACATAACACTCGTGAACAATTTGTATGCAACAGTTGGAACGCGCGTTCCTTCATTCGCTCCGTCGCTTCGTCCCGGCGGGGTACACCCGTCCGCTCTTTGTATGACGGAACAGATTATGAACTTTGTATAAATTCTGACTCCAATGAAAGCGATAACATTGAAGCACCTTATCTACGTGGCCCCTTTACGCGGGATGTTGTGGCCGCAATTGTCGAGCGGACGAATATTTTCCAGCGCCAAGTATACTTGCTGCGATCACGTCGACGGACCGATCCTACTAGCGGAAGGACGTGACGGCACATGAATTCGAAGTACTTCTTAAAGGGACCATGAAATGATTTTAAAATCGAGTTTCATCCACCGCACGTCGTAAAAGGTGTGAAAAGAAACACAAAAACACAAAAATAGGGAGCCAAAAAAAATTATTTGCTATAGAACTTTTAAAAGAAAACTGGACTCTTTTGCGCCTTCCTTCCTTCGCCTGTTCACTACGATGAATCCGCGGAAATGGAGCACGTCAGCCAAATCCAGGTCGCCTATTGGGTAAGAGCCTACCTCACCAGCTCCGCGATCGTAAACAATAAATAGCCGGCGAATGTTTCCTAAAAGTTTTGTCAAATAATATTCAGATCCACATTTTGTAGCATAATTAGAGATGTGTGGCGAAAATTGCCAAATTTGATAATGCTGAGAGCCAAGCGCCATCTATCGTGTGGTAAACGAAGCAACTACTGCGCGTGCGCAGTAGGGCAGGGCCAACAGTTACTTGGGTGGCGGCGGCCGCCGACGAACGTTTATTTTCTTTGTTTTCCTTCCTCTCAAAACTCTGACTGACTGAACGTTTATTTTTCTACGTGTTCTTCCCGCGCGTGCCGACTTCAAGCAGCAAGGAAACAGTACTTAAAACAGACCACGACGAACAAGAACGCTGGATCCACCGACTCCGACGAAGCGAGGTGCTCAGAATATAGGCCTAGCAGGCATTCCGACTCGGCGCTGCGTTGCTTCGTCGCAAGACCGTCTGCCTACGACCGGCTGGCGTGCTAAATGGAATATGCCCGCGCGACCCTTGTGGACCCTTCCCGTATTATAGTTTGATCACTGACCTCAATTCTAGATTAAGAGGTGAGGTCAATCTCTTCCCCTTGTTTTCCGAGGCAGTGTTGACGAACACTCGTTGAAAAGGGACTCTCGTCGATTCTATCTTGTTTTGTGTGATATAGAGCTGAAATAAACGCCGTATGGATTACCTTCGTAACACGGTATGTACACTTTGTCATTGGTATGCCATTTTTATTCTGACAGACTGCACGTCACTGTCGAGCTATAACAGTTCGTGGGAGGTATACGTACAACCCCGGTCCAACCTTTCTTTGCCGAGTGTCGCGTCAGTATCGAGTTGCAATCGTAAAAGAACGGTCCCGAAGCGCTTACAAACAGCGCGAATACAGCACTTCCATCGAACGCGCGCGTCCTCTCCGAGTGTAAACAGGTATTTACGTGGCTCTTGCTGACACTCGTAGTTCAAACGTATCTTTTTTAACGTTGGCTCGCTCCTGCATCTCCGAGGCCGAGAAAAACGCAATCTACGTCGCTTTGCAAACGACTGACACGGGCCGGCCCTTCTGCCAACAATGACAGGGTGGTTGACTTCTGGAGTCTTCACCGGAAGACTCGCTGCACTTCCCAACAGGCATACTGGCGTATGGGACTAGTCCCATGCTGTCGCTGTAGCGCAACATATCTCATTGAATTTCGCTCAGCTGCGATGCGGCGATGAGAGGCGCCGATTCTGGAAATACGTCGGTGACATCAGCGCAGTAAAACCTACCGGCGCACCCCAACTCGTTGCCGCTAACACTCCCATTCTCCTATTGCCGAGAGAACTTCCGGTTCCGGAAACGGTTTACGTCACGGCTTGTTTTGCGGTCAGTTGGAGAGAATGAAAAAGTCGATATTTCAATCATTTTTTGTGTAGAAGTTAATAAACCGAGACGAAAACGGATGCCTGTTCGGCATTCAGTGAACATTGACGGCTTAATGTAAAAGTTATGTGGAAAAAGTAAAAAGGTCATTTCATGGTCCCTTTAAGAGAACCACTGCCGAGTTCGTATAATGAATGTCCGTTAAACCAACACAAAAACAGGAAGAAACTCGACAGCGAAAGTGTCAAGGTATACTTTAAAGAGGCGACAACCATTTTTGTACTTTCAATAAATACCCCTTAGAATTATTCCTTGACATTTCTAACGTATGAAACACGCGTTGTTTTGTTTGTTTCCTTGTTTTTCCCCGCGCAATGCCAGTTATTAGAACAAGCGACCACGCATTTTGAAGACGATTATACGCCGCCACTTTTTGCTAAAGCCACGCTCTGGGTTCGGAAAAGCGCAAGGCATGTGCCGAATTCCACAGACTATTAACGTTTGGTTATTCCAGTCATCGCAGCGAATGAGCACGAGTCACAACCCGAATTCATGTCGAGGTATTGATTATTATCACGAGCCCAAACTGAATACTTCCGCAGTGCTCGTGTCCACCGCATGAGCTGTAGATAAACATCTTTACAGCGGGGATCGCAAAACCTGCTGGTAAAATTGTGGGAATTGCATTGATGACACCTATAACAGTACAATCCACACAACTTGGTCATCAAGTTTTGCGAAGACAGTAAGCTTGTGTAATGTTAGACAAAGTCCTACCCAATACCGTTGCACAGCCCCTTTAAGCTGAGACATCGACTGCCAAGTATGGAGCTGTGCCTTTCCAAAATAACTGCGGCATCGCGGTGGAGTCTTTCCTCGTACTTTTGACTTTCTACCTGAGATCCACAGTGGTCACGTTTACGGAAAAGCTCTACACACAAAAGAAAGGAATTCGCATCGCGTCGTGTGTGGCTGCTGTGCTGTGCGACATCTTTCTGTCAAAATGTGACAGAGCCATATTACAAAGCCTACCACCCCAGGTAGCACGCATATTTATATATGTTGATGACTACCTTGTACTGCTGAAAGAATCACCAGGATGAAACGACAGTGCCCTTTATGACACCATCCAAACCGTTTTTCTTGATCGAGCTGAGGGGCTTCGGTTTACACACGAGGTTCCGATTAACAGCACCCTTCAATTTCTAGATTTGCGTCTCACTTTTCAGGCGAATCATGTATGCTGGATGTACTTGCCGAGATCTAAAAAACGACTACTCCAATATGATTCGGCACACTCCAAACTCATTAAAAGAGGAATTGTTTCCAACTGTCTCACCGCGGCCCTGAAACAATCATGTACGCATTAAGCAAGCCAGAGCTTCGATGCCCAAGTGTTACGGTTACTTAATTCAGGGAACCCCGCCACCATCATGTCAGAAGTTGTGGAAGGGTTGCTGAAATCAAAGCGTACCCGAAAGAACAGTGTTGAGCGAAGACGCCGACCAGCATCCTCCGTTATCAACAAAACTTTTGCAAAGCGTGAGGCCCCGTCTGTGGCGCTGAAAGGAATGCCGGGAACTCAGGGTGCAACCGGTTGTAGCAAACGACAAAAAAGACCCCGGAGCCGACGGCCTGCGGTCGAAAACAGGACAGTATCACGCGGGGACAAAAAAAAAGAGCGTACAGGAATTTGCGCGCTGCGTTACGGAAATTCTATGAAAGATCTATACCGAATGGACTGAGATCATTAGGTGGATATATATACGGCCGAACCTTTAGAATCGGGTGGAGGGTAGTTCGTGCCACCTACCGACATATTGATGATGATTATGATGGCGGTTGTGATGATGACGATGATGATGCAGCTCTATTCTTTGCAGCATGGTCTCTCCATTCAAGCGGCGAGGGTAGCGAAGGCTCAAAAATCATCGGAGAGAGAGAGAAAGAGAGAGAAAAACGTTCGACACAGGACTTTAGCCGACTACGGCACGGCAATACCATTTAGAAAACAAGGGCTCTCCCAATGTCATCACTAGTGCATTCACGCAGCGCCGCATTGCTTGCGTCAGCGCCGCCGTCAGCGTACTCGCACTATCTGACAACGAGCGCGACGCTAGAACGCGTCGACGCCGAAACGGAGACGTCAGCCGCTTTGCGGCGCTGCTCGTTCGACCTCTAGCGTGCTTGCCACTCGGGGCGGGTCGAGCGGTGGATACACTAACGATGACGTTGTGCAAAAGACCTTCTGCCCCTAGGTGGTACCGACCAGTGACTTTAGTACCGACTATACTCTATTTCAACTTATGATGTACCAAAGGAAAGGATACAAGCTCGAGCTCCTCGCTATTGGGCACACCTCGGAGGCGCAAGCTCTCACGTGCATAAGGGCAGCTGCCAACGCTATAAGTTTGCGCTTCTAGCCTTCGCTGCGGACAGCATAAGGTGAAACGGAGTATACGTGTGCGCGAAGGATGTTATCTAAGACAGTGTAAGCACGTCAGCACCTGTAATTCAATGTCAGTAAGTATATGTATAATCGAGTTATAACTACACACTCCGCCGCCTCCCCATAGGAAGGGGAACATGAAACTCTTATGCCTCATTCACGCTGGCGGTTGAACCGCAATAGACCATTTGCTATATTACCCAAGCATCAAGGAGAATGCAGGGATTGGTGTTCCACGCGCCACACGCGCACGCCTTCCCCGTATAAAAAATTCGAATAACTAAAATAAAGCGTTGACGAGCGCGCGTGCAAGATGTCATTTGTTTTAGGTATTTGCTTTAGAAAAGTTACTACTGATGACGCCAGCACGAGCGGCGCGTGGAACACCAATCCCTGCAATCTCCGTGATGCTTGGGTAATATAGCAAATGGTCTATTGCGAATCGGTTGCGAACGCCGTGGTTTAAAGATTTAGTGCAATTTCATGCGGATTCCATTATGAAAACGAGCGAATCTGCTTCGCGATTGCGATCCGAACGCCAGTGTGAAAGATGATTGCACCTCGTTTTCGTTCGTCCTCAAATGGACTCAACAGATGTTTCACATATTTCAACGCCCTTTTCTTCTCGGCTGTATTGTGAACTAGAAACTTTGAGAAAATTAGGAAAGCAAGTTACGGTTGGGGCGCCGTCGCACCACGATGGCACACAACGAATGCTGCAAGCAGACGCGTCAAACTATTAGCGCCGAGATATTTCGGTGGCGCTCTCTTATGGTTTCGATCCGTGACGTCACGACTGGGATTTGCCTTGCCGTGACGTCACCAGTTGTTATCCTGGCTACTTACCATCTGGTGCGAAGACGAGTTCGATAGTGTGTTTAAAAAGCACAGTGAAAACTAGGAGCCATCGAAATCCGAAACTAACACCGTCAGAGTTGACAATCTGACAATGCTCATATGCCCATGGTTTGGCCAATCGTAGAAAGCTGACCGCAGCGACGCTTTTGGTCGCGCACTTCGCAAATGGCCTCCTGGTAAAGCTAAAGCCCCTACATCCTGGGAAAAGTGGCGCCATTCATTGTTGTGGAAATGCTGGAGACACGTGCTGCGCGCCGCTTCTGACAAGAACACGGCGTCTGAATTCTAGCTCACTGCTGCTCTGTGCCGCCATGACCTTCACGAGAGCTGCACGTTGCACGTGCCTCTGGCATCAACGCACCTTGCGCTACTTTTAAAACATGAAGGGGCTTTAGGTAAAGCCAGCCTGAACTTCACTTATGTGCTACAAAAAGAAAAATGTTTGCGTACCTGCCCGTCTCCAGTCGCTATGATACACTCCCCGATGCCCAGCGGCGCCGATCAACCCTGCCAAGTTGAAACAACTAAAGGAGAGTCTCAACGCTCAGAGACAACCTGAAAACGGTGACGTCGACAAACGGCGTCGCAGCTGCTGTTTCTGTTTGCACAGATGCGCGAGGCGCGTAACCGCAGACGCCGGGAGGAAACATTAGACGCACACCACGTGACATTTTCCCCCTCTCCCCAACTATCATTTCGCGCGCACCCAGAGAGTCTCAGAAAGCGTCATGTTTTCACGCCGGAGCAGATTTTCGCGGTGTGGAGTTCCGAGGGAGTCGCCACCGCTACGCTCAAAACGAAACGAACACTGTCGGCCGACGCACCCCGTAAAATCTCGTGAGCCTTTTAGCAGTACACTTTCCCACGTCACCACTGTATTGCTACCAGTAAAAAAGAATCCGGTCCATGAACGAGATCGATGAAACACTGCTTGTGTTATGTGGGCAAGGTGATCTAAGTCTATGGCTGCTTGTTTGGCTTATGTGAATAAGCCGTTTAGAAAAACCTTTGTATACCTGTCCGACAGTTTTTTTTTTTTTTCTCACAAAACAATTTATGTTAAAGGGTTTACTTAGTGCTGACACCCAAGTGCTTTCGTGTTTTCTACATTTTTATGCCCCCGAATGTAGAATATTTCCCCTCTCGCAGCTGAGTCACCCAAGGGCAGCTGCAGTCCCACTGAGTTGGTCAATGTGGCATATGCTTACAATCAATTAGCGGGCACTTAATTCCCGCTGCAGAACGTTGCACTCTGACTGCGACATCTCTTCAATGGTTTCACTAAGCAAGCCTCTGCTATATGCTATGAGAAACAACAACAATTTCTTTTCTATGATACCTGCCAGGGCTAGAACGGCAATGATGTGACTCTAGCAAAAACTTCTCACATTCGATAACCGTTCGGCACCTCGTGAGAGCTAGAAAACGTTTATTGTAAGAACTAATATAGTCTGAGTTGTCGGCGCTTCAGTAGCCTTCAGCGTGCACGTGCAGACAATGCACAACAGAAGGCAACGATCCTTGCCGATTTCATTCTGTCAATGCTATAGTGAGCTGGAAACCAGGCATAAAAAAAAAGGTGTCCTGCCGCTCTCTCTCTGAGAGTGACCGCTGTGAGCTGGAGGTCGGACATCGGAAAAAGATGTCCTGTCGCTCCCACTCTGTCAGTGACCGTATGAGCTGGAGGCCGGGCAACGTAATAAGACGTCCGGCCGTTCTCTTTCTGACAGCGACTGTAGTGAGCTGAAGGCCGGGAATCAAAAAGAGATGTCCTGCCGTTCTCACCCTGTCAGGGACCGGAGTGAGCTGGAGGCCGGGAATGGTAAAAATGACGTCCTGCCGTTCTCACTCTGTCAGCGACCGTAGTGATCTGGAGGCCGGGCATCGTAAAAAGACGTCCTGCCGTTCTCTCTCTAACAGCAACTGTAGTGAGCTGAAGGCCGGGCATCAAAAAGAGATGTCCTGCCGTTCTCACCCAGTCAGGGACCGGAGTGAGCTGGAGGCCGGGAATCGTAAAAAAGACGACCTGCCGTTCTCACTCTGTCAGCGACCATAGTGAGCTGGAAGCCGGGCATCGGAATATGACGTCCTCCCGTTCTCACATTGTCAGCGATTGTGGTGACCTGGAGGCTGGGCATCGGAAAAAGATGTCCTGCCGTTCTCACTCCTTCAGCCATCGTAGTCATGCAGTTGGAGGCCGGGGATCGGAATAAGACGTCCTGCCGTTCTTTTTTTTTTTTGTCAGCGACCAAAGTGAGCTGGAGGCCGGGCATCGGAAAAAAAGGCGTCCTGTCGTTCTCACTGCGTAAGCGACCGTTGTGAGCAAGAAGCAGGGAATCGGAATAAGACGTCCTGAGGTTCTCCCTCTGTCAGCGGCCGTGGTGAGCTCGAGGCCGGACACCATAAAAAAGACGTCCTGCCGTTCTCACACCGTCAGCGACCGTAGTGAGCTGGAGGCTGGGCATTGGAATAACACGTCCTGGCGTTCTCTTTGTGAGAGCGGACATATAGTGAGCTAGAGGCAGAGAATAGGAATAAGACGTCCCAATGTTCTCTCTCTGAGAACGACCGTAGCGAGCTGGAGGCCGGGCATCAGAAAACGATGTCCTGCCGTTCTCCATCTGCCAATGATGGTAGTGAGCTGGAGGACGGGCATCGGAAAAATATATCCTGCCGTTCTTCCTCTATAAGCGACTGTAGAGAGCTGGAGGCCGGGTATCAGAATAAGACGTCCTGCCGTTCTCTCTCCGATAGCGACCATAGTAAGGTGGAGGCCGGGCATTAAAAAGATGTACCGTTCTCACTCTGTCAGCGATCGTTGTGAGCTGGAAGCCGGGCATCGGAATAATACCCAAATCACACGGCAGCGTAAAGGTACATTTGGCACAGGTACCTGTAGTAAAGGGAGCTGGAGATTGTGATCTCACGGCGCATAAAGGATCCCTTCCACTAAGGGAGGTCCTGTGTTAAAGGGAGCTCGTCAAGCTCCCTTTACAGCTACAGGGAGTAGCCTCGGACCCACGAACTCAAAATAAATATCACAGATATACAGGTTGAAACAAGGAGACGCCAGGCTCTTTAAATCGACCGGAAAATTCGGTTTCTTAACCTATCGCGCTACGACTTTGTGCAGCGTTGCCCACAGATGGTGCATTTTTTTTGTAAAATTTGCAAAGAGCGATCTTATCTGAGGAAAAAGTAAAGAAAGAAAAAGGCTTAGCTCCTATGGAAACTTAGCGACGCCACTGGTCTGCAAACAACACGGCGCCGTTTCGCACGGGAGACAAGAGATGGCGCAACAAACGCCGCCAACGAACGAGCATACGGCGCCGAGAGCAGGCCTTTTTAGCAGACGATCTTTTCGACTCAAAAGCGGCGCGCGTTCCGCAGGCGTCGACAGTCGCAGAAACAAAAAAGATAGGCGCGGTAACAGCGAGGAACTGCAGTTCCTTGTCTGCTAAAAACGCCGGCTCTCGGCGTCGTCTGCTCGTTCGTTGGCGGCAGTTGGCGTCGCGACCGCTTGCGCCATCTCTTGTCTCTCGTGCGAAACGGCGCCATGTTGTTTGCAGACCGGCGGCGTCGCTGCGTTTCCACAGGAGCTAAGCCTTTTTCTTTCTTTACTTTTTCCTCAGGTAAGTTCGCTCTTCGCAAATTTTACAAAAAAAAAAAAATGCACCATCTGTGGGCAACGCTGCACAAAGTCGTAGCGCGATAGGTTATGAAACCGAATTTTCCGGTCGATTTAAAGAGCCTGGCGTCTCCTTGTTTCACCCTGTATAAATATATATTGTTTAATGGATTATGACAAATTGAATATATATAAGTAGCAAATTATGAAATGATTATGAGCACAAATGTGATGTAATAATACATTAACGAGGAACGCATATTCCAGCTAGAAGGTAGCAGCGGCGACACGTGGAAAATGTCTGCTACGAACCAGAACGCGATGGACCACTGCGAGCTTTTTTTCGAGGTTGTAGACGAGTCGTCCGACCGTCCCACCCAGGATCCTTTATCCTCGTCGTCGTCCATCCCCTTCAATGGCGTGGCTGGCGTAACCGTGAGACTCTGACGTGGTTCGTTTCTGCCGGCCACCATTTTGCTATTTCGGTGAGAACTTTGGGGAAACAAATTGAGCTGCTAAACAGAAAAAGGTCGCCCACCTCGCAATGAAAAGTCGTAAACGCAGATGAGCAGATGATTTTTAGGGCCAGCGTGGCCAAACGGGTCGCACGTTTTAAAACAAGACTCATTTAGGTGCGCCCTTAGACTTAGAAAAAAAAATTAATAAAATCCTGCAAAAGCGAGCACAAATAATATTGAGGTTTTAAATGTGATATTTCACACACAATAATCGAACAACGCGTCAAATCAATTTCGAGAAATAATTGTTTATCACATGCTCCTCTTGCGGTTTATCAGGAATGCAATCGATATCAACTTAAAGTGCTCCGTTTATTTATCCTGAGATCAAAAACGCCGTTTACTACAGGTACGGTGTCTGGAACGTGTCTCCGACTGGTGTGTTTACAGGGTCCGAAAAAGTCAACGAGGTATAGGGCATTAGAGTGATAAACTGGCAGCTGAAAGTGACCCCCAATTGACCGCCGCCATGTTGTACAATTTTGACCACTAGACACGTGACCAGGCCAAATCTATGACGTAACCAGACCAAATCTCTGGCGTCAACGATAAGATGGCAGCGCCCAGTGCGTGTCGGAAGCGTTGTGGGCGTTGATCGGAGTGTGTGGATTTCGTGAGCGGAATTCGGTTTTTGAGGGTTTTGTGTGCTCTCCCGCATAGGAATAACGTGAAGTAGGAGGGAATGAGGCTTTTCTTTTTTATTTAATTCAGGGTAAGCCAGATTCGGTCCCGTGCTTCTCGTACGGGCTCGGATCACTACCTCGGACATCGCTCGGTCGTTCGAGTTTAATTAAAATATCCGCAATCGTGAACCACGGGAGCTCCTCGATAATCGCTGAGTCGAAGGATACGTCGAACCCATCCGGAACGCGGAGCCTAAAGGTATGTAGGACGTAACCAGAACGCGGAGTTCTAACGGTACGGCGGACGTGCCCGGGCAATTTTCTTAGCTCGACCGTCAAGATTCGCATTTGAAGCAGCGAGTGAAGTGTTGAAATCTCCGAACTGCTCGGTGCTGAGCTAACTACGGACCACTTCACTATGTGATCCGTAGTGACGTGAAAAAGACCGACGGCGGTCACTCCGGGGGGACGGCGGCTCCCGGCCGCCTGCCGGGTGCCTTCTGTGAAGGGGCGACAGTCGTGTAAACAGTACTGTACCAGCTTCTCTTATAGTTATGTTGTTCTCAAGCAGCTTCCCGATCACTAAACCCCGCAAACTCGTGCCGAAATTTCAAAAGGTGTCTGCCAACCTGGAAAGCCTTGAACTCCCAGGGAATTTCGGATCATCTGGGAAAGTCAGGGAATCATTCAAAAAGTGGGCTAAATAAGGGAAGACGACTAGTGAAAGCGGCATGGCGGTTGCTCGTCGGCACGGCCATGCTGAATGACATTGCCGAAATGTCATCCTTCGACCCAAAAACTCAAGGAATTTGGTCAAAATAGTCAGGGAAAAACTTGAAAAAGTCGGGGAATTTGAAATCAGTAGTTTGTTAGACACAATGTTTGATTTTCTTGGCACTCCACGCGTTTTTACACACGACAGGCACACGCCCGTGTATCACACGGCAGCCAGGCCAAGCGGCTGCCAGCCACTTGTGCAAGGTCGATAAGACGCAAGCGTGGAACGCTTTCGGACTGCTGTAAATACACCAGCGGGAGCGTCCGGCCGCAGTCCGACTGCCCACGCTAGGACACCCGACACAGACTCCGCGTCCTGGGTACGTCTGACGTATTTTTAGATTTTGCATCCTAGGTACGTCAGACCTATCTTTAGACACAGCGCCTGATAATAGTAGTGAATAGGGTCACGTTCAGTGCGCAAGCCACTTTATTGCACTCGGAGAGCTGAATTCCATTCCCGTTGCGCAGGTAGTTCCCGAGCTAGGCATGCACTTGAAGACTATGTTTCACTCTTTCATAAAGCAAGCTTTGCGGGACCCCTCCGCCCTTGTGCACCCATTCGCAGGTCGTGTCGCCTTTCCTCACGTAACTCCCGCAGGTTCAGTGAGTTGCTGAGCCACTGCAGCCCTGGCGTCGCTCGGTACATACAAGAGGCGGCTCACGTCGGTCGTCCAGCAGCGTACTGGAGGGACGCAAAGCTAGCAGCCTCCTTGGTGCACGCAAGACGAGGCTGAGCAGAGCTCCAAGCTCTTCTGACGCACATGTGCACTCCAATGAGACCGGTGTCGCACCCCGATTCCTAGAGATGTGGTCGCACTGGCAGTCTTGTTGGTCCCTGGGGGCCGTCGAGGAGTGCCAGAAAGCAAAATTCCATCCTTCTTGCGCAGGTAGTTCCCCAGCTAGTCACTTCCTTGACGACGTCGCACCCTCTCTGGAAGCAAGCTTCGGGATGCTCTTGTGCACCCATTTGCAGGTCGTGTCGCCTTTGCTCACGTAACTCCCGCAGGTCCAGCGAGTTGCCGAGACGCTGTAGCCCCGGCGTCGCTGGTCGTGCATCCTGGTCCTGGTCGTGCATCAACCACCGCTGCCCATTTCCGCTGAGTGCTTGGGTGTGGTAGCTTGACGTGCTTTCGCAGAAAGCTGTATGCCTTTGCCGAGTAAAAATGGAGCGTGAGGGCAAACTTGCGCACATCCTCTGTACATGCGTTTTTGTTGCGCCTGACTCTTTTTAAGACGAGGTTGCGCATTGTGTTGGTGAATGCATTGTCAAGTATGTCAACTGCTGGCTTAGGAAGTCGTGTCCTCAGTTCACGGAGCAGCGTGTTCAGCTTCCTAATCCTGGCCGTCTTCCGATTGATCTTCTTCTTTGCCTGTTTCAACAGTTTCCTCGCCTTCTGCAGCTTTTGCCTACTCGTGGCCAGGACCCTGTGCAGTCGTGGTGACACAGCTGCGTACGAGTGGTCACCGAAGGAAGTGTTGCGTCGCTTGAACACAGCTTCAGGGTCCCGGGAGAGGCCCAAGCTGCTGCTGGTTCTGGAAGCAATGTAAAGCTGGTTACTTCCCCCTCTCAGGCTACGACGTCGGAGACTCCCCCTGAAGCTGTGTTCAAGCGACGCAACACTTCCTTCGGTGACCACTCGTACGCAGCTGTGTCACCACGACTGCACAGGGTCCTGGCCACGAGTAGGCAAAAGCTGCAGAAGGCGAGGAAACTGTTGAAACAGGCAAAGAAGAAGATCAATCGGAAGACGGCCAGGATTAGGAAGCTGAACACGCTGCTCCGTGAACTGAGGACACGACTTCCTAAGCCAGCAGTTGACATACTTGACAATGCATTCACCAACACAATGCGCAACCTCGTCTTAAAAAGAGTCAGGCGCAACAAAAACGCATGTACAGAGGATGTGCGCAAGTTTGCCCTCACGCTCCATTTTTACTCGGCAAAGGCATACAGCTTTCTGCGAAAGCACGTCAAGCTACCACACCCAAGCACTCAGCGGAAATGGGCAGCGGTGGTTGATGCACGACCAGGACCAGGATGCACGACCAGCGACGCCGGGGCTACAGCGTCTCGGCAACTCGCTGGACCTGCGGGAGTTACGTGAGCAAAGGCGACACGACCTGCAAATGGGTGCACAAGAGCATCCCGAAGCTTGCTTCCAGAGAGGGTGCGACGTCGTCAAGGAAGTGACTAGCTGGGGAACTACCTGCGCAAGAAGGATGGAATTTTGCTTTCTGGCACTCCTCGACGGCCCCCAGGGACCAACAAGACTGCCAGTGCGACCACATCTCTAGGAATCGGGGTGCGACACCGGTCTCATTGGAGTGCACATGTGCGTCAGAAGAGCTTGGAGCTCTGCTCAGCCTCGTCTTGCGTGCACCAAGGAGGCTGCTAGCTTTGCGTCCCTCCAGTACGCTGCTGGACGACCGACGTGAGCCGCCTCTTGTATGTACCGAGCGACGCCAGGGCTGCAGTGGCTCAGCAACTCACTGAACCTGCGGGAGTTACGTGAGGAAAGGCGACACGACCTGCGAATGGGTGCACAAGGGCGGAGGGGTCCCGCAAAGCTTGCTTTATGAAAGAGTGAAACATAGTCTTCAAGTGCATGCCTAGCTCGGGAACTACCTGCGCAACGGGAATGGAATTCAGCTCTCCGAGTGCAATAAAGTGGCTTGCGCACTGAACGTGACCCTATTCACTACTATTATCAGGCGCTGTGTCTAAAGATACGTCTGACGTACCTAGGATGCAAAATCTAAAAATACGTCAGACGTACCCAGGACGCGGAGTCTGTGTCGGGTGTCCTAGCGTGGGCAGTCGGACTGCGGCCGGACGCTCCCGCTGGTGTATTTACAGCAGTCCGAAAGCGTTCCACGCTTGCGTCTTATCGACCTTGCACAAGTGGCTGGCAGCCGCTTGGCCTGGCTGCCGTGTGATACACGGGCGTGTGCCTGTCGTGTGTAAAAACGCGTGGAGTGCCAAGAAAATCAAACATTGTGTCTAACAAACTACTGATTTCAAATTCCCCGACTTTTTCAAGTTTTTCCCTGACTATTTTGACCAAATTCCTTGAGTTTTTGGGTCGAAGGATGACATTTCGGCAATGTCATTCAGCATGGCCGTGCCGACGAGCAACCGCCATGCCGCTTTCACTAGTCGTCTTCCCTTATTTAGCCCACTTTTTGAATGATTCCCTGACTTTCCCAGATGATCCGAAATTCCCTGGGAGTTCAAGGCTTTCCAGGTTGGCAGACACCTTTTGAAATTTCGGCACGAGTTTGCGGGGTTTAGTGATCGGGAAGCTGCTTGAGAACAACATAACTATAAGAGAAGCTGGTACAGTACTGTTTACACGACTGTCGCCCCTTCACAGAAGGCACCCGGCAGGCGGCCGGGAGCCGCCGTCCCCCCGGAGTGACCGCCGTCGGTCTTTTTCACGTCACTACGGATCACATAGTGAAGTGGTCCGTAGTTAGCTCAGCACCGAGCAGTTCGGAGATTTCAACACTTCACTCGCTGCTTCAAATGCGAATCTTGACGGTCGAGCTAAGAAAATTGCCCGGGCACGTCCGCCGTACCGTTAGAACTCCGCGTTCTGGTTACGTCCTACATACCTTTAGGCTCCGCGTTCCGGATGGGTTCGACGTATCCTTCGACTCAGCGATTATCGAGGAGCTCCCGTGGTTAACGATTGCGGATATTTTAATTAAACTCGAACGACCGAGCGATGTCCGAGGTAGTGATCCGAGCCCGTACGAGAAGCACGGGACCGAATCTGGCTTACCCTGAATTAAATAAAAAAGAAAAGCCTCATTCCCTCCTACTTCACGTTATTCCTATGCGGGAGAGCACACAAAACCCTCAAAAACCGAATTCCGCTCACGAAATCCACACACTCCGATCAACGCCCACAACGCTTCCGACACGCACTGGGCGCTGCCATCTTTTCGTTGACGCCAGAGATTTGGTCTGGTTACGTCATAGATTTGGCCTGGTCACGTGTCTAGTGGTCAAAATTGTACAACATGGCGGCGGCCAATCGGGGGTCACTTTTGCCTGATGAACGGTATACTAGTTTATCACTCTAAGGCCCTCTACCTCGTTGGAAAAAGTGGTCCCTCGATTTCCGCCTGATGACGTCATAGAAGTGTCATGCTGTCGCCGATCGCGAACTTGGCGCTAAATCAGCCGGAAGTTGGGACGCCTGGAACGCCGTGACGACAGCGACACTCGCGTTCGCCTGTGGTTTTCGCCAGCATTTCTCCGACCAACCGCCAAGATCGCGATATGCAACAGCATAGCACTCCGGCTTCTTTGACGTCATTTTTTCATAATTACTTGCAGCGCGACTGGGACAAGGACAGACTGAGAGGCGGTACCACGCGCCTGATTCCGAGTTAGGCGCCGCGCCGCAGAAGAGCGGGAAAACGCACATGTTGGCAGGCACAGTAGGACGCGCATGCGCTTTTCTGTGATCTCGAAACCAGGCGACCCGCCGGCAGATGGCAGAGCAATCCGTTTCAGTCGCAGCTCGCGTGTCCTGGAGACTTTTGTCCCGGACTGTACCTTCAGCTAAGGGACCTAAGCTAAAGGTACGTTTACGCTGCCGTGTGAATTGGGTATAAGACGTCCTGTCGTTCTTACAGTGTCAGCGATCATGGAGAGCTGGAGGCCAGGCATCGGGAAAAGATGTACTGTCGTTTTTGCTCTGTCAGCGACCGCTGTGAACTGGAGGGGCATCGTAAGAAAGACGCCCTGCCGTTATCTCTCTGACAGCGACCGTAGTGAGTGGGAGGCTAGGCATCGTAAAAAGACGTCCTGTTGTTCTCACTCCGTCAGCGACCGTTGTGAGCTGGAAGCTGGGCATCGAAATAAGACGTCCTGCCGTTCTCACTCTACAAGCGGCCGGAGTGAGCTGGAGGCCGGGCATCAAAAACTATGCCCTGCCATTCTCACTCTGTCAGAAATAGTAGCGAGCTGGAGGCCGGGCATCGTAAAAAGACATCCAGTCGTTCTCACTTTGTCAGTGACGGTTGTGAGGTGGAAGCCGGGCATCAGAAAGGGACGCCCTGCCGTTCTCACCTTCCGAGTGACTACGGTGAGCTGAAGGCCGGTCATCAGAAAGGCAGGTCCTGTCGTTCTCACCCAGTCAGTGACTATAGCGAGCCGAAAGACGGGCGTCGGACGGAGTCTCTTAAAGCGCAATTCAAACCGACGCGTTTTTGCGCGCGCGTAGGTCTTGCGCTTCCCGGAAATTGCGTATTTCGTGACGTTGCGCTGACTCCGTGCGCCTTCCGGGCGCGCATAAGAAAGTTGGATGATTTCAACTTTTTCTGAACACACTGGAAAACCCGCTGTGACGTAGTAGGGCTCTCCTCTCCAATATCCTCTCCTGGCCAATTGGTGGAGGGCACCAGTTCCGGCTACGCATTTTTTCGCCGTCGGGCGCAGATGCTCTCCGCTCGTCCGAAAACGCACTGTCCTATAACCAACACGCATGCTTGTGACTCAGAAAGCGCACAGGAAACAGCAAAAACGTCACGGGATACGCACCTTCCGGGAAGCGCACGACCTACGCGCGCACAAAAACGCGTTGGTTTGGATCACGCTTTACGTTTTCGCCGTCCCGATAGCGGGGACTCTACAGCCCAGAACTCTACAGCCGAGGCTATCGGCACCCAGGCGCAGTAGCGACCTCTTCGTTGCAGAGGGCTTATCGGAGGGGGAAACGCGGTCTACGAAAACTCCTTATTCTGTCAGTAGGGACTTTTAGTAAATCGTTACCGCGTTCCGTGTACCGCACTACCGGAGCCTTTGAAGCATACTTTTAAGTTCGCGCCTGGCTAATACTGTGACCGCGGGGCGCGCGCTTAAAAGCATGCCTCAAATGCTCCGGTAGTGCGGTACGCGGAACACGGCAACGATTCACTAAAAGTGCGCTTTATCGAGGTTGTTGTCCCCACAGCCAGGCATTTACTAACACAGCATAACAAAGAAATGGAACCTCGCCTAGCACGGTCATGGCACGAGCGCTTCGGTCTGACCTGTCCTACCTCCTCTAACTCACAAAGCCTAGCTGGCAGTTCGACGACGGAGCCATCCAGTGCCCGGTCACAGATTCGAACCGCAAGGATCTGGTAGCACACAACATTTCTCGGGGAGCCTCGACGTCAGCGCACAGCTTCTGCAGCGGCGAGGACCCAAAACATGGTTTTCAAAACCAACGAGAAAAGAAGGGCGCGAGGAACGCGAGGAGCACGGGCGGACATTCCATCGCTCGGGACAAGTCTCTTTTGCCGTCTCGCCGCAGCGGGGCGCCCGTCACGTGGCTCTCCTCTCATCCGTTGTCTGCCGCTCTACCTTTTCCATTTCGGAGAACGCTTCTCGTGGCGATCTGCCAGGCTTCGTCAGTATATAGGAGGCTATGAACCACTGTGTCGTCATCTAGAAACCAGAGAACTGTCATCTCCGATTTCTTTGATCAAAAACAAACAAGAACATTCGGTTTGTTGTCCCCACAGCTGAAGCGTACCGCTTGAGGCGTGACCATTCGATCTCTTTCCAAATAGCAGAGATTTAACCGCACCACGAACATGACACGCACGTCGACACTATGAAGAGAATCCGGAAGTGCGTCCGTTTTAGGGACAGAGTGCTTTGATTGACCGATCGCGTGATGCACATCCAAGATGTCGAGCTCTTTCACGTCGCTGGGAAAAGACTCGTAGCAGCGAAGGGCCATAAGAGCTGCTTCCACATATCAAGCATAGCAGACGCATACGCAAAGAAATGTACACGTACATGCAATTTTTCGCACAAAGGTACGACAGACACACACACACGCACAAACGACGAACTCGCAAAGCGTGCGCTAGCTTAATAACAAATGCAAACATCCAGCCGTATTCAAGTTCAGAAACATTTCCGCTTTTTTTCTCTTAAACAAACTGAATCGTAAAAAGTAACCAAGAAAACGTAAAGACATCTCTTTTGTGCCGCTGTCCTCGTCGTGACCGACGATGTTTGCAAGCAAATACGCAAGCTGTTTCTTCTGTTCGTGATCTTGGAAATGCGAGGACAGCAAAGATGCAGGTTATAATACTGCCCGAAGAAACCAAATAATAAACGAACAATATAAAGAAGTGGGCTATCCGACGCGCTCAACAAGGAACACGAGTTACGACAGAGCCACCAAAGCAAACAAGAATCTCAAAAACCTCGTTTCTTTTCTGTTTGTTTTTTGTTTTTTGTGAGGACATTTACGATTAGTGTGTTTAGTGTTGAATTCCGGGGAACTCCTTAGCCTGGAGCTAAACATTTATTTATACGAAACTGTTCGTGTCAAAGGAAGCGTAACCACTTCCTTCGGCCTTGCACAACCTACACGTTTCGATGACGTTTTAACGTCAGTTTAAAAGTAAAACACAGTTGTTGTTGTTGTTTTTTCTGTTTTTTTTTTTTTTTTGGCGAAGGTAAAGTGGCGAAACGTGGCGACACGCGACGGCAATGCCTTTTTATTCTCACGATTGTTGCTTCGTCATTCGGTTTTCTGCGTTCTAATCGGGTAACGCTGCAATCGCATTGACTGCAGAGCAGCAATAAGATTCTCGGGACTCGTCACGCACTGCGTTTCTTAAGGTGTCCGTTTCTTAAGTTGTTAGTTACAACAAAGGGAGCAACATATAGCATCGCCGCCGCAGAGGGGTTCTGTCACGAGTGTCGCATCACTCTCATCGGCTGGCGTTGGCGAACACGTGATCTGACTGACAACCAATAGCGCTCGAGTTGAAAGTCGCGACACGAGTCTTCGTACATGACGATTTTCGCAGATATGATCAGAGTACTGCTGCAAGTTATTCTTTGGCTGTTCAACGCGAATATAGACGCATTTTCGTTTCCTTTCGTTGTCAGTCACGTGTGTTCTCTATCTGGTATGCGGGACGAAACAAGAATAAGACGTTTTTACCTCGAATATGCGAGAAAATATAGGTGAGGCAAAACAAGAATATGTGACAGTCACGCATGTTTCGCGAACACCTTCCAGCGGCGTGGAGAGATCAAAACAATGTTTGAACGCACGCCAGAAGTGACGAAACTCAAGATGGCTGTGCCCTTGTGACAAAGGTGTGTACGAACCGGAACAGCACTAATGTTCCAAAAAAAAAAGGGCACGTAGTGTTTTTTTTTTTTTTTTTTTTTTTCTGAGCGGCAGCGACACGGTTTGCGCTCCGCAAAAACTGGCGAAACGGTGCGGGTTTAAAAAAAAAATTGTACCAGAAGAATGCAAGTTTTTACCGCAAAATGCGCTTCGTCGTATCTATGGACAGGGCTACTGGTAAATGACTCTGCACACTAAGGTATAGACGAACTTCATATTCGCTTAAAGTTCCTCGGTTCTGTTCATCATATATTTTTAGTCCACGAGTAGCGTTTACCTAGGTTATGCCAGATATTTCCCGTTCAAGCTGAGTCCTCTTAAAGGGGCCAGGAAACGATTTTCGAACTTTGCGCAGATATCGCTCAGAACCGATACCTGACCTTAATGACCTATGAAACAGGCGTTCGTTCCCTCCCCCCCCCCCCCCCCCCTGCAATAAAAATCGCAAAAAAAAAAGATAAAAATAAAAAAAAAAAAAACGAACCGCGTCATTACCTCATTTTGCAGCCAAAACAAGCCGCCCACGTGATCTGGAGCCGATTACATACCGTTAATGTTGATCATAGCCATGCGCTGGGGTTGGCAAGGCACTGAACACGCGCTGAGTTCCAGACACTGTTATGGTTCGGCTACTGTAATCGTTGCAGCGATCGGACACGAGCCCCATGTTGGTGTTAGACTGGTTGCAGCTGATAAAATCTTGCAAAGGTGCATAAAAATTCACCTTTGCATTTAATTTGCATTATAATGATAAAATCTCTTTGCTCAACTGACGTCTAGCCCCTGGTTAGCTCAGTTGGTAGAGCGCTCCCCTGGAAACGGTGAGGTCCCGGGTTCGATACCCGAAACAAGCGGATTTTTTTCGGTCGCGCACCAGTCACTTAGCTGTGTTTGGAGATTTGTTCTTGTCCTTCGGTTTCTCTTGTTCCCCTTCTATAAGCATTATTTCGTCAGAAAATTCTGTCCTTTTGAAAATCTGAAGTATCCTAAAAAGTAATGGTTAGTGTTTCAAGTAACGACTAATTACATGTATCAAGTGATTAAGTAATCTAATTGAATATTTTTAGTCCAATAATTGTAATTGCAATGGATTAATTTTTTTGTAACGTAACGAGACTAGACTTCCCACTATAGCTTAGATTGACCTGCGCCTGTTACACAAAACCGGACGCAAAAAAAAAAAAAAAAAAAAAAAAAAACACAATAATGTTTTTCACTTTTGATTTTAGGAGCATGTGCAAACACTTCAGGGGTATAAAGTAATTCGCAGCATTTGTGTCCTACTTTAGCCTTCGGTTAAAGCGCGTGTTTCCAAAACCAGAAAAAAAAAATTTCTAAAAAAATAAAAAAGAACAACAACCTCTACTAGTGAACTTATGAATAAGACTAACACCGCGAAGGTCCGATACTGTAGAATGAAGAAAGGGGACAAAATAATTCGAATTTTCATTTCAATGTTGTTTTTTGATCTTGCGGAGGCTTTTTTTTTTCTTTTTTTTTTTTTGTTTGTTTGTTTGTTTTCCGCGGTTCTGGGGCTTTTGAAACGTTGATCATTCACCACCTTCCCTGTCTCTCGACTGTAATTTATAAGGAAGGTCCCTCTTCAGAGAACAGAGCAATTTTCCGTAGTACCGCTCGGAAAACATGAAGACATACCTGACTTGGTGGTCAATTTGTGATATTTCTTGAGTAAAGTAAATCTACTTAGAAAGGACGCCTTCTGTTGTTGTTGTTGTCGTTGTTTGTCTTTTTTTTTTTTTTGCGTAGATTTTATATTTAGCCAGTGCAGTACGACCACTAACCGTGTGTCTTGTACGTGCGTCACGCAATACAGATTACACATTCGCTGGCCGGGGCGATGCTTGAAGAGAAGTGCAGAAAGCGTTGCTGAAAAATGTGTAGAAAACAGTAAAACAAATTACGCCTTTTTTTCTTTTTTTCATCAATCAGATGTCAATGCCGTCGTTGCTCGGCACATCGTTATTATAATCCTGCTCGCTGGCATGCTACACGACAGAATGACATAAATATCTTAATTATATTTTTTTTTCCAAGTTGTTGAAACCTTTCTTTTGATCAGAAAGAGGGAAGGTGTGGGCCATTTGTCACTCTTGGCTGGTTTTGTTGTTGTTTAGTTCAAACACCCCAATAATAAAGTTGGCGCCAAACTTGATATTTCTATAATATGCAATGGTGTTGTTCGGAATCGAGTGAAGTATTGCATACCAGGGAAGTAAACTAAAAGAAAGAAGAGAAATATTTTGTTGCAGGCGTGAGAGTAGATTCCAACCTAAAGTAAAGTGAAAGGCCCCTTACTCGTATTTGCATAAAAACGTATCTTGTGTACGATCTAGTTACCAGCAAAGCATTTTTTGAAAATAGTTTGCTCTCCAAAGTTCCTTTACGTAAGATAACGTATGTTTTCATTCTTTCTTTTTCAGTTAATATTAAAAGCAAGCTTTTTAAACTTAGTGCGATGTGCAAATTTAGTTCGAAAGAGAGAAGCGAGCTAGCCTCCCTCTTTCGACGTTTGGGGATGATATATTACTTTTAGAACCACTTCCAATGTCCTATATTTATTTTCGTTGACACTGTTCACACCCTACTTAGTCTCTTACAGCTCTCTTTTTTTCCCTCTCCCTTTAACCACAGCCCAAATTTACCAACCGGAACAAACGTTCAGGTTAACATATATCTTTCTTTCACGAATCTCCATGTCAAAACTATTCATTCGTTTTGTATTTTATCGAGTCCTTTATTGCATTCCTAATGAATTTAGCCTGGTACAGTACGGGTAGTGCTGCTCTCGCATAATTAAGCGCCAAATAATCATCATGATCATCATCACATCTCTCGTTTTATATATACAAAGTTCCACTAAAGTAGAGGATGCAGCAAAACCGTATATCAAATATCCTGACCAACCCCCTTTTCGAAATTGCCGCTAACCGGTTTGCATCATCCAGCGAAAAAAAATAATACTTCAAAAAGTTATCACAATATACGACAGAAGGCGCTGGCTCCCTTCATTGGGCTCCCGTTCAAACGAACGCCGAGACTCCGCAATCAATATGGCGGCGTAATTCCCTCCCTCTCTCTCTCTCTCTCTCTCTATGTTCCGGTTCTCCAGTCGAAGAACCGGAACTGTACATGCGTTCCAGTTCCGGTTCCGGTCGGGACTCGAACACGGGGTCGGCGGTTCAGCACGTGATGCGGCGACGGCAGACGCCAAAGTGACCGCGCTGAGGACAACGACGCCATGTGACGTGCGCTGCCGTGTCGGATGGAACCGCGTCGACATGTGAGGACGCATGTTGACGGAGCATGCGCGTGTGCGCACATGGACGACCCTGCGGTTCCGTCCTCGTCCTGGCGGCACTCGGTGAGTGGCCGTTCTTTCCTTTTTGTTTTTTTTCTTTTTAATTTGAAGTTGTCCCAAATACCGACAAACATTTTTTTTTTTTTTATTCTCCACTATAAAACAATCGGACTATTAACTCTGAGTGCTTCGTTCTTCATGCAAGAGGACACTGTGGCCGCCGCGGACATGCTGACAAAAGTATCGGCTGACAGGCAACAAGCATGTTTGAAGCACGTTTGTTTAACATGTCTACGGTTTTTTTTATAACCAATGTAAACGAACCGTCACACATGTAACACACGCCTCGGACTGCGGCTGCAGATTGTCTTTTGTATAATATGTTAGTGGGACCGCCGCTCTAGTGACCTTGCCCTACCGATGAAAATCAAGCGCACCCATATGACCCGTACCCGACCCGAAACAAGAAAAATCTAAAAAAAAATGTGTTGTTTTATCCGTGGACCTTACAATTTGAAGTGCTTCGGAGCAATATCGCGTGTCTTGTAGACGTATCACACGCAGTTAGGGGCACGGTCTAGAAATGACGATAAAAAAGAATAAAACACATTTGAAAAGTCCCTTTCTCTCTCTCTCTCTTCTTTTTTTATAGACAGTTTGGATTAAAAATAATGCATTTGGAATCATTTATGTTGTTGCTAGACGAAAGATTGGTCGTCCGTAAACCAACGCGCTCCTCAGTTCCGTTTGACGGTTATATGGTTAATTGGAAAAGATTTAAAACTGAAACAAAACAAAAAAGCCGTTTCTGCGTCCTCTGCTGTTTTCCCATCAACGATGGGAAAACATCAAATCGACCACTGCGATCTTCATGGTGAAAAAAGTAAACTTTTATCGTGTGGTTTTTTTATGGGTAGCATTATAAGATACGGCTCGTATGAGTCAAGTAGAGCTGTCAAGATTGCTTTTTCCCGGACCTCAATACATATGTGACTACCCTCGAGGACCGTGAAGAATCATCAGTGAGGATTCTCTCTCTGAATGTCCAACGAGCCGAGTACCTAACAAGACGAAAGTCACAATAGTCGACATTCAGGCACGTTAGACATTCCGTGTCGGCTGGACTTTCCGTCTCATCGGACGCCGGTTGAAGGTCAGACTTGCTGAAGGAGACTTTTTGCTTTCTTCTTGAGGGCGATGAAGGAGAGTTATTTCACTTGGAGATAGGGTCGTAGTAAATACAATGGATAAAACTTTACTGATTCGTAACACAATTACATGAAATAGATAAAAGGCTAAACAACTGTAACGAACTGGCGCGCACGGGTCATGTAGTTAACCAGTTACAAAAGCTCCTTTCGCCGCCGAATGTCTCCCCGCACGCGATGTCGACAGGAGCATAGTCTCCTCTATACCCACAAAGCCTGGCAGTTCGACGATGGAGACATAGAGTACCCGGTCGCAGGTTTGGAGCGCGAGGATCTGGTAGCACAGAGCATTAAAAAGCCATTTCTCGGGGAACCTGGACGTCAGCGCAAAGCTTTTGCAGCGGCCGAGGACCCGAAACACGCTTGTTCGCTCGGAAAAAGTGTGTTTCGGTGTCTTGTCGCAAGGGGGCGCCAGTCACGTGGCTCTCCTCTCATCCGTTGTCTGCCGCTCCAACTTTTCCGTTTTGGCGGCCGCTTCTCGTGGCCATCTGTCAGGCTTTGTCAGTATAGAGGAGGCTATGAAAGGAGCTAACTTGTAGCCGGAGAAGTGTGGCCGTCGAGCACGACAGAGCCTAACGCGGCGATACCGTTGAAGTGAACTTCTGGACCGCTCGGGCTCGTTCCCGTGCGGTCAGGAATTACAGTGATGTCTCGTTAATATGGACGCCTCTCTTCCCTCCAAAAATCGTCTATAATGTGAGTCGTCGATATTAACGGGACAAAAATGCAGGTATTTTCCTAGTATGTCCCCGAGAATGGTGTCCATATAGCGAGGTATCCATATTACCGGGGTCCATATTAACGAGACATAGCTTTACCACAGTGCGCCGAAAACTGTCCCGTCCAATCAGGGTCTAGTCAGAATTACGTTGGGCACAGGGCCCGACACACTCGCGACCGTCGACGCCAAAACAAGAATCTTGCTTTGCTTATGGTCGGTAAAAATAAACTGACTCCGATGATCTCAGCAGGGGCTCTAAAACTCGTCAGAGACAAAGATGGGGCCGAAGTAACGGAGCGCACCAGCTGGACTATCCCGACGATGACTTCGCGCTTTTTTTCGCAGGCGTCCAATCGCCGCGCTCCGCGAACTTTCGGCTCCAACTTTGTTTCTGACGAGTTTAGGGTTCCGGGAATCGGAATCGCCAAAACGCGCCTCGCCAGGAAACTCCACCTCGCGCCAGAGGGGTAGACCAGGGCATTAAAGTAAAGGAACGACACGCCAGACACATGTAGACGTATCGCGAACGAAAGCATGACGGATGATGTGATGTGTACATTCGGCCTTCCGGGAATCGGAAAGGTATCTGCGCGGTGATGCGCACGATGCCGTGTTATACGCTGGCGTATAAACATCGGTCGCAGCCAAAGCCCCTGGCTCTAGCGGGCGTCTCAAATCGCTCGAACATAATCGGAGGTTTCCGACGCCGCCATTAGAGCTAGTTCAGGAGACGGCGTGCTGTCGTTGACGGGAGCACATCGGGGCTCTGCGGACCGTGCGGACTTTCATGTCTAGAAACCACTGCCCTCGGGTCGGTAGAAAGGTGTGTGGCCACAAAAGATCTCCGTGGGAAAGATGTACCTCTGCTTGTGGTGGCAAAAGAAGGCTCGGCACGTACCCCGGCGTATAAGCAAATTGTTTAAAAACTAAAATTCGTCTCGGCGTCGCGCGAAAATGCGACGAACTGCACAATAAGTAATATATGTTATTTCTTTATTGACTTAAAACGAAAGAAACACTCAAGAGAACAAAACAGACGACACAGCTTTCGTCCTCTTGTGCGTTTCTTTCGTTTTAAGTCAATGTAGATCACCAACACGCTCAAGTCTAATTATTTCTTTATTTAACTTTTTCTTTGTGTTCGAACATACTGCCAGCTGTGAGGTCGAAACAGGCAGGTAGACACGTTAAAAGTAAGAGCATCCTCAACTTTTAAAATATGGTCGAAAAAAGCAGACCCATTAGCACTATTTATAGCGTTCATCGATAAACTGATATAGAAAAAAAGTTCCTAAAACAGCCTGCGTTAGAGCGATAAGGTGCTCTGAGTGCGTCTGTTAGGGATGTTTGACGTTTGTTACTCCAGTGGGACCAGACTTTTCAACAAAGTCTGAGGGTATCGATGGTTTCTAATATGAGGTCATCTAACTTCACTGCCGTAGCTACGGATGGCAACCTTAAATCTGGATAGTGTTGGGCGACTCTTTCGAAACAATTCCACTTCTCTTGGACCAAAACGCGCTGAAAAATGAAAGCACTTTTAAAATAATCATCTGAATCTGAAAAAAAAGTATGTATGTATATATATATATATATATATATCAGGCACGCAGCAAGGATTCTGTATCAGGAAAAGGGGCGAATGAGGGCGCTTATGACAAAACGCTTTGTGAAGCGGAGGGGGAAGGGGAGGCCCCAGCAAAATCGCTTCCCTCCAGCCTGGATGCGTCCCTGATGTATCAGTCAAAGTCAAAGATGCGCATCTTTGACTGATTAACTTTTCCCTGTCCATTGTTTTATATTTACCTCTACTTCATCTATGTGTATATACAGTCCCCGTATATATATATATATATATATATATATATATATATATATATATATATATATATATATATATATATATATATATATATATATATATATATATATATATATATATATATATATATATAACGAAGTGAAAAACTCACGGTGAGAAACAACAAACAGCGGAAGTTTAATCGACAGTTTCGCCGAGAGATTCGGCTGCGTCAGGAGATGACTTACAAGTGAGGGCATATCGCCCTCACTTGTAAGTCAACTAGGGGGAAAAAAAAGTGTAGGCAGCGTACGCGTTTCTACATAGCAAACAACTTGACCTGAGCCCGCTCCTCCTGCGGGACGACGAAATACAAAGTAGGCTTGAACGCTTACAACAGTGGCTACAATAGGCCGTGAACGGGCGACGTCTTCTTGGTTGATGGCCCCAACGAGCCAATGCATCCTCGCGACGGTCACCCCTGGGGCGCCGCGCGTGTCAAGGAAACCGAAAAAGCAAAACATCGCAAAAACATGTTTGACCCTTCTTCAAATTGCCCAAAAGAAGAAAGAGGAGAGAGGGCATGGAATTGGAGGGGGGGGGGGGGGGGTTCGTTTCTGGGATGTGGTTAATGAAACAGGCGTGCAAGAGAAAAGCACGGGAACAGCACGGTTCTATAATAGAATGATAACATCCACAATATAGGAGTCGTAATAGAATAATCACGTGGTCCGATTCCAGTCGAAACTGCAGTACCACTGTGATAAGGTATTCTAGATTAATGCTCTTATTGATGCAAGTGTTCCTGGACTCTCATTTATTCCTTTTTCTATAGTATTGAATTTGTAGGTGAGGTATGACTCTCGCTGTTCGGGCTCCCGGTTTGACCTAAATCCAGTTTCCAGTAATGTCACAGATAATTCATCGAAATAATGATCTGGGAAACGGAGGTGTTTTGAAAGAGCGAGGCCTGGATCAGTTTTAGAGTGAGATCTGTGGTTGTTAAAGCGTAGTCTAAACGTTTTCTCGGTCTGTCCTACGTATTGCGTTTTGCATATTCTACACTCTAGCAAGAACACTACGTTTGAAGAGTTGCATGTCAGTTCCTCTTTAATTTTAATTCAGTACTGCGCTTTTGGTTGTGTCTGTTTGTTGAATTTGTAGGCAGATTAAACACTGCGGTGTATTACAGGGACTGCATTCGTTGTGTCGCGGTGTAGAGTTTAACCGAGAATATACTAGCGTGTCTCTAATATCTAATGTTGCGTGATCATCTATAGATCACCCCCCGGTAAGGAGGGAAATGCGCGTTTTTGGTGGTCACTTTGCTCGAGCATGTTGTAGTGTCGTCTTAAAATATTATTTACGTTAGGATAGTTAGTGCTATAGGAGAGACATAGATTTGTGCGTTGTGTGTTGCTCTGCGGGGGACGGTCCTCCAGGAGATCGCTGCGGCTCAGCATTCTGGCTTTATGGATCGCATTATCAATTACACGTGGTGGATATTTTTGATGTGTCAACATGTTCTTAAGGTTTTGAGCGCTTGCGTCAAAATCATTTTTGTTTGAACATGCGTTTGAAACGATGGGCCTGCCTAGGGTATGCTTTTCTTGCAGTGACGTGGGTGGTCGCTCTTGTAATGAAGGTAATATTGCTGATCTGTTGGCTTGCGATAAAGCTTTGTTGTTAATTTCCCATCCTTTATTGTAAGGGTCACGTTTAAGAAGTTAATGTCGGTTTAAGAGTAACTGTGAGTGAAACGGATGTAGGGGTGGACAGCGTTGTAATTAACTATGAAGTCCTGCAGGTCCACCTCGCTGTGTGACCAGATAAAAATATATCATCTATGACTCTTTTGTACAGTAGTAATTTTAATGGGTAATCGCAAAAAAAAAATTTGTTTGATTCCAACTTCCCCATAAACATGTTAGCATAACTGGGTGCCATCTTGTTGCCCATTCCGGTACCGCTAACCTGTCTAAAATATTCATTATTAAATTCAAGTACATTTAGTTCTAAAACAAGCCTTGTTAGGGTCGCAATGACGTGACCATCTGGGCTCTCTGGTTTCCATCGTCGTGTGGAATGTTCGTGTACAATGAAGACACGCCCACAGTTACAAGATATGATCCATTCGGTAAATTTAATATATCCCTAAGGAAGTGTGTATTGTCCTTGACACGCTTTTTCCCATAGAAATGCATCACCGGAAGTCAATCTCGGACTGGTTGCTTTCTGCTTCAATTTCTCGCAGCACACCAGCGCCATTTGAACCGTTAGCGTACATTATAATAACTCTATCCTACAAACAACCCCACTAATATCGAACGGAAAGGCTAGCGGCATAACCTTCCAGCGACCGTGCCAGCGCACTGAGTCTGCCGTGCCTTTCATGGTTCGGAATCCATCGCCCTATCATTCTCTGATCAGTATACAGTCGATGCGTAAAAAAGAGTAACTTTTTTTTGTTGCATTAATGGCGATTTACACTGCGGCGACTGTCTAATCCCGTGGCGCTGAGAAAAACAAACTTGACATTATGCGTACACACAAAAAAAAACAAAAAAAAAGACGTACCCGTAGTATTGGCAACTTTAGCGAAATCCACGCCGCGTAGCGGCAACGTCGAGAAGCTCGAGAGAGGAGGACGTTTCGACGCTGTCGTCTGCTATCGCTACTTGGCTCGCGTAGGCAGCATAGAAACAAACATCGTTTCCAGTCACTATTTAATGCTTCCGCCGTGCCATTCCTACGCACTGACTAAAAGAAGGTTTCTACCGTCGAAAAAAAGTTTTGCTTTCATAATTAAAACCGATCTTACGCTGAAGTGCAAGAAACGTATGGTGGTTCGCGTGCTGAACGACGAAAACAACCTCCTTTCGTCCGCCATTTTGCCTGACCAGCGCGCCCCCTATAGTTCCCTAGAGTCGCGAATATTTTGAAACAAGTTTCGCGCTGTCGACATCGTTCAGAAGCACAGGGACTTTCCTCTAAAACCCTAGGTCACACTGCTAACAAAAGACAGTCGGCAGCCACCAGGGAGTATTAGGGAACCGTTTTTGCACATCGGATATACGATACGATGGGCCCTCCCCTAACAACTGCGCGTGTGCGCGTCTCCTGTGGTACAACGCATGCGCAGTTCGTACCGGAGGGCCTACCGTACCGTACCGGAAGTGAACAAAAACGGTTCCCTAAAACTCCCTACTCTGTGAGGCGTGTCTTTTCCTTGCCTAGCGGTCCTGTCACATCGCTCGGTCAAAAACCGTCTGCAGACATGTTCGAAGTACACATCACATGTGTACGAAGCAAACATACGATTCGAACATGCTCGGGACGTGTGTACGCAGGTAATTGTGACATTTTTTCTGCAGCGAACACTACGATGTATGCGAGCAGTTTTACTGAGGCTGGAGAAATTCAGTGCGCCAACCTTTTTGTCCCCAAAAGCATTTGGAAGAGCCAGTCTCTGAAAGCGAGTCGGCGAACAACGAGGCTCATGTGTTTCGATCTAAAAAATATTCTCTGTCGGCTCCGATGACACGTACTGTAGATGACATACGCACGTGAAAGGGCATGATGAGTATCATAGCGCAAACTTTCTTTCCTCTTTTTTTTTTTTTTCTATGTGTGTGTGTGTGTGGGGGGGGGGGGGGGGGGGGAGGCAGTTCGACACAACGTTTGTGTTCGGTGAGACGAAGTTTTCGAACAGGCCTCTCGGGTGTTCGAAGTATGTTTGCGTCATACACACGTATGCTTGGGACATGTCTGAAGAAAGTTTTCGTACGGCCAGTGTGACCGTCATACAAGGAAGAAACACTACTCAGAGAGTGTCTGCCGGCTGTCGCTTTTATGATGGATTAGCAGTGTGTTTAGAGAGTCGCGAGTCCTAAGAGCAGAACAAAAAACGTCCCCTCCATAAAAAAAAAAAAAAAAAAGAAAGCTTGGCATATTGCGTGCTTCTTCTCTTTAGCAGCGACTCGCGTGTCTGCTTTCGCAATGTTTGTCTTCGCAAATGCGCTGCTCTCGAATTTCCGGGAGGTCAAAAAAGAAAGAAAAAAAAATCGTTGTTCTCCTTTGTTATTGTACACTTCACAAAAATGGAAATATAAAAGCCAGCTATATGGCCTCGCCATGGAGTGACCCACGACGAACACTGAAGCATCCGCGGCAAATTGTGCCTTTTTAGCAATTTGTGTTCCGGTCCAGCGTCACCGACGTTCGAGGAACGAAGATGCTCGCGATCCTGCGGAATGTTGCTAAAGTGATCAGGGACCACTCGGTGAATATTCCCATCACTTAGGACCTCTTTGACTCGTGAAAGTCGACAAAACGCTTTTTGCTTTTCAACACCTTCAAATTCAGATCGGAGGCAGGTTCACACGTAAGAGAAGAAAAAAGTACAAGTTTTACTCCTTTTCTTTTTTTTTTTTTTTTTTTTTTTGCAGTAAAATTGAATTACACATTGCTGAATGCTTATTCTTTGTCAAAATGTAGCGGTATCGGTTCGAACCAAATGCCAACGTTTCAAAACTAACCGTTATTTCATTAAATAGTTATAAGTGATTTTTTTTAAGCTTTCAACGGGAAATAGGCGACCGACAGAACTCTCGAATACGTGGAGCAAATGGTACCAGTTACCGAAAACAAACCCCAATTTCAAAATGAAATTTAAAAAAAAAAAAATATTCATATGATTTTTTATATGGATAACGGTAAGTTATGAAAGTTGGGCATCTAATACGAACCGCTAGCGCTATATTTGGGCGGAGAATGAGCGTCTGGCAATGCATAAATTACTTTTGCAATTAAACATTTTTATTCTATTTTTTAGGGGGAGGGGGTTATATTAGAGGCTTACAACGCCCCTTCGACGATTTCTAGTCACCTCGGCATACATTACCGTGAGTGCAGATGACAGCCTCAGTTTCAACTGTGTAAAGTTGTTACTCATCACGGGGACCAGCTGACCACGCGAAATTCTGGAGGCTTTAGATATAGAAAGACTGGGTGTCATGTGTGTCAGTAGTCCTTCTGTTGGCTTATCAAGAAAGGAGATTAATTTTCTGGCCTCTTGATTAGCCTGGTTTTAGCGCGTGCCCTCAGTATGTCTTTTTAGAGACTATAATTCATTTTTCGTGCTTTTTGTTTTGCGTTTTTTAGGCTGATTTTCTTTCTTTTTTTGTTCTCAAATGTGCGTGTATATATTGCACCGTTGCGTCCAATAAATATTAGTTCTGAATCAGCGCTCCGTCTGTGTCCCCCTTCATCCAGTCCGTCGTTTTTTGTTGTTGTCGTTGTCGTTTTTTGTTTTTTTTGTGCTGTTTTAATCTTTTAAGGGGACGATGTGAGGTAAAGCGTGGTAAAATAAGACGCGGGGCAAAATGCGATAGTTTGTGTATAGCCCCATCCATCTCCTAGACAATTAGTCGGAGTACGCTCAAAATTCACCGAGAGGTGCTGTGACGTGTACACTTCGCAAGTCCCAAGTGTAAATATTGAGTGATATCGGCGAGACTGATCGTGGGAAAATAAATTCGGAGTTGAGGTCGACGTGTTTACCCTCCGCCAAAATGGCGCCAAATTCACCGCGAGGTTTGGCTTCCAGGCGTGCACGCCGGTTGACACCCACTACTCTGCAAAAAGGTAGATTTAATTTTATTCGTAAGCTTGTGGGGACCCTCTCCCTGGCTCCTCCGCTCTCCGTGACCTTGCCGCCCCCTGCCGCCGTACTGTCGGGCCCTCCTTCGTTCCCCGTGACCTTCCCGTTTCCTGTCGCCGTCCTGTCGCGGAACGTCCGAGCTCTCCGGGAGGAACGGGGCAAGCGCCCCCTCCCCAGCGCTGACGTCGGAGGGTGGGCTCGCAGCAAGGTTCCCGATTGGACGGTCGGCGGGACAAGGACTTGGGAAGGTCTTAAAAGGGGAACGGAGACAAAAAAAGAAGGCTTGGGCTGCCGACTTCACAAGGGACAGGTCATGGAGGCGAGCTCGGACGGCGCTGGACGCTGGCGCAGGGAGTGCGGGCTCTACGTCGAGTGGCGGACTCGACAAGCGGACCGGACAGCGACCCTGGACGACGATGTTCCCATGACGCGGTGTGGACGACCACCGCTGGGACTCGGAGAAGCTGCTGTGGCAGCGGGCTCTCCCCCGGCCTCGCTGATGACCGTCCCCCGATCCCGAAACCCCCCAAGGCAATGAGTGAGTGAATAAACCCTTTTGCCGAGAGCGAAGCATTGCAGTGTCATATTCATCCGGGGACAGGGTCTGAGGGAATCGGAGTTAGAAGATGCCCGCAAGTTTTATTAGCTATATGCAGACCAAATTTAACCAATCCGTGGTTGCGTTTTTGTTTAACGAAAAAATTATTTAGGTGACAGGATGCGCGCGGGGCAAGACGCACAATCTGGTATATTATGACGCGCACGTCAATAAGGCACGAGTCTACTGGTTTCTCCTGAGCCATATCCTTTTCTTTTCTCCCAATTTCTAGGATGGTATGAACCTATCAGAAAAAAAAAAACTAGGGCTTTACAGCGCGAAAGTGACACAAACAAAGGTCTTGAAAGTGTCAAGCGGCAGCATCACTCCCTTCGCAGTGCTGCCACATTTTTTTGGCGTACCAAAAAGGATGCGCTTCATAGACGAGCCAAAGGACAAGGTAAATGTAAAAAGCAGCGGCTCTACACAAAGCGGCTGGGCTACAGAAGGCGCGTTCTTTCCGACGTTTCAAAAGGATTTCTTCTGTACTATCTCACGAAGGATACACAAAGAGAACAAGCAGTTCGGTGAGCAGCACTGCTCTGACGTCATCTCCTCACAAGGCAAAGCTAATGTTGGCGAATGCAACCAAAAACCGGCGTTCCATTGCCCGCCAGACCCTAACCCCCCCCCCCCCCCCCCCAAACCACAAAAAAAAAAAAAAAAGAAGGAAAAAAAAAAACATGCAGTGAAACCGAGAAGAGAAAGGTCATTACAGTGTCTGAGCGTTCTGCAGAACGTGCGATGCACACCACGAGAGACCGGCAGTGCCCGGTATGCAAAGACCTTTTTAGCCGAGGAGCCCCGCATTCCGTATGGATCGAGTGCATGGAATGCAAGGAGGGGGCTCATGAACAGTGCGTTGGAGCTCACACGGTGCGTTTCAAGTGTTCTTAATGCGAAAGTATTACCTGTCCCACGGAGCGGCGTTGTCCGCGACCGCGGAGAACGGGCAACTAATGCGGGCGTTGTTTTATTGCAAAATCTGAACCGATATCAGGTTTTTAAAGTGTGTCTCAATGTACCCCATAAACGTTGTCTCGTTTGGCCCAACAGGGCGGGGCAGAATGAGACATTGTATGACTTTCAGATATTGTTGTTTTGTTTAATGTTTCGGTCATTCCAGTTAAGTAATATTTACTGAGCATAGAGTCGAGACACCTAAAAAAATTCCCACACTTTTTTTCTTTTTTTTAATGTGAAGCAAAACTAAATATTATCCTTGGAATTCAAATAGGGGCAATCCGCCGGACGCAGAGCAGATGGCCCGCCCTGCAGGGCTCTCCCGCCAAACGGCACCTCAACTTACCGCGACGTGTCGTGACGTGCTTCAAAGACACTCGCTCAATAATCTAAACTGTCTGGTTTCGGTCAACCAATCAGTGTCAAGCCTCGCGGCCACGCTTTTATCCGCGCTTCACGAAATCCCGGACACCTGCAGCCAAAGAACGTTTCACAATAAAATCAACGCCCCGTGTGTGTGTTTTTTTTGTTTTTTTTTATGGTGTAACTATAAGAACAGCGCTGCCGCATGCAGCGTGGACTTTAACGTAACTTGGCACAGAATTCGGCGCTGCATCACTAATACAGCGTCGAGCCAACTCTACGTCAGAAAGGTCAACGTTATTTCCAGCGCTGAGGTATAGACACTTTACACACGCGCCAGAATACAGCCGCCATTGCTGACCTTCTCTTGTTTTACCGAGATACCGAGCCACTGAAATTGGTGTGGACGAGCCTCCACAAAGGCCAATGCTGGGGAGAAAGACAGAATAAAATCTAGGATGGCAATATCTTGGCTTGCTATGGTAATAATGAAGTGAAGTAAACGTAACAAGGGGAAACAAAAACTGAAGGTCAGCTATGGCGGCGCCCATGCACAGCTGCTGCAAAGCATCTATAGCGCTATAGCGTGGTGTATGCGTGCAGACACCGAGGGCGAGGAGGAAACGGGAGCCCGCGTCAACGCCCGAACGCCGAGCTCTGCGATGTGTGAACCGGTCTTAAGTGGGAACACGCCCGTATACGAGTGCCCATATAATGGGGGACAGATGGGCGCCCTTACCACGTCCGACAGCCTTATTTGTTCTTTCGTCGCGGGCCGTATTCCAGACACGCGCCGCGCAGATGTAAAAGTATACTGCGTTGTTATGCAGTAGCTGTCCTCGTTGTTTTTCCTACCCCTCGCGGGAAATGCAGTTCTCAAACACAGTTCGGGATTGCCTCTGAGATGTGACAGCTCCGGGTCCCGGACGTGTCTATAAAAACACCACGCAGAAAGTACATCGTACAATCCTATTTTCCATCTTGAGTTCGAGCCATCTTGGGGCCACTGGGCAAAATCGTGCCGTAAAAAAAAAAAAAAAAAAAAAAAAAAAAAAAAAAGTGCGCTTATTTGGAAACACTGTTACGTCGAGCTCGGAGCACGTCGCCGCGATGCTGTCAGTCGAACCGAACGTAGCGGCAGTTTTTGACAGCTCCCACGCAATTTGTTTCCGTCATCGTTTACTTATTTATTCGTTTCTATTTTATTTCTCGGTTGCGTGAATACGACGGCTCCGTATACTCAAAAGACATTGCCAGCTTTTGCTGCGGCCGATGCTGTCTTCGAGTGGCTCTAGAACTGCAGCAGTGGTGAAGAACTTGGAAGCGTGCGAATCACTAGTAACACGGGTAGAAAATAAAAAAAAAGGGAGGACATGACAGAGCACCAATTGCTCTGGTTGGAACGATTAGTGAACAGAGGCAAAGCTAGCTGCCTTTGTCTCTCCTCGCTGTTAAAATGCGTTTGTACGGCGGCTTTCTTTTTTTTTTTTTTTTGCGTTTGAGCGAGTTTGAAGCGTGAGTGATTCGCGTCCATACCCACTAATCATTCCAACCAGAGCACGGCGTTCTCACGCGAACCCGCGCGCTGACATCTCCTTTTTTCCCTCGCTTTCCACCGGCATTGTGTTGTAAATACGTAAAAAAAAAAAAAAAAGAAAGAAAAACGGAGTCTGTTATTTGTAACATCCTACAAAAGACAAGATGTATGCCGCAGAGAGGAGGACAGAATTACCCGCGTACGCACCTCGAGCATAATGTCCGAAGCACGCCATCTTTCATGCACGTGGATGAAGTATGAACGTTGAAACTTGGGCGAGTTAAATCCGCATTATGAAATAATAATAGTTCAAAAAGCGCGAAGACGGACGAAGTACGAGTATGGGTCCCCACAGACAAAGCGCTGTCTGTATGCATCTATAGCCGTCCTTTGTCCACCTTCACGCCGTTTTCTTTCTTATTTCTTTTTTTTTTAAATTTTACATTACACATGTATGTTTCAAACATGTGTGTAAACACTTTTCGACTGATCAATGCGTTTGGTGCGTAAAAAAAAAACACATTCTAGAAGGTGTTTGCAGGCTGTCGTATATATGATGCATTAGCGGTGTAATTGCGACTGTAAACAGAGCGAGCTTAATCGACCCCAATTGGGAATTGGTGTATCCACTGCATAGACGAGACGTTTAGCCAGTGCAGTATACCACTGCCCGCTCGAGTGTCTTTAACTATCATCGCGTGTTCGCGCTATACTCCCCTTTGGACTATATGAATGACGTAACCGTTCTCAATTTGAAATAACTTCGAGAAAAACTGCCCGAGTTGCGCTTAGACCACCAGGTATGCGCAACGCATAGATTCCACAGTGATACGCAGTTGTATTTCGACGCGAGTATATGCCCGTAGACGAGTGTAGGTACAGTCACTTCCGCGACTGCACGAACGCATACCAAAAAGAGCGGAACTGTTAGTGCCCAAATAAACGGCGTGAAATCTGTGCTTACGTTAGTCAAATGAGCACACAGTTCACGCGATTGCGGCTCAAATAGAGTACATATAACCAGAATATTACATTTCTAGATTGGTCTTTCTTGTAGTCGACTTATATATCTAGAAGAAGTTGAAATATACAAATTAACAAAAATGAAGTTCTTGAGAAAATCGGCCTCAAACTTTCAACATTTGTTATTTCTTTGAAAGGTGAGGTGAAGGTAGCGGAGCGGCTAGTCAGCAGATCATAATGATATTTTTATATCTATACTAGGCTTGCTTTGGGCTTTCTAGAGAGCCAAAAAAAAATTTACCTTAAGTACAGACAAAGTAATGACCTCTCAACGTTGACCGAAAATCGACCTGAGTGACGAGTTTGACATTTGTTTAGAAAACAAAACAAACATCTAAAAATATTTTAATACGTCAAAGTATCTTTATACTACCCATTAAATGGGGCTGAAAAGTTAGAAAGGTGTAGAAAAAACACTAGCGCCAGCAGAGGATGTCAAACACGTGACCTGCGACGCCGGGCAAAAACACTAGTTTCTGCCACTGCGGCTTCTACGCTTCGTAACTCGAAAACAAAAAATCTGGGGAACATGCGGTTTGCGTCCTCCTTCATTTGAGAAATGCCCCCGATACGTATATTTTTTTTTTCATCAAATTAAAAATTAGATCCTTTTAGACTGCCCGATTTAATATAAAACCACCCATATATATACATGAACGAGTTAAAACTTTGTTTAATTTTTCGCAAACAATAATCTGCCCAAATAAAATTACGCGACTGTATTAAACAAATAAAAGAAAAAACATTTCCCGTAAAAGAAAGACTAATTCACAGGGTCCCTTACGTAATCCCTAGAGTTACTGTATGGGTTCCCAGAGTAACGCCTTCCTTTTCTTTTTGCGTTTTGCCGACAACATACCCACACTAGCCGATCACGTTTTGGCTTGGTGAGCATCACTGGACGGTAGCGATCACGTGACACAGGCACCGCTAGACTCACCTCCATCGGCACTTCAGGCAGCTCTAATTACCACCATCTTGGGTCCAGCAAACAGCTGAACACACGTATATACTTTGCTGCTCATGGAACGCGCGTTTACGCGCCTTTTCCACGTGGTTACCGACATCAAAAGCAAGGAGGTTGCGTACTTGGTGGCACAATGCCTGCTTGTTGAGCTTTTGGGAGCTGCAGCAGGTCGGAGGAAGGAAAGAGAAGATGTGGGGTTCTGCCGGGCACTGTTAGTGTATTAGTAGGGATTTGAAGTGGAAGATAAGTGCCCAAGGAAAGGACGGGAACGACGTTTAAACCAAACGGTCTACTTCAGGTACACTACGGGAGATGACAGATCAGAATAATACCGTATATAAAAAGGCATAGGTAACACGAGACAGATTTGATGCTGTGCAGTAAGAGAGGGAGGAAGAAAAGTCGTCAAGTAAGGTGCAGTGAAGATACTCTTCCGGATCCCGTTTGGGAAGAACGCAACTGCAACACGGAGGAAAAAGGCTTGGCTGGCCATAGCAAAACGGAAAGATTTAGAGGCCACTGCAACAAGCAAGCTTTGTGCGGCGTGTGCCGATTACAGCTGGCTGATTCCGCGTATTGCTCGTTGCCTCGCAGTCGAACAGGCGTCAACTCTGTTCGGTTTCGCAGGAGCGACGCTCTTGCGACTTGATGTGCGACACGGGCTACGCTTAAGCCGGTGTTGGGTCAGATCTCTCACTGTCGCATATCGCGTCGCTCAAATTTAGATGCGTAGCAAACTTAGCTAATTCATCGAAGGTCGCGTGCATGCGGTTGGCTGTTAGAGTGACGTACCGACCGAAAGCGGGTCCTTGTGAATCTGGGAAAAATCGCTTTCATGTGGTTTATATTATCACTTCTTTGGTAGTTTCGTGAAATGGTTCTGAATAGCATTTATATCGCAGTGCTTTCCGTTCAGATTGCCTGAACATGCTGCGTCTTTTTATTACAATGACTCGCACACATCCGATCGCAAAAAAGCTCCTCAAACAGAGCGCAGTCCCTATACGATTCTTGGCGCTGGACTTCTCATCACAACCAAGCAAAAAAGGTTCAGAAAGCAAATTATGTAATGTAATTTTCATTATCTACGGAAGTTACTCACAGCACCGCATAATCTTTCGTGTAGCCCATCGACCAGCTTAAATAAAGCTCTTTCAACACGCTCCAATGCATGTCATATTGCCTTTATACCCCCTCGACGCGAGGACCCAAGATGGCGGCGCCATGGTTTCGGTTTCAGCGCCGCGCGGCGGTTCTAAAACGAACCTTCGGAGTTTCGTTACTCTGGGAACCCATACACTGACTCTAGTTATCCTTAAGATGACTTGAAAGCGAAAGCCCAAGCGCCAATGTATTAAAGACAGACTTCTTAATGTGCTAAGTCATACTTTTCAATGTGCTGAGTCACCATCTTAATTGGCTTAGTCATCCACTTATGTCATGGATGAAGAAAGAATAAAACAATTAAAACAGCGACAACACAACCACATCTTTCAACTAGCAACAGACGAGTAAACTTTCAAACAGCGAGCAGCCGACTATACCCAGTAGGAGTAGGGGAGAGATGGGGGAGAGAAGGAAAGAAAAGAAACGCAAAGTGCAAGTCAGGGTGGAAGGGTTATCTCGGATTTTAAAAATTCAACCTCAGTTTTCGTCAGCAGGAGGGAAGGGTTAGACACGTTGTTTTTTGCTGTGGTCATCGCGAATGATTCTATGATTTCCCTGCCGAATCTGCTGTCATGCCCCCCCAGGATTTTTGTGCCGTCAAAGAGGGGATGACAACGCAAACACGAACGGGCATGTATGACTATGGGATGATAAGAATCAGGAGAGGCCTTAGAAACTTCGTTGTGATGTTCGCGGAGTCTGTGATTGGTGCATCTGCCAGTCTGTCCTATGTATTGATGGCCGCAGCTGACGGCACAAAAATCCTGGGGGGGCATGACAGCAGATTCGGCAGGGAAATCATAGAATCATTCGCGATGACCACAGCAAAAAACAACGTGTCTAACCCTTCCCTCCTGCTGACGAAAACTGAGGTTGAATTTTTAAGATCCGAGATAACCCTTCCACCCTGACTTGCACTTTGCGTTTCTTTTCTTTCCTTCTCTCCCCCATCTCTCCCCTACTCCTACTGGGTATAGTCGGCTGCTCGCTGTTTGAAAGTTTACTCGTCTGTTGCTAGTTGAAAGATGTGGTTGTGTTGTCCCTGTTTTAATTGTTTTATTCTTTCTTCATCCATGACTTAAACAACACGCTCTTCTCCCAAGCATACTCATCCACTTAATTCGCTTATTTTCCTCTTAATTCACTTCAATACGTCTTAATTAGCTTTGTCGTCCTTTTTTAATTAGCTTTGATTACTTTTACCTCGTTTTAACTACTCTTAATTCACTTTACTCTTAATTCACTTTGATTCCTCTAAGTTCGCTTTGTCGGCCTTCTTAATTAGGTTTGATTACCCTTACTTCTCTTTAATTCCTCTTAATTCACATTATTTTTTTAATTCACTTTGATTCCTCTTAAATCGCTTTGTCATCCTCCTTATTTTCATTGCCTCCAATTCTTTTGAGTGGTCACGTAAACGTTTTGGTACCTTTCATGTCGCCGAAGTGCTATCGCTCAAGGACTGTGAAGGTCGACTGAACAATGAGACATATAAAGCTTTCGCCTTTAAAGAGGTTCCGCACGAAACGTCGAGCCCCACACAGATCCGCGGACGCATGTATGCATCGGAAAAAAAAAAAAAAACGAAAACAAATCTCTTCTCACATAAGTTCATAGTGAATCATTGTCAGCACAAACAAGCGGCCAACGTCTTTTCTTTTTTTTTAACAATTTAAAGGGGCGGTGCAACGATGTTCAAGTGGAATGTTTTTCACTTTACACGAGCTCACTGGCACTAGTGGGACTCAAGCATGCTCGCACGCAACGCCACTGACCAAGAAACGCCTTTGCGCTGTAATTTCGAGGACAAAAACCGTGATTTTTCATTCAATCCCTCCTTCGCAAAAGCTGATGACGTAGCTGGGCGGTAGCAGTACCGCCCAGTGACGATATTTGAATGCGGCTCATAGATTGGACCCGAGCATGGCGTGCACACTCGATTTGGGCTCGTGATAGTCGATAGCTCGAAAAGCATTCGGGTAGTGTCTTGCGTCTAATCGCTGCAATGACGACAACAGCCGAACCATAACAATGTCTGGAACTCAGCGCGTGTCCTGTGCCTTGCCAACCCCAGCGCGTGGCTATGATCAACATGGCCGCTTGTTCTGGCTGCGAGTTGAGGGGGTGAACTCTGCTCGTTTTTCTTTATTTTTTTTCTGCGACTTTGATTGCGTGTGGTGAAAAACGAACGGGTATTTCACAGGTCATTAACGTCAGGGATACGTTCTAAGCGGTATTTGCGCAAAATACAAAAATCGTTGCATCGCCCCTTTAAAGGTTGTAATCAAACGTACTACTGTAGCAGAAGGGGATCATTCGGGGCACTATGCCACGCAGTAAAAGTTAATGCTCGTCAGTACCCTGTTTGAAAAGAGAAAGGAAACAAAAAAAAAACATTGTGTTCGCGCTAACAGTGTCGCGCACTGTATAGAATCTGTAGAGGCTTTCTTCTCTTTTTCTTTGTCGTGTGTGTAATCAAGTTGACGGGAGCATGAAGATCTAAACGAAGCGCAGTTCGCCCGAATACGCCCATTGACGCACTGCGGACGCAAGGTCGACCAACAACTACGGATTTCCGTTTCCGCTCGACTTGGCTAACTAGACAACTTGGCGGACGACCGCAGACAGAGGTCATAGAAAATATAATAATAATAAAAAAACATGGTTCCGCAAGTAAACCAAACTCACTATCGCGTCGGGCAGCGAGGAGAACTCAACGCTCGACTTGTTCGCCCATATTTATTTCTGCTCTCTAGATGATGGTCAACGCTCACAGTTGTAAGCGCCCATTGTACGCCGCCAAACAATGGTTCGCCGCGTTTTGGTCAGTCGAGCAGAATCTTTTTCTGTTTCTTTTTCATTGTTGTTTATGGGAGACAGACTTCGCTGTAGTCCTTCATTTTGTTTTAACGTGTTCGTCTTCTTTTTGATTTCAACGATGTTTCGCGTTTTATGAAGCGTTGCTTTTCCTAGTATACTGAAAGAAAAAGTTCTCGTAGAAAGGTTAAGGGTAGACACGAGATGGTCAAACTGTTTATGGTAAAAATTAACTAGATGACAGAATAACTTTCTCTTGATGAAATGTTAGGAAACTTGAGCAGCACACTACAAGAAATACGTACCATGTGATTCATTTGATGAGACCAAAGAACTTTTCAAGAGCTGTATTCAGAGTGACCATTTTGTACTTTCCATAAATGGCAATTAATATAAAAAGTTACGTCCTTATTCATAATATTTGGTAATTTCCTCGTTCGTGAATTAGAAACTTGGAGATTCAATATTCAGTACATCTACGCGGGTCCGATCAATTACACAGGCGCCTGTTTGAAATGCGAGATAAGCACTCGCGTGTTAAAATAAAACGACTTGAAAGCAGGGCATGCAGCTTCGAATTCGCCCAACATTATGCATATGGCCTAGAGTGACGCGTATCTGGAAATTTAAAATGATTTCTAATTTTAGTACTGTTAGCACTCTCAATATTCGTAACGCCGATAAATGTGTTAATATCTTAAAAAAAAGGGATCTCGTAAAAGAGTGTGACAGGGCAGGAGAAAATCACTGACACGATTCGTGCCACTCTAAATCCTCCGTGGGCAACTTTTTTGTTTTTTAAAGTTGTTCCAAGCAAAGTCAACTACCCTCGTGTCGTGTTTGTACTGACGTGGCGTCAGTAAAAATTATGCTGCCAGCAATACCGAAGAAATTCAGTTTATAGCGGTGTACTGGTGCGAGGGCAATGCAGTAAACGAAATCACCTAAAGTAACGTTGCTTATTGCTTACAGTCACCTTCTTTCGCCTTCCCCAATCTACGATTCACAATATTAGAAAACAATTCAGAGCATACACCATCTCAAAAGCGCGTTTCTTTGGAGAGTGTCTTTTGTGCGCGAGTTCTCGTACAAACAAAGCATTCTACTGAACTAAAATCATGGTTCTGTGCCTTCATCTGTATGCGAGATATGCGAGTTTAGCAACGTAGATTCCGTAAAGCCACAGGGAGTTTTCGTAGATCGCTTTCGCCGTCCAGCAAAGCTCTCCGCAACACGCTACGCTACCCGGAACTCTACAGTCAGGGCCATCGGCGCGCAGGCACATTAGCGGCTTCTTCATTGCGGAAGGCTTAGCGGAGGGGAAAAACGCGGTCCGAGAAAACTCCCTATTAGGGACTTTTGGCAAACTGTTAACGGTGACGCTTTGCTAAAAGTCCCTAATATTCGAAATGTACATGTAGGACGCTACGTTGCAACCTTGCTCCGTCGCTGTATATGCACCCATTTTCAGAACGTTGCATTATTTATCCTCCTTTTTTTTTTACGTTGAGGCTTACTTTGTAACACTCCATTTTTTTTTCCTCCGAGCCCCGAAACACTGTGGAAACTTCTTGTTTTTGGAGAGAGCATCTGTGAATCGTTCCAGACACTACGCAGTTCGAACAAAACCCACCGCATGCAAACAAGATTTCAAGTGTTATCGCAAGTATCCAGGGGATTATTAATCTAAAGTTGTGAGTTTTCTTTTCTACGCAGGTTTAATTATTTTTCTTACATATCTGTCCGTGCGGCGTAAGTTTAATTGCCTTGCGTTACGCGTTTCAAAGATCCTTTTAAATTAGATTTCATTAATTGCAGGAAAATGTATCGCACCCACTTTTCCCAAGCTCTTAAAAAAAAGTGAGCTTTTTTTTTTGTTTTTTCGTTTTGAAAACAAACTACGAATGCGCAGCCGAGGTGAAGATTTTTAATATTACACTTTTCAGCGCCGTTTCAAAACGTTTAATGAAGTTTTTGCGCGGAACGACCAGTGAGCTGGTCTGTGTGGGCCGCTGGTACAAAGCCGTTTATTTCTATTTAATATGCCTCTTGTTTTGTTTTGCCGTCCTTGATAGCAGTGGCTCTTTTGGGAAACGTTAAATCGGCGAACATGGCGCTGGCGGCTATAAAACGAAATTATGGTTCTGACCCTCGTTTATATTTCTTAATAGTTTCTTCCTGTCGCAACGATCGTTTTATAGTTTAAATGAACCGAGCAACGCGGAGAAACGGACGACTTTGTGGACAAACAATAAAAAGGCCTTTGCGGTCCTTTGAAAGTAACCGGCCCTGCCCAACAACATAAAACGTAAACCCCACAACTCGAGGGGAAATAAAATTAAAAATAAGCGAAGATGGGAGCGCGAGTTTAAACAACGGAGCAACGGTCATAAAACTTGACTGATCTTTTTTTTTTCTTTTTTTTTTTTTTTCGTGTAAGCAGTTCCCGCGATATGACCTTGTGCAGCTGCAGCGGTGGACTTGAAAGCCGAAAATTGACGCAAACTATACAACGCCCTTTGGAGGCGCAAAATATAAAAATACCTATAACAGTAGCAAGAACAATAACTGCACTCGGCCTCAAGTATTTAGAGGCTACTATATCAAGGCTAGAGTCATACGACAAGGCTAGCGTAGCCTTGTCCTTTGACTTTGCCTAGAATAGGGTGGTGGCAGGGCTGCCAACCCGAGGGAAAATTTCTCAGATTAAGGTAATATTCAGGTCTATATGGTTGTTATGTCTAGTGCCACAAAATAAGCAACGCTTTAGAGTAACGACACTTGGCCATATTGTGGCTTAAAATCATGGTCGCCAGTTATCTGAAGCTTGATCTTAAATGATAGAAAACGCTTTTTTTGTCCTCCGCAAATGTTTCAACAATTCGCGACAAAGCAAAGCAATATTACAAGGGCTTCCTACCACCGAATATAATGCTGAGGAGGTCGCACTTTTGAGTCATGACGATCGGCGGTTGTGTCTGCTCTGCACAAGCACCAAAATGGCGGCGCCCCCAACAATGTCGGGGAGCGGAGTGCCGATACTCTAAGCGCAGCTCATTTAGTGGCTTGAGTTATGTCCAAGGAAGCCAGTTCAATGGCAGTTGTACCTACTGTAATTACACATTATTTTTAATTAATTACTAATGGCAGTTACCAATGGCAGTTGTACCTACTATAATTACGACCTACTGTAATTACAGTACGTCGTGGTTCGACCAGTGCGTTTGTCGCCATGTTGGTGTTGCTCACCGTGTTCTGATAATAAACTGAATTATTCAGTAAACACTGGCGACGAGGAAGGTCCGAACCCCATGGATTACACCACAACGCAAGCGGACGCAACTATGTCAGCCCGCACACCTGACTTCGCCGGCCGCATGGAAGAGTTAGGCGGCTCGAACCGCACTTCGTGGACATCGTGGTACGGTCGTCTCTAGTTTTGTTTTCAAGCGAACGACGTGACCGACACAATCAAGCAACGGGCACACTTCCTCACGCTATGCGGAACACACACCTACAACATTGTGTGTGCGCTGCTACAGGCCAACATGCCGGACCAGGCGAGCTACAACCGACATTGTTAGTGCGTTACAAGCGCACTTCGACCCTCGCCTGTCTGAGGCGTACAGTCGGACCATGTTTCAGCGACGCAACCAGCTGGAAGGAGAATCAATTAACGACTACGTGGCAGCGTTGCGCCAGTTAGCCACGCAATGTAATTTTGGAACGCTGCCATGGGCAATCACAACAACGATGACACCTGCAACAGGAACAGCGAAGGTTGGAGCAACGACGACGCTGCTCTCTTCGCTGCAACGACGACGCTGCAGTGAAGAGAGCAACAGGGACTGCAGCTAGGGTTGCTACTCCGACGTTGCTCCCATTGGAGGTGATGTTACGCGACCGGCTCGTGTGTGGTCTACGCGACGAACACATCCAGTAGCGACTCTTCGCGGGGAAGAATCTCTTTTTCCGGGGCCTATGATCTCGCGGTCCGCGCGGAGGTCGCTGTGAAGCAACAACAAAAGTTGAAATCCGACCACTCGGAAGTGAACAAAGCCACAACTGGCGCAGGATCGAGGAGTTATCACAAGACGCAGGCTGGGCAAGGGCAACGCTGTTGGCGGTGTGACTAATAGTACACAGCCCCAACTCATGCAAGTTCGCGACAGCAACAAGCCACAACTGCCGGGAGCGAGGCGATATCGAAAAAGCCTGCCTAAAAAAAAAAGCTACCAAGAAAGGGCTGCAACGCAACAACTACTTGGGCACATCAAGAGAGCCTTAACCTGTTGAACAACAAATGTCAAACTTCCATGACCTTCATTCAGAAGCAAGTGAGTCCACTATACCCCAAAAATCAGTGACAGCTAGTCACTGTACAGAGCCAACCAGTGACATTTGAGGTTGACTTAAGTGCCGCTTTTTCCTTGGTCAGCAGTGATACTTTTCGAGCTGTGTGGCCTACAACCATCTGTTTTACAACCAGATGACATTCGTCTGCGTACCTCGGCAGGCCAGAAAATTGAAGTCCTCAGAACAGCAACAATGAATGTGAGCCACTCAAGCAAGACTTGCCAGCCTCCATTACTTGTGGTCAAAGGCGCTGGATGCAACTTGCTTGGACGTAACTAGTTTGGACCACTGGGCATTCAGGTCAGTGGCATTCACCAAACCACACATGATGGCAACATTACACAGCTTTTAGAAAAATATCACTCAGTCTTTTCCGAGACCATCAGTGGTCATGTAGGAGCACCAGTATACCTGGAATTGAGAGATGAAGCGCGACCCATGTTTCTGAAAGCGCGGCCCGTCCCCTTTGAGCTCCGTTCAGCCGTCGAGACGGAGATTGACCGACTGGAACAGCAAAGTATTTTGGAGCCTACACAATATTCGGACTGGGCGACGCCGTTGGTGTTGGTGAGAAAAAAGGATGAAGGCCTTAGTCTCTGTGGCGACTTTGCCAGCAGCGTGAACGAGGCCCCGAAAAAGGCGTCTTATCCTTTGCCAACAACGGAGGAAATGTTGAGCAGTCGGCGGGGAGGAACTACATACAGCACCCTCGACCTAGCGCAAGTCTATCGGGAACTTCGTGTGACTATAGGTACGGCTAAACTGCTGACCGTAAGCTCAGTAAAAGAACTGTACAAGCTGTAGAGGCTTCCTTTCGGTGTGGCAGCAGCTCCAGCAATATTTCAAAGGTTCATGGAGACCACCTTGAGTTTGCAGACCGGTGTCTGTGTGTACCTCGAGATCATTGTCAGTGGTGTCACGGGACAAGAGCACAAGGAACGATTGTCAGCCGTGCTACAGCGACTGGCAAAGGCAAACTTGCATCTCAACAAGGCTAAGTGCCGCTTCAGTGTAGCGGTAGTACATTTTCAGGGCCACAAGATTGATACTAAGGGAATACACACTACAGAAGAAAAAGTACAAGCGACAGTGGAAGCACCCGCTCCGACTAGCAAAGCAGACTGCCGTCATTTTTGTGAATGTTGGACTTCTCCGACCGTTTTTTAGAACAGAGAGGCACAGTAGCCTCCGTACTGTATGAGCTGCTACCGAAAGACACTGCATGGCAATGAGAAGAAAGACGTCAGAGAGCTTTTGAAGAGCTCAAGAAACTGATCCTGAAGAGGACAGTCCTGGCACACTAGGACGAGAAAAAGCCACTACTGATCTCATGTGACGCTTTACCGTATGGCGTAGGTGTGGAGCTAGCCTTCGCGTCCTGGACATTAGGTGCTGCTGAGCGCAATTACGCTCAACGAGATCGGGAAGGCCTTGCAGTGGTGTTCGCAGCCAACCAGTTCCACAAGTATATTACGGGACGACCGGTAACTTTCGTGACCGACCACCAGCAACATACTGGGAATTCTCGTTTTGCAGAAACCGGTCCCCCAGATACTTTCAGCTCGCCTGACACGCTAGTGTCTAAGGCTTGCAGTCTACGACTACGACCTGAAGTACCGAGCCGGCAAGTTACATCAGAAGGCAGACGCGCTAAGTAGGTTGCTGTTACCAGATCGCATCGAGGAACCTCGCGCTCCTGGTGATATCTTCATGTTCGAAGCTCTTTTAAGTCCGCCATTACAGCCGAGTTGGTGGCTAGTGTCTGCGCTCACTGTTTACGCTGGATGACGCCATCCTGTCCAAACCTTACGGAGCGATTCGAGAGGGCACGGTACAACAGCTGAGGGGAGACGACTTCACCGCTTGTCGCAGAAGAGCCAGAGTTGGCAATTCATCGCGGATGCATCACCTGGGGCGCAAGAGTCGTCATGCCAACAGCAGCCCGCAAGCAAGCAATGGCACTGGTCCACGCAGGCCATCGAGGAGTCGTGGCCCTGAAAACCTGTGCGCGCAGTTATTTATGGCCAGGTTTCGATGACGACATTGAAACAAGAGTTGGAGCATGCGAGACATGCCAGCGCACGCAGACGAATCCGGCAAAAGCTCCGATTCCTTCGTGGCCGAAACCATCGGCACCATGGCATACGCTCCATGTAGATTTTGCTGGTGCCTTGAAGGGACGTACCTTTTTGGTAGTCGTGGATGCCTATACTAAGTGGGTAGAGGTGAGACACGTAGCTCGTCCCACATCGGCATCGGTCATTGATGTGCTGCGCTCACTGTTTGCGACATTTGGAATACCACACAAGGTGGTGTCAGGCAACGGAACAGCGTTCGTGTCTGTCAAGATACAGAACTTTTATACAAGGACAATGGAGCTCGGTACGTAACGTCGGCTCCATACCATCCCGCTAGCAATGGGCAGGCAGAGCGATACGTTCGCGAGTTGGAGAAAGCGCTGGCCCGAGAACCGTTTGCGTCGGTGGACCTGAGACTTTAACGGTTCTTGTTCCGTCAGCATAGTACGGTTCACCTAAACAGGTATTACTCCAGTTAAGGCCCCGTTTGGTCGGGAGCTACCAACTCTCCTTGATCGCCTCGTACCGACAGCAGAGTCACCAATAGTGACAGAGAAGTTACCGCAAAACGGGCAACTGCAACCCGGAGAAGAAGTAGTGGTTCGGCCGTTTCTGAAGAAGCCCAACCGGATTCCTGGCACCCTAGTTAGACCAATGGTTCAACGTTCGTGGCTTGTTAAGTGTGCAACTGACATCACTCGCCGACACTTGAACCAGATTCGCAAACGCCGCCTTGAAGAAGATGCAAACAATGGGGCATCAGCGACTCTCACATGGGGCATGGACCAGGACGATGAAGAACCAGAAACTACGGCACCAGAGAGGCAGCTAGACAGAACGGCTCCGCGCAGATCTAAGCAGACGAGACAGCCGCCCCCCCCCCCCCCTCCCTCCCTCCTCCCCCTCCCCCCCCCCCCCCCCCCCAGGTACCGCGTCTGAGAGGGGAGAGGTGCTATGTCCAAGGAAGCCAGCCCAATGGCAGTTGGGAGCAGCAGACAAAAGACGAGGAAGTGAAGGTTGAAAACGTTTATTGGCCATAAACTAAGGAATGAGGAATAAGGGCGGTGTCGGTGTAACGGCGACCTGGACACTCTTGGCACTATGCTACATATTATAGGAAGTGAAGACGTTGTTCGACCAGCGCGTTTGTCGCCATGTTAGCGTTGCTCATCGTGTTCCGATAATAAACGGAATTATTAAGTAAACAGTGGTAATAAGGAAAATCTTGCTAGCTTGAGGGGGATTTTGGGCACTGTATATACTGTATCTGCAATTATATTACTCAATGGTGATTTTATTTCGAGATAACATTGAATTTTAGCGGCTTTGGCTACATTCAGGCTATTCCCTCCCGCCGTTTGGCGGTTTGCTGTGCGACCATCTGGAAACACCGAAGAGCACGCAAACAACTTTTTTCGGCAAAACCAATTTTCATTCGTCTGCATCGCCCCCATGAAAGATATGGAGGAAGGGATCAGCCAAGTGGAAGCTTCTGCGAGCGCTGCTGTGCCTTCTCGCAAAAGAAACCCTGAATAAAAGAAGAAATACTGCGATATCTGGAGACTCCAGACTTACCATGACTAATAATACCTCGTAAAGTGCCGTGCACAAAATGGTTGTTACTGTGTTTCGTGTTCCCTATGTCCGAGTTCGAAAACTCTCGAATGCGTTACACGTTTTGTTTTGGACTGACTAATATAAAAAAACCCTATCGAAGTTACTAAGCAGTACAATGTTCTGATTGTTCTGATGGCGTACATAACATCTAAGGCGAAGATAGGGTTTCATTCGTCAATTTCAATCTTTTGGTAACACTTCCCCTCTCTAGATTTGCTTCGGCCACGGTTTCGGCCCGATGAACTCATGTTGGAGAAAGCGCACGCGAGGCGCATTATATATCTCTCATCGTAAAAATGGCACTGACGGCGAAAAAAAAAAAAACGCTCGAGGTACACCTGAGCACTTCTCATGAGTTGTGATTGAGAAAGCATGAATGTCGTTCTTGCGCGCGCCCTCGAAAAGTGTCCGCGCTGCATCAGTGCCGTACCAACTTGTTTTTGAGTGGGGGGTCAAACCAGACCTCCCCCTCTCTTTCCCTCCCTCCCTCCCTCCCTCCCTCCCTTCCCCCCACCGGGCCGGGGGGCAGTGCCTTGGGTATCCCTTGGGCGCCGCCGTCCAGTGTTTGCCCTGCCCGGTGGCGGCTGTTTCAGGGGGGGCAAAACACATGCCTTGCCTCCCCCCCCTCACTCTGAGACCTGGGGGGGGGGGGGGGGGGCAAGCGTTGCCCCCCTTGCGCCCCCGGTTGGTACGCCCATGGTGCCGCCGCTCCCGCAGCGGCGGCACGGCCGATTCCTTTCCCGCGCGCTGGCGGTCTGCCCGAGCGCGCCAGCCGATTCCTTGTACCGGCGCACTGGCGGCGCGGACACGCAGCGCCATGGGGTGGCGGTCGTTGAAACTGACGCGCAGCGGCCGATGGGAGCCTCGTTCATTGAAACTGTGACGCGCGCCAGCCAATGGGACTGAAACCGAAATCCATCAGGTTTCGGCTTCACTGCGCTCCAATGGGAGCGGGGAAACTAGGTAACGTTTGGCTAGGCTTTTCGCGAAGCTTCAAAGCTGGGAGCCATCGGATCGCAGCTTCACTTGGAGAAAGGAGTTTAGGTGCCGTTTGGTGCGGCTTCAAAGCTGTTGACGTCGGCTCGCTCCAAGGGACAGTTCATGCTTTCACATTAAAAACAGTGAATATTTAGTATTATGTAATTATTTGGGCAAGCGAGCTAGGTTTTGGCAGAAATAGAGACATTTCAGGCGTTAGCTAAGGAAATTTCGACTTTCCCTGTTGGCAGCCCTGGGAGGTAGGTGGGCTCACCCAACGTTTTTGGAGCAAGCTCAGTTTCGCAGCTGCCTATTCTCGCCTGCAGAGGCGAGTGGCCCAGGTAGCGGTCACGAGAACTAGCGCTGCTGCAGTCGGATCTTGCTGCCCTGTCTCGCGCGTTGTTTGCTACCACTGCATTGAGAGCTTCCTTTCCTTTTGTTTTCTTCTTTTTTTTTTACTTCCATGTGTATAATAGCAAAAAAAAAAAAAGATGATTAAGATGAAGTGTAATACACCACACAGATCAGAGTCAGCGCATTACGAGTGCTCTCTCTTCGAGCGTTTGAAATGTATTTTTTGTGTGCGTCTGTTTCCTTGCGCTGTGAAGTGTTAGTATGAATCTACAACTCGCCCTAGCTCAAGTATTGCTATTCAAACTCGACGGGCTAGACAATCCGGAATTAAGACTTGACTGCAGCGCTGCAAGTTCTCGTGACCGCCACAGAGCCCACATCGCAGGCAGAGCTGTGGAACTGAGCTTGCTCCAGTTAGGGTGACCCAGTAACGTTGGGCTCACCGCGCCCGCTTGCTGAGGCGGTTCATATGTAGATTGAGAGAGGGCGCTCCGGCCGACACCTCCTGAGGCTTTTCCACACTCTTTTGCGATCGCGTGTGTATTAGCACGTGCGTGCATCGGTGTTCTCTTCGTCAGATAGCTTGGAAGATTCGGAAGAATCATAGGAACTGCGTTGGCCCAAAGCGGGCGAAAGCATTGGTTTCCCACGCTGAACGCGTACCTTCACCGTTGATGACGTGAACGGGATCTCTAATCACATACCCTGGTTCAAAAAGTAATTCGCACGCATCAGAGGTCTCAAAGAAAGTCTTGTCCGCTCGATGCAAGTTCTTATCCCACATTTTTGGCCGCTCCTCGTCTTCGGGTACACAAACCAAAGACACCTTTGGCGCGTGCTTCACGCGAGCATATATCCTGTTCTAAACCAGGCGCAAAACACAAGTTTCGCCGGCGATTAGGCATTCTCGCATTTGAGTCGAAGAACAAAACCGCAAGGCAACAGTAATCACAGTGACCACACGACAAAGGCACGCGGGCGAGCACACGCGAACTGCGGTCACTCACTCAACGCCAACACCGAAGCCGAACGCAAACACAACAGCCGGGATGCAGGACCCTTCGGGAGGAGTGGACACCAGCGCCCCCGTCGGCCTCCGACATAGACCGCCTCAGCTCGGTGCATGAGCATGAGAGGGCGATGAGCTTACTGACCCATTCTAGGTCACTGTACTCTAACGCGGCAGCGCGCACCTAGCGTGCAAATACAGGAAGTGACGTGCGTGTGCTCTCGCCGGAGCGCGACGTTACAGCCCTGTGAAAATTCCGCTAGCCTTGACAGCGTACTACAACAAAATTATTGGCGACGTGGACGACCAAAAGCGTCGCTGTGGTAAGTGTCTGCAATTGGCCCAATGGTCACTATGACGCCTTGAGTATGATGAATTCTCAGTTCATTAATGAAAATAAGAGGAATATCAGGGCTGTGGACTTTGACGATGGGGGGATTAAGACGCGCTGGCTACAAACTTCCAGCGAGCTTTTCACACACGATCTAAATTGTTGCTCGCAATCAATAATCCTGGCCGTGGAGCCACAGACAGGAACCATAAGCGCAAGCCGCTGAAACATATCGTTTCCAATAGGAACAATGCCAGACCTGTCATTTTTAACGGTGTATAGTTTCAAAAAGAGATGCAGCAATTATTCTACTTTCAATAAACACAGCTTAGAATTATTCCTTGACATTTATTACGTATGAAACACGTTGTTCTGTTTTGTTCTTTACTTTTCTCTAAGCAAAAGCAGCAACCCAAAAAATACGAGAAAAAATGAGACCTTTACAAATCTCTGTAATGCGAAATTAGAGCGCAGCCATTGAGGAGGAGGAAGGGAGAGGATGGAGGAAGAAAGGGTGCGGAGGGGAGGGTATGCCACTCCTCCTCCATACCCTCTGTTCCTCCATCCTCTCCCCTCCTCCTCTACTTTAGTTTCCCCGCTAAATTTAGCGGGGAAAATGACGTCACATGATTTGGTGTCACGTGACCTATGAACAAATTCAGTTTCTCCTTCAGATTTAGCGGGAAAATAGACGTCACATGACCTTAACACCAATTCGATTCCCTGCTAAATATAGCAAGGAATTGAAATGGTGTTGAGGTTACGTGACGTCATTATCCCGCTAAATCTAGCGGAGAAGTTGAATTTGTCCGCTAAATCAAGCGGAGAAACTGATTTTCTACGCTAATGTAAGTGGGTAATGGAATTGGCGTTTAGGTCAAGTGACATCCATTTTCCCGCTCAATTTAGCGCGGTTACGCCGACGCCGCTCAACCCGGAAATGGGCACCTAAGAGCTGTGCTCTAAAATGAACACCGTTTCCACCCCCAACTCGGAGCCAGAAAAGGCGGCCACGTGATCTAGAGCCGATTATATGCCGCCAAGGTTAGCCACGGGTTGGGGTTGGCAGAGCACAAAGGGGCGAGCCGAGTTCCACGCATTGTTAAGGTTCGGCTATTCCCGCCAGCGGTTGGGCACGAGCCACTACCCGAATGCGTATCGAGGTGTCGACTGTCACGAGCCGAAATCGAATGCCTACGCAGTCTTCGTATCCACCGTATGAGCAGCATTTAAATATCGTCCCAGCGGGGACCGCAAAAGCTCGATGGCTCACTCCCGGGGATCGCATTGTTGGCATTGTCCCCACAGCTTCGTCATCAAGTTTTGTGAAGGAGAGACGGAAAGAAGAGGTCCGTTTTTGCAGCTAATCTGCCTAGAGCTAGGTTCTGGCGGATCGTCTCCGGCGACGGACCGAGCGTGGACCAACAATTTTCAAACGCAACGATGTATGCCCCACTAAATACTCCTCTCCACCTCTGCCGCCTCTTTCCCGAGCTACGCGCGGCGTCTCTCTCCTCCCTGACATTGCGCAATGCCGCGCGCTCTTCGGCGGCCACCTGTGCGGCGCACTGAAGCATGCGCCGTGATTGGCGTATTCGAGCTATAATGAAACGTCTTTCTCCCCCCTGACATAGCGCAATGCCGCGCGCTCTTCGGCAGCCGCCTTTGCGGCGCACTAGAGCCTGCGCCGTGATTGGCGAGGCCGCGCTATAATGAAACGTCATTCTCTCTTCCGGGACGCCAGCCTCGGTAGACTTCCCTCTACACGGGGTGGAAAGGCCCTCAATTTTTATCCTTGGAATTCCACCGCGACGAAGACGCGTCTTGGTCAGTAGCGCTGAGTTGGAGCATTCTTGGGTCCCCCACTAGTGCCACTAAGTGGGTGGAAAGCGACAAACGTTCCTACCCAATACCGTTGCGTAGTCCCTTTAAAGAGTGCGATGACTCGAAGCTTCCATCGTTTTTATTTTTTTTTACACGCGCCATCAAGCTTGTAGTTCGGAATCGTTGATAACGCAGCTAGAATACTGCAATCCATGACGTCATGGCGAGACAAATTCTGATCGTGACGTCACGAACGTAACACCACAAAGTCGCCCTCACACTACTCGTGCATCATGCAAGAGACACGCGGTGTTTGCTGTTGCTGCAGACACGATGAGCATGTTCGAAGCCGATGTGTGAAGCATGTTCTTCTAACATGTCCGCAGACCGTCTTTTGTCTGACGTGAGAGCTGCACTTACGAACGCACGGTGCTAAAAAAAAGGCACACAAACACGCGTTTACGAACTCTGAAGTGCAAGCACACGCGGCATCTTTTTAGGTCAGGGACAAGCAAAAAGCAAAGGGGGAAAACCTACTGAGAGTTTTCTTTTTAATGATGGTGTGGAGTGAACGCCGTGAGCAAAGAACTTCTAACTAAAAACGAAACAAAGGAAACTAAACACAAGAAACGATGCAAATATGTTTTTGTTGTGAGATTGGAAGCAAAGCAGAGAGGGTGGGAGTAGGAGGTTGAGGGGGGAGGGGGAGAGAAAAACAGATTGCGTGTTCGAAGGTCGAACCCAAATGTGGCCGGCGGACCGCACAACGAAATCATCGATCGGGAAGGACAGGGCCCTACTTTTGATACCTAAACGGATCCCACCGTGCGCGTGCCATGTCTCCCCCGAAGAGGGACCTTTTATTTTCCATGGGATTTCCTTTTTTGTATAATGCACATTTGGTAGAAAATTGGTAGGTATTCCACTTCAGTTGTTTGGTATACTTTTCAAACCTTTTTCTTCTTTTTTTCTCCGAAGCTGGGGGTCGGGGGGGGGGGGGGGGGGGGGGGGGGGGGGGGGCCTTTGTTTCGCTTTTTTTTGTTTAGCAAGCGAAAAAAAAACAGAAAAACTTGCGAACGAATTACACAGGGAACACGGACGGTACGTCTTTCGAAAGATGTGCGGTTTGTGTTTTGTCCCTCTATATGTAATACCTTTATAAGTTTTTACACCAGACCAACTTCTTCCCCTCAAAAGCGAATAAAATAGACTTTTTGTTTCTGCATTGGTTTTTATTTTTGCGATTTATTTATTTGGTCGGATTTCGGAGGTATTCTACATAAGGTTTGACTCTCCTTTTCGCACAGCTTTTTTTTTTTTTTTTTTTTTTTTTGTGGGAATGGCGGTTGCAGGGCAGTAAGACTGATGACAATACGGCCTGCATTTTCCACCCCCCCCCCCCCCCCTCCCCCCTTCGAAAGGCACGCATCTGAACTCAGCTCTATCATACCCTGGCGTAGGGCGGCGGAAGCTACGGTCTTCGTGAGCCAAGGAGAACAACATGGAAAAACACACGTGACGGCGCCCCGGTGAAGTAGTGCGCTACGACTGTAGGATGTGCTACGTGACTCCCATTCGATGCTCTGATTGTCTCCTTGGAGCTCTATGGCCTTTGCCGTTTGTTTTCCAAGTTACGCTGAGAAGGGGGATAATCGGACCGAGGTGGGGAAAGGGAAGCACAACGGGTAGAAAATTCGGAACATGGTCGCGTCCGTGTACGGAGGGATTGCTCTCGCAGTGCGTCGTTTTCTCGCTTCCATGCGCAGTGCCAAGATTTCCATTCCCTTTCCTTTCCCTGGCAACTTTAAGAACTGCCAGAGAATTTAGAGGGTTTTGTCTATAGAACGCACACGGAACCCAAACCTCTGCTTAACGCCTAGTGTGTCTGACTATATCGGTCATGGCGCACTTAATACCCGTAGAGTTAATATTGTGGCGCAGTAACTGGGGTCTTTACACTTCTTCGTTCGGGTCGTTCGTTCGAAATACTCTGGACTAACCATGTAAGAAAACTCTGTTCTAAACTTGGTGAATCTGGAGGAATTATGAACAAACACAGACATGCTCTACCAAAAAGCGTAAAAAGGGTTTTATATCAATCATTTATTTATTCACATTTGTGTCGCTGCAATCTCGTCTGATGAGATACATCTGATTCAAATTTAAATATGATACATTTACTACAAAAAGTAGTACGAATAATAGCATATGTTTCCTACATTCGTCGCACCAAATCACTATTTCAATTATACAAAATCCTGAACATACAAGAAATTTATACCTGCCGTTTAACAATATATTATAAAAAAAATGCGACATATGGACGTTCTAGCAGAATTCTTCAGCTATCTGAATTAAAAGAAAAAGAAAATCATTGCCCATCTAGACGTCACTAGCCTTGGCGAATTCCAGAATGCAGGAAAAATTATAGAAAACAAACAATGCTTTATGCTTTACCTTTTTTTTGTTGAATCAATATTGTGATCGAGATATAGACGTAATGAAAATGTCAAACACCAGTATACTCAATTTGTATATCAATATTTAGGAATGTATTCATTACGTGAGAACTATATTTGTATTGTTTATTTCTAAATGCATTTTATTTATGTATTTTTTGTGCTCAGTCGTAGCTGCTGAGTGTGTGTGTGTATGGGGGGGGGGGGGGGGGGAGGGTCCGGCGCTTGTCAAGCTACATCTCTGCAGCTTTTTCTCCGGCCTTCCATTCACCACATGTAGCTGGAGTGAGAATGAATTGCATTTTATTGTATTGTATTAGTCCATATAACGGTTTATAAACCAACTGTGACATAAAAATAAGTCTTAAAATACGCACTTAAGAAATTACATTTTGAGGGGAATATTTCTAACCTGAGGAAATTTCCCCTGCCGGTCGTCCTCGAGCACACCTTCAGCGGGTGCCCCGACCACAGCCAAACTCGACAAACAAGGATCCACACAATAGAGGGCGAGCCAAACTCCTTTACAGCCATAAGGAGTCCCCTGTTTACGAGTTCGCGGGCGGAAGACTCCACAGCCGAAGGGGATCGGACGTGCAGGTTGGCCTCCAGAGGCATGGCGATGTTCAGGGCTTGGTGTCCAGGAGCCAAGTCCTCCAAACACGTTCGTAGACAGAAATGTTATACACGGAGCGAAACCACCTCCAAAGTGGAGATCCCAAAAGTAGACATGCTCAAGACAAAACATCTGAGACGCGGGGTTGTATAAACTATTTTACAGCGTGCACGTTTGCCCCCATTTGGGGCCCCCCAACTCCGGTAGAAGCCATGAGCCGTGCCGTGGTGACGAACGAATCCTCGGAGAAGGTAAAAACATAAAGTAAAGCTAGACTAAACACGCGTGCGAGCACAATTTCGCGACAACATAATAATCTATACTGTTTTCACTTCAAGGACCGTAGTAAAAAAAACTCCACAGGCTTGCGGAAATGACTATTGTTCTCCTTTATGTGGAGGGTTAAAGTATCTCTAGGGGGATGCGGACATTTCGGTGTAAAGCGTTTCGGTGTAGGGCGTTTCTGTGCACGGACTTCTCGGAGTACGGGCATTTTTTAGGTGTACGGACTTTTCGGTGCGCGGAAATTTCGGTGCACGGACATTTCGGTGGACGGACATTTCGGAGCACGGTCAATTAAAAACGCGAGTTTATATTTTTTGTCTTTATTAAAATTAATAGGCACTATTTTAGCTACAAATAATTTTTTCCGCATTTTATAATTTTTGTAGACTTGGTAATCTATTTACGGTCACTTACTAATATACGACCTAAGTGACTTTGTAAGGCGCAGCACCATCCTGCGGGAGGGAGGACTGGAGACGTTGGACGTTATGTTTCGCTTGCCGGTGTTTCTTTTTCAACGTGCGCACTAGGCGCATCACATCCTGTTTACGCGTTGGGTCGATACAGGCGTTCTGGGCCTGTTTCGTAAAGGGATGGGCTTTATTATTGGTAGTCTGTGTAGGAAAGGCACCAACAGCAAGAAGCTTGAAAATGTTGAAAAGTGTCCGAGACTGTGGCAAAAGATGAAAAACTTCGTGGAACTTTGAGACGTCCTTCCTGTGTGTCCATTTAGAGCGCAGCTTTTAGGCGCCCGTTTCTGGCTTCAGTGGAGTCGCCGTCGGCGTCACCACGCATTACATTATGGGACGTTTCCCATAATGACATCACACGTGACGTCACGAGTAATTTCACGAGTGACGTCACGAAGGTCACTCGTGAAGGTTACGACCCTCACAGTGACCTTCACGAGGCCTTAACGAGTGGCGTCCAAAAGTCACGAGTGAAGGTCACGACCTTCACAGTGACCTTCACAAGGCCTTCACAAGTGACCTTCACGAGGGAGGAGGAGGAGGAGAAAGGGAGGACGAGGAAGGAGGGGCAGGAGGAGGGAGGAGGAAGGAAGAAGGGGAGAGTGTACGGAGGAGGAGGGGCATACCCCAGTCCCAAGTTGATGGCTACCCGATCCTTATAATGAACCGGTCTCTTCGTCTGTATAAGAGAGAAAGAGACAGAGAGAAAAAGAGAACGTCACAAGTAAAAAGACTAGTTTGACGGAAGTTGCATCGTTCACAGGGGTTGTTGTAATAAGTGACGGTAGGCACGTATTACCGTGGTCACATTTTGGGCTGGAAAGTTTCGTGGAAATAACTTCACGGTCTGCTAAAACACTTAAAAAAAGGGTATGCCACCGGTAAGTCCTCTTGATCCATCCCTCATCAGCACCTCGGGGTGAGTTTTGACGCGTATTTGTGTACAGTGTGCGCAAGGCTGCGTCGGGTCGCCTTTTCATTGTACATTTTATCCACCAATTTGGCTTCGTAGAGCTTGTTCAATAACGCTTCATCGGCGGTTTACCCGACAGTAAGAAAGTTTTCTTGGGACTACATACAGCACTTCCGTCGAAGAGCGCCTATTGAATGAACATCTCTTTAGCAAAGGGCTGGATGTTTTTAAGATCAATAGGTGGGTTAGCTGACTGCCGAGAACTTCGAGGAAGTAATTGCTGCTTCTGTACAGCATGGACTCAATAACAGCATGACGCTGTTAAATACATCTAAAAAACAAATTCAGAGTTTTCAGAATCCATAAAGTACAAATGTTAGTCATTCTTGGTAATCACCAACGTCTCTATAGTTCAATAAAAAATAGGAGTGTATCTTCAGAGTACTAAGGTACTTTGCCAAAGTAACTGTAACTGTAGCGCGTTATTCTTTTTGTTTTAAGTAACTGCAGCTGTAGCGTAATTACAGTGCTGGGGAACTAACGGTGGATGAAACTAATTAATTTTAGAAGTAACTTACGCAAGGGTGCCTTGACAAACATGAATCTAGTTTTCTTTTTTTTTCAGCTTTATTTTCTACACAAACAACTGCGTCGCGCATTATGTAAAAATAGATCACGTTTACGAGCACTCGAACAACTTGAACCCGTGGCGGCAAAACAAACGCACCTAACGCATCGTCCCCTCTCTTCCTCCACTTTTCTGGCGCTCTCTTCTTCGTACTCTCCCTCGGGACCACCGACGTCAGCGCTGGCGATTTGTCGCTTTCTGCTCCCGTCTTTACCAGGAATATTGAAAGTGACCAGATACGTTGCTTACCTCCCCCACCACTTATCGTTTTTCTACGCCGTTCGTCCATCGACGAACGATTCGTCCCCACCCAACCCTTTTCCCCTCCCCGAATCTCTGTCGCCTCTAATCCCTCATTAAGCTCGGCAAGGGTAAAGACGCGGGTTATCGGATTCCGGAGCAGAAAAACTGGCCCGCTTTAATCCTCTTACGACGAGTTCTTCCGACCTTGAAGGCCACTCGTTACGCAGGGCGTCGCGTCTTCGTCGCCGCTTCCCAAATCCGGCGACGGACTTGTCTTAGTCCCCTTAATCCCCTAACAGCCGTTGAGGCGGCTCTAAACATAAGCTCGTTACACGCTGTCACGTTCGGCTTGAAGCGCTCGGCCCGCGAGCGCGAAAAATAGTCGGCGTTATGCTGTCTATCTTTGCGCGCCTCCAATAAAATCTCGTTTAAGGCGCACAATTGATCGTTAAAATAATGCGTGATTGTTTTTCTTCTTTTTCGGTATGGGTACTAGAGCGTAACGCACTCAAGACGCGCAATTCAGCGTGCTTGTAAGTTGCCTAGAGTCCCTGCCACGTAGCAAAATTCATTGTAATTTGCATTCAATGACATTAAGTGATCGGTGGCTCAGCTCGCGATCCTGACTACTACGAGCGTCGTGAGCGCGTTCCGGAGAGCTAGGAGTGGCGCGCTGATTGGCTGATCAGATAACGTCCTTCGATGAAAATCATATCAAATTTTAAATTGTAACAAACCATAATTTTTTTTTATGCGCCGTATTTTTTATGTATAAGTCGTACCACTGTATACGTGGCACACCCGAAGAACACGAACGGCCATTTTCGCGAAACCATTGGCATAAAAGCCGCACCTTTGTATGAGTTGCACATCGTAAAGTCGGCTAAACTGCACTGATGAGGCCGGATATCTGTATCCTTCCGCAAGTGGAAGCCATCTTCAATATTGTCGCCAACGAAAGAAACAAAAAAAACATAACCTCCGCATTATTTTGTTTTTTCCCCATCTTGCAAAGTTAAGGTTCATACTTAAAAGAAAACAACGTATGAGTAGCATGGTTTTATAAGACGCGCCGAAGGAAATCTTGAAGGTGAATTCGAGGCAAACTACGGCATTTATATATATATCTAGGCAGCTTCAAAATACTGGGGTTTAAGTGCAGTTCATTTATTACGCCGCTCTGAGAAACAGTTTCTAGTAGGGCTGGGCAATTGATCGATTCACCATCCGATGAATCAATTCATGGTTCAATCGCGATTAATAATTTTAACCGGTTAATCGGTTGAATTCTCACAAACCAGAACAACGAAAAAAAAAAAGTTGTTCACCTGCCAGGCTGGAATTGGATAAAAAAAAAAAAAAGATTAATAATAACGACCGCAGATTTGACCCAGGTCCGTGAGTAAGGCAAGTGACTTTGGCCATAGATTTTATGTATCTAAAGTCACCCAGTTCGTTACCGGCAACGTTTTCGGACAGACACGCGCGGCGTGCTTAATACCCTCGTCAGACGGGCTAATTTGGTGCTCCTCAACCGAGTGCACTTTTGCTTAACGAATGTCACTTCGAGTGTTTCGGTGCCACACGGGAAACATTAGTGTCACTCGTAAATGATGACAATAACGATGGGTAAAGTAATGTTAGTCGCGTAAACTATTTAACGCAAAGACATAAATGTCGGCTTTTTTTTTTTTTCTTTCATAGAGACACCTCAGAAAGCAACGTTGCATTACTGAACGATGTTTACGTCAATTGAATGATACTGATCGATCATCGCGAGTCAAGATGAAGAAGAACATCTAACCTTGGCGTTCCCGTTTTTCGTCCCACGGAGGTCTACGAGGAAGTTTTGACACCTTAGTAGATCATGAGTTATCGTGCTGTGGCGTACAGCTACATGCTGAAACAAATATAGGCCCTATACTCTTCTGCTAACTAAAATAAAATTGAAATTACTGACTTTGTAGTCGTCTTTTATGGATCCACGGCGGCAATAATCTTGGTACAGTTACTAGAACAACTCAGTTGTGAAACTGCCATAGAGTATGCTTTGAAAAAGTGGCTCCAATCCGTACTTGAGAACCAAACTGAAAATGATCGCAACACCGCCATTTCTCCCGCAGCGGCCACTCCGGGAACCGCATGGCTGGACGTATTGGTTCAGATCGAGTTGCGGAAGGCCCGGTGGCGCCCTCTCGCAGTGCCATTTTGCAGCGCTATTTCGCACTAGTTATATAGATCAAATGTCATATTTTGACTTGTCGCTAAAAAGGTGGCGCTGTTATCGTATTTAGTAAGGTCTCGGTGGACGCGAGCGGTGTGGATTTCAAAGGTGAGTTTCCCAACATGAGTGTTTTAGCAACGTTGACCGTAAGGCACAGTCCACCCCACTATATATGTACATATATATATATATATATATATATATATTATATATATATATATATATATATTTTGCAGTGGCATTTTTTCAAAATTTTTTAATTGTGTTTTAGAATAAAATTCACGCCATATTTTACGCTTCTGTGTTGCCATATTTTACCGTTGGAAAACTGATATCGAGGCCACGCAGTCGATGGACTGAATTGAGTACGTCAAACTTACTTGAAACCAAATGTGTTCTTCGCGAAGAAGCCCTGTGGCACACAACAGAAATAACACTAAAGGCAAGTTCACTTTACGAAATAACACTAAAGGCAAAGGCTAAATGGCGGAACATCGACAGAAACGCATCGGCGGCATAGCTGAACAAATGACTGGAGGTTCTTGGGGCCAATTTTGGACGTTACGACAACTGAGCTTCCTCCAAAAATAGGTCAATTCGGATGTCCCAGGTTCAAACTAATGCATGACCTGCTCGTAAAATCATCGCATTACGCACGTGGTCATACGTATCTGTTCTTGCCGAGAAAACCACATATTCAATATTGCGAAATGTACGAAGCACGATGTGCACGCTCAGCACCAAAAACCACCGCAATGTCGGCTGTCGCGACGTCGCAGCGAGTGACGCAGACCAAGGCATCGCTTCATCCACCCCAGCCACTACAAGCACTGGTGTTCATTCGCCCTTCCCTCCTCACCAAACAGCATGACCGTCCAGAGGCCCAGAGATCATTTTAACATAGAACCTTCTAGAAAATCGGGTTTCCTCAAAATATGACACGTCACGCTCGACCCTTATACGCTCGATCGACACACGGACCAAAAAGCATATAAGCAAGGTTATATTCATATCTGACCTCAACGGCAGGGGTGTCACGTGACCTGATGACGTCAAGTGACGTCAGACACGCAGCATGCGCCCAACTCATTCGCAGCATATTCTGCGCGTCTGCGAGTGTCTGATATGACCGAGACACTCTTAAACTTTATACGCAAGACCAGCCGCTCAGAGGCATTACGTAAATAAACCTAATCGTTCGGCTCTGGATCCCTACCGTCCGTGCAATTAGCCCGAGAAGAAAATCACATATTAGAACTTTTTTTTTTTTTGCATAAACGCATCTTCGCAGTTGCTGCAGGTCTGTAGAACCTAGATTACGAGCAGATGCTGCTCCCTCTTGCCAGGGTAGTTGCCAAGTATAAGCACGCATGCACTCGTGGACAGCGCATTAACGGCTTGGATTGCGCGGGCATCTAATAGCTTGTTCGTGCGAAAATGTAACTAGCATAAATCAGTGGAACGCGTGACTTAGTATTATTTTATGGCTCGCGCGTTACTGCGCCGAATGGTAACTCGGCTCATAAATTTATCGAGGC